>NC_143563.1:105579166-105923333 GCF_054136105.1 Typopeltis vanoorti | reverse complement strand
GAAGAGATTAAGCGTGAAATCTGGAAGAAGGCACTGTGGAAGCAACACAAGATGAATGTTGATACTTATGAGTTGCATGAAGAGTACAAAGAACAGGCTAGGAAAATAACTATGTTGGTAAAGGCAGTAAAAGTGGAATATGAGAAGAAATTTGCGAATCAAGCTAAGAAAAATCCTAGTGAGTTCTCTCAATATGTGCAAAGTAGCAGGAAACATAGCTTGGAAAAGATGATACTGACGACACTGGCAGATTGGTAGCGAATGGTGAGAATAAGTTAAATTATTCAACGATCAGTTTTTCAGTGTATTTCATTCTCGTGATGGCAACATCAGGAGAAGCCGAAGTGTAGCGGGTATGGTGGAGGAGGGACTGATAGTGAATGAGCAGGAGTAAACTTCATGTCAATAAGACAATAGGATTTGACAGTATATCACTGCGTGTTTTGAGGGAATGCTCTATGGATGTGAGCAAATTTGATACAACTATTTAACATGAATTTTCCAATAGGGCGAGTCCCAAATAAAAGAATGTTGGGGAGAACAGTTCCACTTCAGAAGGTGGGGGGGGGGGGAAGAAGACTAAGGCTACAAATTATAGGGCAGTCTGTGTGTCTGGGACTATTAAGGTGTTAGAGAAGTCGGTGAGGATTAGGATTGAGAAGTGGGTTAATAGCAGTATATGATGTTCAGCATGGGTTTGTTAGGGATAAGTTATGTTTCAGCAATCTGCTTACGTATTACAAAAAAGTGACAAATTCATTTGATAAAGGAGATGCATATACGGTGGGATACTTTCAAAGGCCTATGTTAGATGGCTACAAGACAAGCTAAACTGAAACAGATGGGATTAGATAAACTAGTAAGTTGGATAGCTGATTGGCTGCGACAGATATCAGCAGGTTGTATATGGAGGAGTGGTACCTTAAAAGAGGAAGGTCGCGGACACTGGGACTGGTTTAACTAGAGATGTGCAGCTGTTTGCCGATGATGCAAAGTTGGGAACGGCTATGAGAAATTATGCAGGTGTTGTGACCTTGCAGGAGGATCTCAATAGACCATGTGAGTGGGAAAATGATTGGAACTATCACTTTATGTTGCAGAGTGCAAGATCTAGAAATTTGGTAGGCAAGGTTGAGGATGCAGATTATACAATTAATGGAGAACTTTTGAAAGAGGTGGAGGAGATAAGAGATCTGGGAGTGATGGACAGAGAAAGCTTAAGAGACACGTTGCTAAAATTGTAAGAACAACCCAACGGATTATGGCAATAATGAGGAGGACATTGCCATGCAAAAGCAAAGAGGTTGTGGTTCCCCGGTATAAGGCTTTGATCAGGGAGATGAGGATGTGTTGGAGAGGTTCAGAGAAGTTTACTAAGTTAGTCTCAGGTTTAATGGAACGTCAGACAAATTGAGGGATGCAACTAACAGAGCCTTGTGAATAGAAGAAGAGGAGATATGATTCAGACAGGTGAGGGGTTGTTACCAGATTAATGTGGAGGAGATGTTCCATTGAGTACAAGGTGGCAAGGGTAGAACCAGAGGCCATCCATGGAAGCTATATAAGGATGATGTAAGCGGGGGGGGGGGGAAATGAGAAGCAAGTTCTTTGTATCGAGAGTGATTGGCAAGGGGAATGCATTTCCTAAAAGTGTGGTGAATGCAGAATGAATGGGTTTAAGGCACGGTCGATGATTTTTTTTTTTTTTTTTTGGCATGAAAGAGTGTAGACCTCTTGCGACGAGTCGTTTCACTCCATGGTGGTCAGATGTTAATAATAATGAAATAATAATGAGATGAAATGTATCAAGCTTAAAATAGATTTTAAGAAGGAAAAAAGATGAAAGAGATAAACTTTTGAAATTAAGCAGTGCTTCATTGAATTATGTTGGAATATTCAACTCGGTTTCTGTCGATCTTCAATAGAACACATAAGGATATGCAGTGATGTATATACAGGAGTTATTAGTTCAGATATACGTGACTAATAACTGCTGATTTCCATTGAACGCAGAGTTGTCAATCGAATCTGCTGCACAATGATCGTGACTGCATAGCCCTTCGATGTGCAAGTGTTCCGCTACCTGCTTCAAAGTCATCGCCAAGGGTCATGTTTGCTGAAAGCTGACAGCTTGAAAGGTAAGGCTTATGTCAGTTGGAATGTCGCAAATACTTTCACCCAGTGTGCATCGGTGTGTCTGAAACTAACTTTATTAAGATGTCGAAAGACAAGAGAATGAAATGGAAATGCCACAGTTGCATTTGCATATTACATATGTAATATTACATATTACAATTGGTAATTTACTCCTTAAATGGCTACGGGATGTATTACGAACTGGCGAGATTACACTTCTTCAGGAGGAAAGCACGGTGCAGAATCCGTAATGGTTCATGATTCTTTGATGGACAAACAGGTTACAGCTGTTTATCGTGCCAATGACGGCCCAACTAAAGCATTCCTAACGGAACTAGATGCGACGTAAATTTGGATTTATGCAAACCTGATGATATTACTGAGGAATATAAAAATATACTGAACTTTCACGAGTTCCTAGCTTAACGCAGATGGTAATAGGAGGGAAATTAATAACTCGGCAAGTTGTATAGACGGCGTTAGATAAAACCACGGCAATCTATTTTAGTAACATTTCAGACCATCATTCAATATTACTGGGCCTTTCATCGTCACCAGTTCGATTATAAGTTTGACAAATGCATAAAAATTACAACCTATGCTTGATGAACGATCAGATCTGGATAAATAGTGAATTAAAAAAAAGGATGAAAAAAAATTTCTGTAAGTATAGTTATATGAAAATATAACTTTATGAAAATTTATTTAAATTTATGAATAGAAAATTTCCGAAAACCTTAAAGGAAGAGATAAAGTGTGTAAAAGACCTCGTAAAGGAATTCATACTCGCTATGTATGACAAGAGTAAATAAATAAATTCCGTGTGATGATACAGCGTTCCCCCTTTATACGGGAGTTCCCGGTACCATCTAGTCCCCCTAAATTTTATCCGGGCTCCGGAACTGGAATAGGCTGACGAATCAGACCTATGGCTGGGTCAGTATTCCTGACTGTAATCCGTGTGTGTCCTCGGACCAGTTTGCGGGATGAAACACGCCGGATAAACTGGCGGAAAAACCCTGCTGTCTACGCCCAAGACCGGCTAACTTGGCTATGGCTGATGAAGATCCTTGAGCTCCTGACGTCGTTGACGGGAATCAAACCTAGGACACTACTTCCCCAGGCATATAGTTGCGAAGCCACCAGGCTAACCGTGAGGCCATGACAAGAGTAAAGAATTGAAAACTAGTAAATTCCATGATCGGAGATAAAAAGCCAATAAGCATTACCAGGAGCGGCTCGTGCATAGGAACTGCAGCACCCCAAATTTTTCTCGATATATAAATATATTTATTTATATTTGCTTATAATATTTAATTTTATCATTAACAATCCTATACAGTTCTCTTATTTTGTATAAAAAATAATAAAAATCCATCTTGTAGCACCGTGTTTACCAGTGTCATATTGCTACGCGCGCAAGTATATGCACGTCATAGTGAGATGTGAGCTATTAGCGTAATGCGGCACTGTCCGTCGCGCAGTTCAACTGTTGTTTATATGCAGCTTGCGCCAGTAGTAGTTTTCGTAGTATTTATCGTGTTTACTCCGTCTCTTTAAATATTTCGACATTACAATTAAAGACATAACATTTGTTATAGTTTTTATTTTAGAACATTATTGGTAATTTTGTATTATACCAAACTGCATAATTTTATCGATAATAAACAATATTGTTTCATGTTTAATTTTTTTTTTAAATTTTTACCATAATTTTGATATTTTATCCAAACACGAATTTACTGTACTTACAGTGCATATGTATATTTCGAAAGTTGCAGCACCCCCACGATTTCAAGCCACGAACCGCCACTGAGCATTCCCAAATGGCAATTACGTCAGGATGATAAATACCAATTAGAACTTCAATCCTATATAGACAGGGCAAACCACATGAGTGATCTGTCATGGGTAAGTCAACTTTATGTACGTATACACAGTCGACTAGGAAAAAGTAAAGAACATGTTAAACAGCTTATATACAGAGACCATGAGCAAATTAAGGGGAAAATATAAATAACACAACTTTTTAACAAACATTATAAAGCCTCAGGTTTAAATAACTAAATGAACATTATATTTTTCTTCATCCAATCACAGGCTAGTTTTAGATCCGGTCTAAACACGATAAAAGCGCTGTTGCTTTTCATGGAATCAATTCAGAACTATTTTTCTACATATCTAGTATTTGACTGTGTCCATCACGAACTGATCTTGCAGAAAATGTATTGATATGGTATCAGAAGAGATGCAATTGCTTGGTTTAAATCATACTTAACTAATAGAGAACAGTTCACTGTTCATTGATTTCGGCAAACACAACCGTGAAATACGAAACAGAAAATATGGTGAGGATCAGTATTAGGACCTATTCTGTTTTTAATCGAAGTAAATGATGATACAATTCTGATTTACAACGAAGTTGGCATCGATGCATTACAAGACCACATAAATCAGGATATGACAAAATTAAACAGATGGTTTCATAATAATGGCCTCGAAATAAATTGAGATGAAATAAAATATATGTGCCTCAGCTTAAAAAATAAATTCGATTGCCATCTATTATCAAAAACATAGTACGACGACAAGAAATTGCTGATTAATAAAAATTAAAAAAAAACCTTGATAAGATATTTCGGTCTCTATATCAACAGCAACTTAAAGCAGAAATCCCATGTTTGTCAAACAAGATACATCATCAACATAATTTATTATTTTAAAAACTGCCAGTATAGCATTTCGAGATACTACTCATGGGTATAGTACGCCCACAGTTTGTAGATCTCTGCTTGGCGACTTGCCAAGAATAGTCGATTCATGCTGAAGGGGAGAAAGAAATGACGGACGGACGGACGAATTGGTCGCCAACACGCGAAACCACGTGCTTTATAGGCAAAAATTTTCAACTGTTATACAAGCAACATAGTTAACTACAATGATCATAAAAGAGAAGTTAATTTTTCGACGTGTAAACAACTCATCCCACAATACGGACTGATCACCCTATTATCGGAATGGATTCTCCTCCTGTTGACATGCGCAGAAGTGTTGAAGGGTCTCGAATCTGTGGGCGTACTATAAACTCCTCTCTAGTACGGCATGTTTTTCTAGTAACCAGTATAGCAATCACACTTAGCTACACATGCGTATTTCACGTTTATTCCTATAAATTTTCCCTTGTAAATTGTATAATCCTGTATGGTAAATTTTGTGTTATTTTAATTATCCTGTATAAGGGGGACCGGAAAGTCATCAATTATTTTTAATAGGTCATTTTTAGCCGATTGTTTTTTCTTAAATAACACAAATTATTAAATTTGATTTTTATTTACATATTAGCATTACTTTTCTATTTAAAAATATTTTTTTTTTCACCAAGGAAAGAATGCTACCGAGGCTACCAAAATCATTTGCTCAACTTATGGAGACGTATTGAATGTTAACAAATGTCAGCGATGGTTTAGGAGATTCGCAGAAAAAAATTTTGATCTCTCTGATCGTCCTCGATCTGGAAGACCTCTTACTCTGGATAACGATGCTCTTAAGACTCCTGTTGAATCAGATCCAAAACGAACCATACAATAATTAGCAGAGAAACTTAATTCATCATGATCAACTGTCCAAGAGTACTCACACAAGAGTGGCAAGGTTCTTAAACAGGGTGTATGGGTACCGCATGAACTGTCAGAAAACAATAAAGCACAGAGACGGGCGATTTGCAATTCATTGTTGACCAGACAACAAAATGACCCCTTTTTGGAACGAGTCGTAAAGCTGACGAAAAATGGGTGCTGTATAAGAATAATAAACGCAAAAAACAGTGACTTTCTCCAAATCAAACTCCAATTCCAACACCTAAAGATGGACTTCATCCACAAAAGGTTCTGTTGTGTGTTCGGTGGTATATTCATGGAATTATTTATTACGAACTCATGGAACAAGGTAAGACTATCACAGCAGTAATCTACTGTGAACAATTAGAGCGACTACATCAAGCATTGTTAATCAAACGTCCTGCTCTTGTCAATCGAAAAGGGGTACTTTTGCAGCAAAATAATGCAAATCCATATTCTGCAAGAATGACTCAAGAAAAAATTAGGCAGTTAGGATGGGAACTTCTACCATATCCTCCATATTCGCCGGATATGGAGGATGTGGTAGATTGCCCCTAGTGACTATCACTTATTCAGGTCCTTAGAACACAGCATAAGAAATAAAACCTTCAGTTCGCAAGATGATGTCCAAAGGAGTTTGATATCATTTTTTGCCTCCAAAGAAAAAACTTTTTTCAAAAAAGAAATTCTAAACTTAGCAGATCGTTGGAATAAGGTTATCATTAACGATGGCGATTATAGAATTGAATAATGTTCATTTGTTCTTTAATAAAATTTATATTAAAAATGTAGTTCAAAATACTGATTACTTTCCAGTACCCCTTATATTTTTAACTGTCTTAGTTTGTATGTCAGCCTATATTGTAATTTTGTTTGAATGTTAAAGGATGTATCTCGCATTGTACTCTATGTCTACGTTAATAAATTCATTCAAATTTAAAAAAGAAGTGTACTTTATTTATTTTAAATTCAAAAATTGATTTATTCAAAAATGCCATTCTCTACAACGAGCTACCCGAATGACATTGTGCAAGTGTGTACAAAACTGTTGTGTGTGGGGGTATTCGACATGAGATGCTACTGCACTAGACGAACTCTGAAAGACACGCATTTTGGCCATTTAATTCTAATCTCAGGAGTCTAATGAGATGATAGCAGAACCTCCTTAGCTCAGTTGGTACAGAGGAGCTTTTTGATTTTGAAGCATGTTTGAATCCTGTCTATGTCGAGAAGAACATTTATCAGGTGTTCAATCCAACCTGTCCCATGAACACGCATATTTACAGACATACGATACCAACTGTGAGATGGAGGAGATCAGTTCCTCACCATGTTATCTCTCTACTGTCTATTATGGATCTCAGGGAGAGATCCATAATAGTCAATGGTATCATCTCCTGTCCTTTCAAGATGACACTTGAAAGGACAGGAGATGATAGCATTGTTTTGCGGTTATAATCCAATGTTCATACCTACTATAGTAAGAAACTTCGTTAGCACAAACAGCACATTTGATTTATTAAACAAATGTACGCTTATTTATATAAGTAAAGTGGATATTAGATCCATCATTATTTCAAAGCCGAATGTAGAAACTCTAAGTTTCATAAAAATAAGAGTTTTCGTAGAAATAATGCTGGATCTAATATTCACTTGAATTATATAATTTATTTTGCATCACCGAACTTAAGCCTTATGGTTCTTTATTTTAGCATATAGTTTTCGCACCAGCTGAGAGTTAGCTTAAGAAATATACACCTCTCCGACATTTCAAGTTCCTTAGTACTGCCTTCACACAGCTGCAGTCTTCATAGATGCTTCGAAGGCTTTTGATAAGGTGTGGCATCAGGGTCTTCTCTACAAGCTCATCACATTCAATATACCAACAAATCTAGTAAAAATAATTCACTCATACCTCAAAAACAGATTCATGCAAGTCAAAATAAATGAAACTGTGTCAAACAGACGCAAGGTCCTAGCAGGTGTGCTGCAGGACTCACTCCTTTCCCCCCCCCCTGCTGTTTTTTTATCTACATAGCTGATATCCCTCAACACCCAAGCGCAACAATCACTGCATTATAAGTAGATGATACTGCATTATTAGCAAGATCTCTCAGCCCCAAACTAGCCATCAAAAGACTCCAAAACAGTATTCACACACACACACACACACACACACTAGGAAAGTGGTTGATGGACTGGAGGATCCAATCAAATCCACAGAAGAGTTTAACCATACTGTTCACTAGAAAGAAGCCTCAGATCAAGGAAGATATACATTTACTGGGAGTTAAGATCCCATGGCAGAATACAGTCAAATATCTCGGCGTAATACTCGATAAAAAACTACACTTCACCAGTCATAAAACACATAAGCCCCAAGACATCCAAAGTAATTGCGCAGCTCTACCCCATGATCAACAGAAAAAGTAAACTGGATACTCGGAACAAACTACTCATATACAGGATGGTAATACGCCCAGTCATCACTTACGCATCTCCTGCATGGGGCCATACCTCGAACACAAATATCCAAAAGCTTCAGAGAATACAGAACAAATGTCTGAGAATGAGTTTAGATACCCCATGGTTTATCAGAAACTCCCAGATTCACAGAGAAGTCAACATTCCCTACATCACATCCCTCCTCCATGACCTAGCAGTAAAGTTCTTCATCAAGACAAATAATCATCCGAACCCGTTGATCAAGCAAGATATGGATGTTATTTAGGCACAAAAAATTCAGATTACAATGAAGCAGATTTCTGCAAATACAAAAGACCCAAGTGAATTCTACGCTTAGCTGAACACAGCTAATCTCACTGCCCTTTCAGGGCGAGCTTAAAGCTCAATAATTCTCCTCTCAAAGAACTTTCCTTCTCAGACAAAGGGGAATATGAAAAGCATTTATGCTTCACCCATCACACCAGTATCGTTCTGCTCCCTTGGTACTGAACGAGAGTTTTTGCTCTCTTCGGTTTCTTCCGGAATTTTGCTTCCGGTGAGGGGGGTTGGATTTCGGGGGGTTTGCCTGAGAGAGCATTTTGATTCTCCAGGGAGGGTGCTTTCCAGCGTGGTTCGTGTCGGTGGGTGCTCCTCCTTGGAATTTGAGCGGTTTTACTCAGTGGTGGGGTGAGCCTGTCACTGAGAGGGACCAATGCTGAGTTGGACAATCTTTTCGGTCACTCGTAGGGAGTGGTCCGGGGGATCGTCTAATTTTTAGAGAGAGAGACCTTTACTTAAATAGTGTCTCTGAGGAGAACCAACAAGTTCGAAACAGTTGTCAGGCCCGTGAAACCTTATCAAAATGGACTAATTGAAAGCAAATATATAGACGCTTGGGCGGCGCCTATGTTTACTAAGTAGTCTGCGCTAAAGCAACTTGTGAATGCCGGGGAGTGTATTCTCGTAATCTCTCTGGTCAACTTATTTTTAAGAAAATTTCATAGTTTCTACATTAGGCTTTGAAATAATGCTTGATCTAATATCCACTTATATAATTTTGCATCGCTGAACTGAAGATAAAATAAAGAGCTTTTTGGCTATTTATTTTAGTATATGCTTATAATTAAGAAACATAAATACGCTTCTTATTACCGTTCGTGTTAGTCACAATGGCCTGTAACAGCGAAACCACTTGGCACCTTTGAAACGTAACTGATGGTCTGATAGGCCGGTTAATTCATCTGCATAAATTATATTATGGCTGTCAACTATGCGTATTCTTCTGACAGGTTTCCCTGTTTTGTCGGCCATAACAACCGAGTTTCCATATCCGTATGTGACGAGCTGACTTACTTTTAAATGCAAAGCCAAGCTGACAAAAGTTGTTCGCATCTTAGACATGATTAACACTCGGGTCTCTCGAACTAATCAGCATCGTCGTACTGACTGAGCTATGGAAGCTATAACCCCCTTACTTTAAAAACTATATTTCTTACGATGAAATGTCAGAAGACAGTATTTATGACAAGTCATTCTAGAAGGAATAATGAAATCATATTTTTAATGTTTTCTTTAGGAGACTGAACGTCCCCTAATATTGCGAAGTGGTCAATGGACAGAAAAAATTAAAAAACAAATATATATACAGGATGTCCCAAAATTCACGCAAGAAGTAATCACAAAAGAACACAGGTTTTTAATTAAAAATTGAAATTTCTTATTGATTCATAAAGTATACAGTATAGGATTATGCATGGAATAGCATATCGAGTAAATGGCCTCCATGGCTTTGCTGGCACATACGCATTCTTTTGTCGAAATTTTCCATGACCGTTTTGCATAAATGTGGCTGAATTTCGTTGATACAGCGCTCAATTTCCTCCTTCAAGGCGTGGGTTTGTTGGCATAAACCTTAGACTTCAAAAAACCCCAAAGAAAAAAGTCGAACGGCGTTAAGTCACATGATCTGGGCGGCCAATTCTGATCACCAAAACGGGAAATTACATGACCAGGTAATGACTCATGCAGTAATTGAATTGTTTCTCGGGCTATATGGCATGTGGCACCGTCTTGTTGAAACCACGTGTCGTCCACATCCATATCTTGCAATCTAGGCACAAAAAACAGGATTATCATGTCGCGATAGCGAGCACCATTAACTGTTATTGCCTTACCAGCCGCATTTTCGAAGAGGAATGGACCGATGATGCCTCCAGCCCAAAATTCGCACCAAACAGTGACACGTTGTGGATGCATTTTTCTCAACAATCATTCGTGGATTTCCTGAACTCCAAATGCGACAATTTTGTCGATTAACGAAGCCATCAAGATGAAAATGAGCCTCATCGCTGAAGATGATTTTGTTCGAAAAATAAGCATCCACTTGTTGTTGTTCCATAATCCATTCAACGAACTCTCTTCGCTGTGTGTGGTCATTTTTAATAACCCTGAACTGTCAGCTGTTACGATGTCTTTTTTTCTCATTGGCAACACTTTACCGCACAAATGGCGCTAAATTTAAATCTTGCGTGAATTTTGGGACACCCTGTATGTATGTATGTATGTATGTATATATATATATATATATATATATATATATATATATATATATATATATATATATACACACACACACACACACACGGGTCTCTTTTTACGCATATCTTTTTTATGCGGATTTGAAGTTATGCGGTGCATAACTTCAAAACTTATCTGTTGTACATAATGAACAGCATGTTGCAGCACATTCTGGCGTAACGTGAGAGTGCCCGTGAAGTTTAATTTTGAATGTAAGTGTTTGTTTTTTCATTACCGTAAGTCCAAATTTTACTAATTTTTATTTTAAAGATTTAATTTGGCCCAATGGAGGAAAAAAAAAGCAACAAAGAAAAGCAATTTCTTTGGAAATGGAAATTGCAATTTTACATCGCTTAGCAAAAGGAGAGGGATCTACGGCGATTGGTAAACATTTTAATTTTTTGTCAGTATGGGCCATTATGATTGATTAAGCAAGTTGCGCGCATCTGATCTGACAGATGAGATGTGAGTGGACGAGAGACCTCTGATCATAAGTAGTTTGAGTTGTTGACGTCATCTAGTTATCAATGCGACTGCTCTCACTACCCTACTATATTCGGCACTGAAATAATGTTGGATTCAATGTTTATCATACATGTCCCTCTAGATTCTAGAAGATATGCTTTACATTTATGGAAAATACTAAGGAAAGAAGTCTGGAGCGTGCTCCACCTTTACAACGAGTTGCCCATAGGGCACTACTTTATTATTATTATTATTATTACGGGCAACTCCAAAGAGTCCTTAGACTCATCGAGGGAGGTCCTAACATCATGTCAAGAACAACTATTCGACATTCACACAGTATCTATCATACCTCGCCTTGAACTCATTCACGGTCGTAACACCCACAAGACTCTGGCAGCTTATTCCAATCATTCACCCTCTCCTAGTAAAAAACGTAGCTCTAACACCCTTACCAACCACACTCTTGTTCAGCTTCCATGATTGGCCCCTAGTCCTCCCACCACCAGTCCTATTCTCAAAAATATCTTCAAATTAATCTTATAGAAACCCTTCAGTAATTTAAATGCCTCAATCATATCACTCCTTTTCCGCCTATCAACCAATTTCTGCAATCCACAAATCTTCAACCTGTTCTCATAAGGTTCATTCCATAGACCTGCTATCATCTTGGTCACTCGTTTCTGGATCCTCTCCACCTCCTTCCCATCAAGAATAAACCCTGGCGCCCATATCTGGGCACAGCAGTCTAGATGGGGTCTTATCAAGGTTCGATACAGAGGAACAATAACCTGTTTGTCTCTGCTTGTTAAAGTATTTTTCAGCAACCAAGTGACTTGATGAGCTGATTTGGCCACTTTTGCGATGTGCCCCCTAAATTTCAACTCTATCCACCAACACTCCCAAATCCCTGGTCTCGTCAATCTCCTGGAGTACAGTTCCACCAGTGTGGTATACTGCTGCTAATCGTTTCACCCCAAAATGCATAACCTTACATTTTGCCACATTAAATTGACATCCATTCTCCTTAGCCCAGCCCTCCAAACTATCCAAATCATCCTGCAAAATTTCGACATGCTGTGCACTCACGTATTGCTCTACCCAACTTTGCATCATCAGCAAACAAATGAACAGTTCCTCTCAGATCCTTTCCTATATCGTTAATGAATTGAACAGTAATGGTCCAAGAACAGAACCATGCGGGACACCACTGGTCACAGGCCGTCTTTTAGACTCTACTCCTGAATAAACCACTCTCTGATATCTATCCATCTCACCAACCATATATCCATTCCCATATGCTGCAGTTTACTGATTAGAATTTCATATGGTATCCTGTCAAAGGCCTTAGCAAAGGTCCAGTAGAATCACTGTAAACCCATTACTCTTATTCAGTTCAGCCGTCACTGTGTTATAAAACGTGAGCAAGTTACTGGGGGATGATCTACCCTTGACAAAACCATGCTGTCCCCCATAATACTTATGCTTGCATCCGCCGAAACTTTTACTTTCTATATATTCGGCACGAAACTCTTGTAGTTTCGTTTCTTTATTCGGCTATGAAATAATGGATCCAATGTTTATAATACATGTCCCTCTAGATTCTAGAAGATGTGCTTTGCATTTATGGAAAATACTAAGGAACAAAGTCTGGAGCTTGCTCCAGCTTTACAACGAGTTGCCCATAGGGCACTACTTATGCTTGCATCCGCCAAAACGTTCAGTTGTTTCTATATATTCGGCTATGAAATAATGTTGGATTTCAATATCCACTTAATTTGTACCATCATGCATTTTATTTGCAGAGTTTTTTCTAATGTTCTCTTGCATTTTAGCACATACCAGTAATGAATATATCTCTCAGATATACTACAATCTACGCTGCAAAATTACCTGTGAGCTCCAAAGCAGTTTACAATAATTTCTCTGAGGGAGCACTAAAAATTCACTGCGGGCGTCTTGACGTCCGCGGGTACTGCGCTGCCGACCCCTGATGTAGACGATTTGCTTATGGATAATACCTCAAGTGATGATGATATTATTGGATATCGATTAACTTCAGATATCGTCGAAGATCCAGTAGTATCCGAGAAGGTCTTAAACTGTGCAATAAATTGGAAAATAATTTTCTTGTTATGACACAAATTCTGAACGAGCCTTTAAATTCCAACGTTACAGACATAGCTTACGATATCCAGACATACAGTCTGGATATCGTAAGCTATATAAAAAATTAGCAAAAATCATCATCGTAAAGTTTAATCACTGATTACATTGCCAGAAGAAAAAATCAGCAAGGAACGAGGGTGAAGCTAATTCTGTTTGTGATGAACCATTGCCTTTCCCATACAGATCTGATCCGCTGACTATCTCTTCTGGTGATGAAACTCATTTTGCACCAGTTCGCAAACGTTGTCGAATATTGTCTAATAGCGACGATAATTCTGATGACAAAATGTTAAAAAAAAATTGTTACTTTTCAATAAAATTCAATGAATAAAGCTTTAAAATAAACTTAGGCATTGTTATTTTCCAGAATTTTTATAAACTTTTTATGCAGTTTTAGAAAATTATGGAACGTATCCCTAATTTTTCAACTTAAGTTAGATCTTTTTTTGTGCGATTTTTTATATGCGGTTTTCTGTGGAACGTATCTACCGCACAAAAAGAGACCCGACTGTGTGTGTGTGTATGTTAAAGATACCAAGTTATTTTAAATATAAAATTGGTTTTTTACTCCATTTCCCAAGTAAGCAAACAGACAAGTCAGTCAAGTTTGCGCTGACCCTGCACGTAGTGCAAGTCCAAGGCAACTCGTGGTAAAGGTAGAATAAGCTCTGATCACTATTCTTAATATTTACCCTTAATGCAAAGCACATCTCCTGGAGGAGATGTATGATGCTATATATTAAAGGCAAGGGGCCACTACCCAGACCGGTTTCGACCTTTATTGAGGTCTCGTCAGTGGGAGCCAGGCTAAGAAATACTACGTTTTAAGTAATACAGAGCTTATGAATATTTTACCAACACAATGTTAATATATTATTTAACATATATATTATACCCAAGGTAAAAAACTTTCTACATCTATCACTCATCCTGAGATTTTTATTTAATAAGGTCAAAGCGCCTTATGGTAACTTGTGTTGGTAAAATATTTATAAGCTCTGTATTACTTAAAACGTAGTATTTCTTAGCCTGGCTCCCACTGATGAGACCTCAATAAAGATCGAAACCGGTCTGGGTAATTGCCCCCTTGCATTTAATACATAGCATCATGCATCTCCTTCAGGAGATGTGCTTTGCATTAAGGGTAAATATTAAGAATAGTGATCAGAGCTTATTCTACCTTTACCACGAGTTGCCTTGGACTTGCACTACGTGCAGGGTCAGCGCAAACTTGACTGACTTGTCTGTTTGCTTACTTGGGAAATGGAGTAAAAAACCAGGTTTATATTTAAAATAACTTGATATCTTTAACATATATTATACCCAAGGTAAAAAAACTTTCTACATTATATATATATATATATATATATATATATATATATATATAATATGTAGTACATTCAAGGAGGAATCATTCCCAGCGTGAAAAGCGTTCATTACTCAAACTTGAACAAAATATACTCTTCAACTACATGAATCAACGACATAAAAGCTGAACCATATTCTTCCCAGTTCAAGAATTCTAATTTAAAACATGGCAACAGTCGAACGAAATTCCGAGCGATTAACTCTGAATGTCACCTTTCTCTTTTCGTTCTTAAATTTTATGATTAATTTTCCTTCCAGCGGAATTAAAATTATGCTGCTTAGAACCTGAACAGTCTTTTGTTACTTCAAATGGAATCAGTAAAAGAAACTGAAACGATTCAATTAGTTTTTGATACTAAACGAGTTTCATTTAACTGGCATACCGGTAAGGACAGCACATTGAATGCGTAGTGGAAGTGAATAAAAATGTGTTATTTATGCTTATGTCGCTTTTCTCCTTCTTACACACACAGAAAATGTACGCCTACTTTCGGTACATTACACACCACCATGGTGGTATATTTTTGGATTACTTTTTTTTTTTTTTTTTTTTTTTTTACCACAGATGCCGCTTCCGCATGGCGCACAATGTGTTCCTGTAAAGTTTCATAGCATTTGGATCACTCGGTGATGCTTCAGTTTTGATCCATGTAAATGATTCTAAATAACAAAAATAGTCATTCAGAATCATTCTACTGCTGTCCTCTCCAGCTTGACTGAATTTGATGAAATTTGTCCGGTCAGTTCAACTGTGATTTCAGCAAAATTATGTCTGTAGTACATATGATAAAACATTTCGTTCAATGCACTGAACAAACATCTAAAGAAATAGTCCTCAACCAGTACTTCGTTACTTTTGATACTGACCACTGCGAATTCCAGGTCCATATTCGGAATATTTTTCTATTAATATTCTGAAATTTGAGAAAATAGCAAAATATCAGGTCGCGTAAGTTTAATATCTAAAATAGCATTGTTTTTCCCTTTACGAAAAATAAACCAATATGCTGTATCTGATTTGCATTTTACACCGTTTCAGGAAATTTACATTTTCTTGACAAACTTTCTCATGTTTGACCAGCATTTTCTTCCAATCGGTAATTAAATAAGAAGACTTATTTTAAAAACAGACAACACTGTACGTCTCTTGGCAGACGATGTACTTACACATCAGTGAAATAATAATTTTTCAAATAAACAACAAAGGCATTGTAATTATAGCGATGCGCAGCAGATTTAATTAAATTCATTACCACGCAAAAAGCAATTGTTCTCTTTAGACTAAGACTGCATTTATCAATTATCCATTTTTGCTAGCATTAGCATGCAACAATTGATTTTAATTACATTTTAATAGTTCTTATTCATTTCGCTTTATCTTCCTAAATAATTCGTTACGAAGAAAAAGAATTGAGGAATGTTCTGTAGGGATTTAATTTTTTTTTTTTAAGAATATAATAAATATTCTTTTAATAAAATCAAGATTTTAGTATATACATACACCAGAATGTAATTCAATTTTGGATTCAGTCAAAAACTATCGTATATTTCAAAAGGATATGAAATAAACTAAGATTTCAAATGTGCTCAACTACTTTTGAGAATATCTTAAAGAATAAAAATATCTAAAGGAAAATTGCATTTCTTCTTCAATTGATTTGCATTCCACAATAAAATGGAAATATTTATTGTTGTGAACTGAATTTAACATAGGAAGAAACAATCGCTTTCACGTGGACCGGTTCTCGTTGCCATGGATACCGTAGTAAATTAATGAAAGAGAATATCATACAGTACTTATGCATTCCAATTTATGCAACCCTTAGGAGATTTCAATACTGCCTGCATTAATTAACCTGCGATTGCAGTCATGGCTATTAGCAGACATTCCTTATATTATTTATGATCAGCAACATCATCACCCTTATGAATTATTTTGCGCTAAATTTAATCAATATATTCATAGCAATATTCCTGTTCACATTCACTATAGCGACGTGATTTAGTTTAACTGCGTAAGTGATTAAAAGTCCGAATACACGGATAAAAGGCAAATTTCCAATCGATGTTCTGCTGCTAAATGTGTTATAAACCTAATGATAAATCTGAGTAAGGAGAAAACATTAACGTCACGATACGAAACGTACCGGGCTTGCACAAAATCAAGTAACAATAAATAAAATATTTGAAGTAATAACTATTTTTTAAATAAATATATTCCACATAATTCGATCTTGGTTCACACTTTCTATTATCCCCTATAAACAAATGCAGAACAAACAATAATATTGGTCTCTGTGAAAGTGGCAGAGATTTTTCGTTACGAAACAGGCCGCAGAACACACCCAATAAGAATTTTATTGCTGAAGATGAATCCTGCTTTTCCATAAATTATAAAATATCTTCTCTGATAAAGTGAACTCCCGTTTATTTTCATGTTTTTATTATCATTTTATTTATTTTATTTTATTATTGCATATTATGTTTGGTACTGTTAATTATAATAGAAATCGCATGAAGATGCACGTGCAAAAGGTATTCTGACAAACTTCACTGTTCCTGGGAAGCACAAAAAAAAAAAAAAAAAACCGTTGCGCCTCCCAGGAGCCTTTGTGGGAAGCACAAAAAACATAACTCAGAGATACTGCACAGAACTCTGTAACTTCATATATAACCGCAAATAGTGTTAAATGCTACCTTTTATATTCAGGTTCAGCCCCACGTACAAGAGATTTCAAAAACCTATGGAACGTCAGTAGGTGTAAATAGACAAACTGCAATCAATAGACTGTGAGCGCGTGCCGTGGTTGATTGAACTGATCGATCTACTAATGAATGTCCAAATTAACTTACAGCAAAGCACTTCCATTTAATTAGTAAATTAAGTAGTTACTAGGAGATGCTTTGTTTAACTGTTTTATTACCGATCTCAAAGTAATTCCGGGAATAGTGAATGAATAAGTAGTCTGCTTACAGCACGAATGCTTTCATGAAACATCGTAACGAATTAACTTGGTACAATATCCCAGTAGGACTTATGGTGTTGTTTTATAATCATTCAATAGATATTGTTTTTGAGTGTTTGTTTTTAGAATAACTGAAAAATAGGTACGCGTTGTGTTTTAATTCTTCAAATGTAATCATGTTTAGAATCAATCATTAGTAGTTATGTTGTTTTTTGAAGTCTTCCAAAAGCAGTGGGAGTTGTTAAAGATAACAAGCTATTTTAAACCTGGTTTTACTCCATTTCCCAAGTAAGCAAACAGACAAATATAAGTCAAGTTTGCGCCTGCACGTAATGCAAGTCTAAGTGACCCACAAAGTAGTACAAGTCTGGCAACTCGTGGTAAAGGTGGAATAAGTTCTGATCATTATTCTTAATATTTACCCTTAATGCAAAGACCATCTCCTTGAGGAGATGTATGATGCTATGCATTAAAAGCAAGGAGCCACTACCCAGACCGGTTTCGACCTTTATTAAGGTCTCATCAGTGAGAGCCATGCTTAGAAATACCAAGGTTAAGTAATAGCTTGGTATCTTTGACATATATCATATCCAAGGTAAAAAAGCAGTGGTAGTTATTTAGAATAATTCGAAATTAGTTTTGTTGTGGTTTAGATTCATGCAACAATAGTTCTGTTATCGATCAGAATCATTCAAATGTGGTTGCGAACATACAAGCGTTTATATCTCGATCCTATCTGATAAATGATGTTATATGGACAGGTTGATTCTTGCGTTAGCATGGGAGGGACCGCAATTTCCGTTGGGGGAGAGAGAGAGAGAATTTTTGTTCTACAGGGTTCAAAAGCGAGGCAAGATGAGACTCCTTACAACAACATAGAAGTACAGCTGCCCTTTTACACAATAAAAAAAAAACAGAGAAAGCGATAATTGAAGGCTTTATGTGAAGTACTTTTTTATTTTATTAAATTCATTTTATATTGAAATTTAGCTTATATTGCAAGCTATTCATGTACGCCATAGAGAGCAAATAATCAAGTAGCGAATCGCAACTGCACAAAATTCTTCTACTGATGATAATTCAAATCGAACTCTGTGGAAAATATCCTTTTTGTTTATTGCGTGGATGTTACTCGAGCTGATTTGTGTAAAGACACGGTTTACAACGCAGATGGGACTGTTAATTCGTCGCGTATGCCGATGCTTCGAAGTTCGTTCGATTTTGGACTTAATATGGTAGCTTCCGCACACCACTGATAATCCACTGCTGAATTAATAACGAATTTTGCTCAACCTATTGCCTATTCATAAATTATTGCATTTCATTGACGCATGATTGTCATTCACCAACGTCACGGAAACTATTCGCAAGGGGATTTAATCGAAAGTCGAAGCTTTCGCTTATTTCGGACATCTTGATGAACATCGACTGTTGTATTGTTATAATTATTATATTAAATGATATATGCCGATGTGAAATTATGGCAGGTGGCGCAACGAAGAATCAGCAGACGATGCGAAAAGGATCTGACACTATTCGTATTAAAATGAGGTTCCGAATATATTTATGACATTGCCTATAAAAAAATATTTTTACAGATGTAAGAAGATACAACGAACGTTGCTGAAACAAATAAGTGAATAATAGATTTATGTCTAGAAAATACTACGAAAGATACCATTTATGTGCAGCAAATAAACAACTACACATAACAGCATTTCCATATAAGGAGCATTCTGAGACAGTGGATTTTAAGGGTTAGTTGTGTTTATCGAGGGAATTCTTCGATACAACTTGAACGCTATTTATGCAATCAATGCATTTTTAATTATTATAAAAATGTTCCAAACATAGGAATAATCTATTTACATCAGATAATGTTTCATTTATTTTTTATTTTTATTTTATTGATTGATTATTTAGCCTCGAATAAAAGACATTTTTCTGTAAGCTGAATTGCATGTTGTTTTCTCAAATAGTAGCACTGCTGATGGGCGTAATACCAGAGAAATAAAAGGAAGTTGTTTTTCTAATAAAATTGGACATTATCGTTATTAGAGAACCGGCAATTTCATAAGACAGCAACTTCTGCTTACAAGAGCAAATCGTGTCTTATGATGCATTCGCGCAATTTCGTATTATGAAAATTCTCTTTTATAGAAGTCGCATTAAATGCATTAGCAAAAATAAGTACATGAAACAGAAAGCTACCGCGGAGATAATTCATTGCAATATTCTGTGTCATTAAATAAAACGCTTACAAAATCAACTCACTCTAAGCTTGGATATTGATCCAAAAGTGTAGACAAAACCGTTTCGCTAAAGGAAAAGGATTTTATTTTACTGCCATACAAATGGGGTTTGAAATGAGAAGCAACTGGAGGAGTCCATTATACGCATCATTATTTTGAGATCCGTCAGTGATCAATGACAGATCTGAAGTGAAACTGAAATTCTTCGGGACTCGGAATCGCATCATGACACAGCAGTTGGTTAGTCGAAGGCTATTTTAATTTCAAGAAACTATTCTGAACTGTTTTTCTTAATATAAAGAAATGCCACTTTGTCAGACAGCTTCTTCCTTGAGGTGCTTACTTAGAGAAAAGGAATCGATGTGTTTTATATCTAACTTAAGTGTTTCTTGGTGGAATATTGCCTCAAGAATCCTCTCGTGCATAAAAAAAGGGAAGAATTCCGGGAAAACATGATTTTCAAGGACAGAATTTATTTCTTCTCTGTGATACCAAATGTTGTTCAATATTAATATTATAAATTCATAACTGACAAATCTGAAAGTTTAATGTTCTGTCCGCAATCACATTCATTCAATTTGTTTTGGACCACGATGCCATCATAAGGACACTACGCAAATTGAGAACACGAATGAGTAGCATCCACCTGAAGGCTCTGCATATTAGCAACTGTATTAACATACAGAGGAGAAAAATTGCTCCTCCGTACAGAATCAGTGAAGGTCTATTTGCCATTCTGAGATAAACTGTTTCCTCTCAAAATAAATGTAAATTGGCCACTCCTGGCAAATTAATGAACCAATTAAGTTGCTTGGAGTAGGTCACTTAGTAAAGTATCGAAATGTTATTATGTTCGAAGATTTAACTGAACAAAATTAAGAAAGTATCAAATACATTTAAATTTAAAAAATAAAATAGGTGGACACAAAATGTCGCTGGAAAGCCAAAAATGTATATAGTTGAAGGAAACGAAAATGAAACAGTCTTCTCTTTAGGGGCCTTCCTGAACCAATGATGAAAAATCTTGATGTTTTTATTGTGAATGGATGGGAAGAAGGGTAATTCCTTCTGACTTGAACCAGATTACATTCTGAACTCCCTTAAAACCTCAACCATCAAGTGGGTTTTTCAGTTTCTGAATTGAACCACTTGGTTAGCTTAATCCATTCTTCAATCGGCAGGTTGCAGGTTCGACTCCCACTGTAGGCATGGATGTTTGTGATTGGCTTTAGAGGGGGATGAGTTTCATCGTCTGGCTTATTAAGAGGCTTTAAAAGTTCCATCATTGGTCTCTAGAGCAGGTTTACGAATTATGTAAAAAAAATATAAAAATATATACGAAAGGGGGGGGGGGGTGGAAAGTTCTGATAAACATCTAGAACAAAAATTATATTAAACAGATATAACCACAAGAAAGAACATACCTTAAAAATCTTCATCTCCCATTAACCATTGGGGTTATCAGAACTCTCCTCCCCCTGGTAAAACTAATAGGGAAAACTGCTTACGCTACCTAAGGAATTAGAGGTTTACACCCTTTCTTGGGTGGGAGTTGCATAAAAAAGAGGTCAAAGAAAGCCCGTGCATGGGTCAAATATATAGATCTAAACCATAATCACGTATCATGTGAGTGAGTCTCGTCCTTGAGGTGAATAGAAGCTATGGAAATGAAGTGCTTACATGCAGACAATCCATGCACGCTGAAGATAAGCAAAGAAGTTTTTCAACATAAGAATTAACGTAACAGAAGCGTATGCTTGAAGCATAACAAATAAACTTTAAATGTACGATGCAACATGCTGCCACAACACATGGTTTTTGTTGAATGCAAGAGGGATTCCTACTACACGTAAGATGTTCAGGAGATTACTTTGTATCTGTACTGATATCGGTGGAAGTCGATAAATTTTACTGAAATGTTAAAAATATGGTGTATGTGTGTGAGGTTCAATGTGTGTATAAATATATACAGTACATTGAATCATAACTGTTGTGCGTGGAACATTTTCACTTAGTAAAGGAGGAGGAGACAAAATAGAACAAGAACAGAAAGATAATCGCTTGTGACAAGTCCAATTAACTGCAGTGGCTGTCATCAACGGATGAAGCTCTGTTTTGATAAATAAAACTGAGATCCGCATTTGCGATTCTTCACCGTATTTGTTTAAAGTAACATTTATCGAGACAACAGCAGATAAAATGAAACCTGCTTAGATCTAACATTCCACACTTGCTTAATAAATGGATAACCATTTCTAGACTACGCCTCGCTCAAATGGGAATGTTACAAAAACTACCCTATATTTACTCGGGCGATGAATTTATGTCCAATTCAGTGAAAATTGTTTTTCATACATTTTGACTTTTCATCGCGTTCATTCTTTCTTTCAATATCCATAATGTATAACGGAATATATATTTGGATGAGGAAAAATGGAAACAGGAGCAATCAAGTTTTGAAGAAGAGGAAGTGTGACGAAATCAATGAATATGTAAAGCAATAAAATGGGAGTGGAAGGCACGAGATTAAAATGAATAGTATATAAAATATTGAGATGCAATCTACAACAACGAAATTTAGGACGTAAAAGGTAGAGGTCAACGAAATGCATCTATAAAAATCAAATGCATGAAAACGAAGCGGTCAAAGGTTTTTTCTGACAAACTAAAGAAGTTCATTTTATTGTCAATAGCAGTAATTCTATTCTGAATATAAAATGCAACTAGCATTTACTCTTTTCTTATTGTTGTTGGCCAATTACAAGAAGCAAAGGCTAATCCAAGGTGTTCAATGCTATATGTTCGTTCATTGGCTTGTGTTATGACCAAAGAAAAGCTCGTATACTGGCTAATTCATTTCGGTTAAAATAACCTTTTCCTTCTCAGTGTGTTGCAAATTAAATGAAATAATATTCGATACTTAATTACTGACTAGAAATGTCTGAATTGACAAAAACAACGTCAATAACTAGATTTACTCATCAGAATTTCAGACTAATTATAATAAATTAATATTTTAATTTAATTATACCAATACAGTTTTTATAAATAAAATATAATATACCTTGTAACTTTTTACCCCGTGTGCTGCTTCCTTTCCTAGCTCTTTTAGGCCTCACTATATTATCATCTTTATTTAGTTTTTTTCCTCAAACTTGCAAATATTTCCCCCCTTATTGTCTACTTTTCAATGCCCTTAGCGCTGCGTGTCCTTCCGGACCATCAGAAACATGTCAGAGGTGAGTCAGTTCCACTTATGTAGTTCAAGCGTATGCCAAAGGCGAAATTTTATTTTTAAACATTAGAAAAGGTCAGAAGTCGCCCTAAGGAAGATTCTATCAGGCGACAGGATTATCTTGGAGCCAGAAATTATAAGGGTACTGAATAAAAGCGAGTGCATATCCCTCATAAGGGAACAAAAATTACCTTCTTTCGTTTTAATAATTTTATTTTTTTAAATAAAGAATATAAACAATGAACACATCATTTGATTTTAATATACTGTGTTTTGATAACGTGTTAGTGATTTTTTTTTTAAATTTCCTAAGACTATTATTAAGAGTACATTTTTAAAATTTTAACGCAAAAGTACCACGAAAAAATAGCAAAATCTGAAACAACAACACAAGCGAAAAATGAACATTCCATTCAACTCTTGCATTAAACTAAACGCTGTGGCAGACTATTTGAAAACATAACTCTTCTACTATAAACCTCAATCGGAGAAGTTGCCCTTACAAGGTCTCAGATTAATGAATCTATGTAATAATTAAGCATCATCCTGTCTTTCACTCCTCCGAATGGGTTAAAGAAAGAGTAAGACAAATTATCTACTCCAAACGTGGTCAAATATATAAGGCTGAAGAGCATGAGCGCGTGTGTGTGTGTGTATCAAGACAGGCCATGCAATGACAGAGAGGAAACTGGCTGTCGATGGCAGTGAGATAGCCGTCGTTTTAGTCGTGTCACAGCAGTCTGATGTCTTCTGAATTGATTATTCGGCAGTGAAAACCTCCTGAGGGATAACGGGAATCTCCAAGGGTCGTTTTGCCGTCTATGGAAATGCGTTTACAATATGCGATCGTACAATACAGTACGATATGATATATATCAATAAGGGTTTTCGGCAGATGTTGAAGTGGGTTATCAAAGATGGGAATTACCCGTACTCTTATGACAAAGATTAAATTTAAATTCACAATGCGAGTTTGAGACATAATTCTACGAACTGCACATGAAAGATAAATAGTGAAAGCCGTTCAAATAATCCATATATAACCATGATCTGGAAATGCTGTTTTAGAGACCAAACAGAACATTTTCAAGTCCCTTCAGGCATTCAATAAGTGGGGCGGTGGTCTCACATATTTGTCTCTCTGCAAGGCAAGCATAAACAGTCATGCCCGCTGCGGGATTCGAACCTACAACCTGTTCATTGTTCAAGGAGAAAGATGTCCACTCAGACAACAAGGCCGGCAGCAGAGAATTAACTTTTAAGATACAATGATATTTATAATCTCATAAAATATATTTTCCTAGCCTCGATGCTAATTCCAATATAATATATCAAATGAGACGAAGGTGATGTTGTTCATTCACTTTTTGTACTGGGGATGCACACTTAACATCACGGCTGATAAGAGTCCAAGGACATTTAAGAAACAGCACAATCCTCCACTTTGAGTCTTCATGTTGCACCAATGATGTTGCATATTCACAATGCGCCTACAGTGTGGGCATAATTATTACTCCAAGACTGTTCCAAAAACTTATTTGATAACGCTGGAAGTCAGTATAAGGTATGTATTTCAGATATTGTACGCCCACAGATCCTCCGACACTTCTGCGCATGTTTAAAGAAGGAGAATTCAATCCGATAATAGGGCAATCAATCCGTCTTGTGGGACGAGTTGTTTATTATTACACGTCAGAGAATTAACTTTTCTTCTATGAGCATTGTAGTTTTAAAAGGTACTATTTTGCTTGTATAACAGTTGGAAATTTTTAAGTATAAAGCACGTGATTTCGCGTGTTGGTGACCAATTCGTACATCCTTTATTCTTTTCTGCCCTTCAGCATGAATTGACTATTCTTGGCAATCTGCCAACCCTGGTTCTATGAACTGTGGGCGTACAATACTTTATACATTACTGATAAGCGTAGCATCCACCAATGTCTGTGTGTCTGCATAAAAACTTTGAAAATTTCTAATACTATACTAAGTGCGTTTTTGAATACACCTGTGATTAATGTATTTTCGTATGGGATCCCTAAACTAAGAATGGCTTTCCGCTTCCAGTTAAACATGAACACTAAATCATCACAATATGTGCGATTGTCAGTCAGTAGGCTACTGCGATAAACACCTTATATAAATAAGGTTTACTCGAGAGCTAATTTATGAAGGCTGGAACAATTGATTAGTTTACACCTAATCCGTGAAACGAAGGTTGGATTCGGATCAGAGTTTCCCACAATAATCGCATCTTAACTACGTGATGCAATTACATAGTGGTTCCTATACAAGATCTGTATAGGCTTACAGTGGCCAAAACATGCTGTTTCGTTTGACAAACAGTGGCCAAATGAAAACAGTCCCTCCCCACCCAACCAATACCATACGATGACTCTGTAGAAATAGATACATTTTATTTTATACCAATTCCATCGATGAATGATCAGGGGAAATTTGGGCTTAGATAACAAACAAATACATTTTCTGCAAAGGCACTTGACGTTTGCGCCAAGCAGGGTAGTTTTCTCACAACTTGAGATATGAAACCTCCTAAATGCATTCACAAAAATTCATGACGCAATAGAATCAATAGCCAATACGTCAGAAAGAGAACACAACATCCACTTGCACAACTAAGCTATGACATTGACTAAATCATATTATTAGTTCAAGACATATATACACACACTCGGGTCACTTTTTATGCGGGCGTACAAAACATAAGTTTTGAAGTTATGCGGTGCATACCTTCAAAAAAGGCCTTTCAACACTTCTGCGCATGTCAACAGAAGGAGAATCCATTCCGATAATAGGGTAATCCAGCGTTTTCCAAACTTTTCCTAAGATGGAAAAAACTTCACACATCCTGAAATTTTCATGGACCACCTTGGTTATTTTGTAATGTATTAATTATTAATTAATTGTTAATTTAACATATTTTTATTATTAACTAATAATTGATCGTTAATTATTAATTAATAATTAATTAAATTTGGCCCAATGGAGGAAAAAAAAGCACCAAAGAAATTGCTTTTCTTTGGAAATGAAAATTGCAATTTTAGATCGCTTAGCAAAAGGAGAGGGATCTACGGCGATTGGCACACATTTTAATTTAGGCGAATCTACTATAAGAGCAATTAAAAAGAATGAAGTCGCTATAAAAAAATCTGTCATTTCTGGCACAAAACTAAGTGCCAAATTATCATCGTACTCAAGAGATGCTTTATTAGAAAACACGGAACGAGCGCTCGTAATTTGGATTGAAGAATTAACTCAAAGAAGAATTCCTATAAGTGGTTATTTAATTAAACAAAAAGCTCTTCGGTTTTATGAACAAATGAATCAATTGGAGCCGTCTACGTTCGCTTCCCAGGCTGATAAAGAATTTTCGGTTAGCAAAGGATGGTTAACCGGGTTTTTAAACAGGAATGCACTTCATAACGTGAAGATTACAGGCGAGGTTGCAGCAAAAGATGAAGCAGCAGCCAAACAAAGAGAAGTTAGCCAAAATTATTGAAGATGGTGGATATTGTCCCGATCAAGTGTTTTAACACTGATCTAGTGTTAGGATTGTTTTGGAAGAAAATGCCTAGTCGAACTTACATCTCGAGAAAAAAATCAAGTGGGTTTAAAGCAAGATCGAGTAACGTTGTTACTTTGTAGCAATGCATCAGGAGATCGAATGTCGAAACCCCTCCTAGTAAATCGATCTTTAAGACCACGTGCTCTAAAAGGCAAAGTTCTAAAATAGCTGCGGGTACATTGGAAGGCTAATACAAAGGCCTGGGTAACAACTGCTGTATTTACTGAATAGTTCAATAATTGCTTTGTACCAGAAGTGGAAACATACATGAAGCAAAAAAGCTCTGGATTTTAAAGTTTTATTAATTGTTGACAATGCACCAAGTCATCCGCATTTAGAACATCCAATGCAGGTAGTGTTTTTTCCACCCAATACAACAAGCATTATTCAGCCATTAGATCTAGGCATAATTGCCACTTTTAAAAAATATTACGTTAAGCACACTTTTCAATTTATATTGGATAAACTAAAAAATTAACAGATAAACTTTAGAAAATGAATCATTAACAATTTGGAAAATCATTAACATTAACGTTTTGAAACATTTTTCTATTTTGGACTGCTTAAATCATGTTGCATCTGCTATCGCTGAAATAAGACCACAAACTTTAAATCCCTGCTGGAAAGCAGCTTGGCCTGGATGTGTTGCAAACACTGCAACCACGCAAACATCTACATTATCAGCTGGAGAAGGTTTTGATACATTTAGCCAGAACGATGTAGACGAATTGCTTGTGGATGATAATATTGGATATCGATTAACTTTAGATATCGTAGAAGATCCAGAAAACGATAGTGAAGCGGAAGAAACACTTGTCCCCCTCACTACAAATATAATTCGAGAAGGTCTTGAACTGTGCAAGAAATTGGAATATCATTTCCTTGTTAATGACACAACTTCTGAACGAGCCTTTAAATTCCAACGTGAGCTGAAAAACTGTATGTCTGGATATCGCGAGCTGTATAAAAAATTAGTGAAATCATCATCGCAAAGTTTAATCACTGATTACATTGTCAGAAGAAAAAATCAGCAAGGAACGAGGGTGAAGCTAATTCTGTTTGTGAAGAACCATTGCCTTTACCATACAGATCTGATGCGCTGGCCATCTCTTCTGGTGATGAAACTCATTTTGCACCAGTTCGCAAACGTTGTCGAATATTGTCTAATAGCGACGATAATTCTGATGACAAAATGTTAAAAAAATGTTACTTTTCAATAAAATTCAATGAATAAAGCTTTGAAACAAATTTAAACATTCTTATTTTGCTGAATTTTCATAAACTTTTTTATGTGATTTTAGGTTTATTTTAATTCATTGCTTCGGTTTTATGCGGTTTTAGAAAATTATGGAACGTAAGGTATGTCTTTTTTGTGCGAATTTTTTATATGCGATTTTCTGTGGAACGTATCTACCGCATAAAAAGTGACCCGACTCTGTATATCTGGAAATCAAAACCGGTTGAACAATAAGGTCTGTAGCCTGCGAGAGAAAGTGATTCTTTTTTAAAAATCAGATCCCCTCCATTATATTTATGAAATCTATATTCCCTGCTGTTAAATAAAAAAAATACGGATATAACAGACAGATAACTTTTTGCGTGAGATATTTGCAGCCGTTGATCTACACTGGCATAAAGGAAACTATGTTGTGTTTCTCCTTGTATCCAAACCCTCTCTTACTTTGCAGGCGAAGTTTGATACTCCATTAGAAGCGCAAAACATACTATCGTTACAAACAGTAACAAAGGAGGAAGAATTGTTTTCGACAACATCAAATCAGTCTAAAAAGTACCCAGGTGTCGACAGCATTAGACCTAAAGACATTGAACACCATTCTTAAATGGTTTCAAATTATACTGAAACTAATGAATAAAATATCTGACTCTGGCCACATTCCACACCATGTTAAAGTCCATATTAATTACGCCGATTTACAATTATAAAATCGAACATAATAAGCAATTATATCCCATGTTATGGGGAGCACAGTACTACACAAACTCGACAGAGATCATGATGCAACACAACCAACGCTGAAGACAAAACAACAACAACAAAAAAAAAAAAAAAAAATGCATCTGATATGCTCACATGCAAATTTACTAGCAATGCTTATAGATGCTGGAATGGCTGATTTTTATTTTTCGTCGAAGGAAATGCATTGGGAAATTTATTCTTTTTCTTAAACTGGAATTAATAACTTGTCAATAACGGGTCCAACTTATGCATTGCGATAAGTTATTTCGCTCGTTAACATTGAAGAACTACAAGAACTTTCTTAGGGCTGATACGATATCACATGCACAAGAGCGAACATAAATAAATTTAAAACTCCAAGAGAATCCTTAATATCTAAAATTTATGTTAGGTTATAATTACAATCTGTGACAAACAAGTCAAATTACAAACAAGCTTGAAATAAATTAGACCGACATTACGTTTGGATGCAGTTTTCATTTATTTGAAATGTCCGCCAAAGGAGGCACTAATGATGGAATGTACACGCGCCTACTCTCTGCATTTAAATAAGATGACACTAGCTGGTTATCCATTTTCTTATTTAGTTTTTCCCTTTTTATAATTTCCCCAGACGTTTCTCGTTAAATTTATTTATTCTACCCTCTCCTTAAGTGTTCACTGGTATATGAAGTTTAAACACACAAGACTGGGTTTTAATTAAAATGAAATAAGGTAATAAAAGCGAGACAGTCAGCAGGAAATGAGAAGCTGGGGAAACTCGAGCCATCGTAACCATGAAGATAAAGAAATGGATGTGAAAAGTGCGATGTAATAATTCGCAGTGGACGATATTGCTATGATAGTACCGTTTAATTAAACCCAATGCTTAGTTTTTTTTTGTATGAATGTTTCCACTCCAAAGACGTTATTGTTATTTGCAAGATACACATGAATAACTTTCATTTTTAACGGTTCGACTCTCTTTCCTTATACGTCAAAGATAATACAATGTACAACTTTTTAATGAATGTTAGCCTGTTAAGTGCATACACAATCATCATCGTGTTAGTAGAGTGCCAAAGACAAATACTACTTGGTAACCAGTGTAGGAGCGTGAATGGAAGTTGTACTAGCCTTAGCAGTCAAGGGAATTGCGGAAAAAATGGCCCATTTATACTAACACCAATCAGCTCACTAAGGAATTCCTGAAGTAGGTAGCGCCTTGAGATTTCCTTATTAAGTATACACCCGAGGAAACTATCTGAGTTTAATCTCTACAGTTCTGGTAAACTAATAGCGTTAATCTCTCTCTCCGTGACCTTTCAGAGAGCGAGGAAGTCTTCTGAAACTACACGGTTGTTAAAATTTGTGGTGTAAACGCAATCATGTAAGTGCCCAATTTCTTGGATAGAATTGCCCGGTAGCAACTTGAAGATAATTACGCCGTTCTCAGATCCAAGCAATCAACACTTGAAGTCAGAAGGGAGCCAAGTACATCGAGATGTTTTAAGTCTTTAAGAAAACTTGGCCACTTTGACAAATTTTCTCTCTCTCTCTCTCCTAGTCTTAAACACACAGAGTTAAATAAACATGTTATATGATCTTGGGGAGTGGGGGACTGTAGTTTCTAGGGAGGGCTGTGTCGATGAGTTATATAAATGTTAGAACATGAATAACGTATACGCCATACCAGTGGTATCTGATCTATTAACCAGGCAAAACTTTTAGAATTGAAGGTCTCTATAAATAAGTAATATAAATTTAAGTCCCAAGCAGATTCTTCTGGGTGCTGTTCGAATATTTGAAACCTTAGGATACCAAATCCGTGAAAAATATATTTTAAACTAAATGCTATCTCTCCCACACAAATTTCATTTGTATATCTTAAATATACTGCGCTGGAAATAATAGATATTTCGAAAACTGTTCATTATTATTAAGTATTATCTCATCTTCCTTCTACCCTCTTTAACCTTGCGGTGTCGAGAGTTTGTTAATCATCGGACCTCAAGTCGTTCGCAGGATAAGGTGGTCAGCCCTACACCCCAGTGCATCCTATGTCTGTAGTGTTGAGTTCTCAAGGCCGGTTTGCATGATGAAAAGCCCCAGGATAAACTTGAAAAAAAAAAACCCTACTGTCCACGCCCAAGACCGGCTAACATTTGGCTGTGGCTGAGGAAAATCCTTCAGCTCCTCACGTCACCGACGGGAATCGAACCTAGGACACTCCTTCCCCAGGCATATGGTTGCGAAGCGCACAGCCACTGGGCAATATTAAAATAGTATTGGTGGTGGTTGTTTTTTAATTTTCTAATGGAAAAGAAGTTTATATTTTAAGAGCAACACGAACCATCTGAAATTTATCAATCGAATACGAATCCAAAATTATACTTATTTTCTGGAATTAAGGACCCACTGGTTGATTTAATAAACTAATATTCACGTAATAATGATAATTTAATAATAGAAAACGAAAGCCAAAGTCGTGACCATATTGGTTATATGTTTTTCTCTCATTTCGAATTGGAATATTTCTAATAGCGACCTCTGTGAGAAGCTGGCCCCAAACTATAATCCTCCCATTCTTCAACACCCGAATACCTTAATGATGAAATGCCAAAGATACACACCTCATATCGCTCTTCAACCAACAAGATGGCGTTTCAAATCCCGCGGTGGTCATGGATGTTTACGATTGCCTTTAAGCGAAAGATGAGTATCGTAGTTCGGTAAATGAGACAATCAGCCCGCTTACTGAAGACTTGGTGGCTTGAAAAAAAGTTGACAGTTTGGTTTCTTTGGAAGATTTTCCCAGATTATGCAATTCAATAAATAAAGTAATAAAATGATAAAAAAAAATGCCTTAGCCAGCTACGATACTGAAGTGTAATAGGTTTAAAAACATATTGTGGGTGGGAACACACAATAATGAGTCGTTATAAAGGGCCAATGGTGCAATCTCTGACAATCTTTTTCTGAAAGATTGACAATCTTTTGTTTGTTCACCAAATGGTTTTCGATTTTGATTTTATTCCATTCTTGATGACCCAGATTTTAAAAAAATGAACCACAGTTTCATTACGAATCAAACTAATTCAAATTTTTGTACAAATGATTATGGAACGTGTTAGTCAATTGAAATTTTTTCATTTACATTAATCTAAATTGCTATTTTAATTAACATTTGGAGCATTAAAATGTTTTGTAGGATCCAGTGAATGCTCAACTCAGAAAGAAAGAAACAGGAACAAATGAAAAACTCAGTTGTAAAACTATTTCAAAGATAACTTTAAAACTTGTACGATATTACAAGTTTATATTATGGCTGGGTTATATCAGCTACAAAATATCGCACCAGTCACTTTCTTATCTAAGTGTTCTGGCCTTGTGGTAAGCGACTGTTTGCCGCATGATGTGAGCCGATTTATTAAAAAATGGGAATCCATTTCCTTATGGAATAAATCTAAAATGAACAGCTTACCTTTATAAGGCAATATCCTCACAAGACGTTCTAAGAATAGAGATTAAGGTGTAATATTTGTTGTTTGTTTACCAGCGCCCGGTATGTGAAGAATGACGTCATTAAAATGAACTGTTTTGTGCATTGCTTAGATGGGTTTCATGGATTTCAACTTCAAGAAAAAATCCCATTTCCTCTTTCTTTTCATAAACGGAACAAGTAACGGTTACTGACCATAAGAGATCTATTTTGAAGGATCTTATGTACTCGGGGTCCCCCTTCATTTGACTTTCTACGTCAGACTGTTTTCCTGTGTTAATTATCAGGTGCGTTCTGGATATAAAACCAGAGAGAGAGAGAAAGAGGGAAATAGTTAATTACTGCTTTAACACGTGAAGAGAATATAAAAGTAGGTGTGTGTGTGTATGTGTGTGTTTGGGGGGGGGGTAAAACCAAATACTACTGGATGGTACTAATTCGTGTTATGAATCACGTGCGCATCCAATTGGAATTTAACGTATAACGGTCTTTCTTCTCTAGACCTAGAAACGTTGCCACAGGGCTGAACAGGCTCGGTATTATGCTGTCTATATACGTATTTGTACCTTAATAAATGACTCGGGAAGGGGAGAGCAAACCCAATTGACCAAGCTGTGTGTAATGGGAAGATTCACTTGGGCGTGGTTCAGATGATAGATGCGTTGAAGCCTACACGAACCAGACTGTGGTTTGGGAGTTTCTTTCCACGAAATCCCTTGTTAAATGTTGTTTTTGGGAAGTACTCGCGGTAAACCAAATAAAAATCAGAAACCTAGAGATCTATGCAAATTGTTCGTTAAACAAATCTGTTTACGCATTATGGATTATTTGATCCAAAAATTATGTGACGTCATTTTAGAGAATTGATAATTTTCTGATAAATACAATTAACGAAAATTATTTTAAAAAACCAGTAATTTTGTTCAGCCGATGCACAGTATTCGTGAATTCAGTTTATTTACATCGTCGCTGCTCACTACATCTGTGTGTGTGTGCCTATGATTTATAAACTACTTATAACTATTATTTTATTTAAGTATAAAGAGCTAATAAGCTTCATTTCGGCAATGAAAACATTGCTTAAATTAAGGGGATATTAAATCCCACATAGTTCTTTGCAACGAGTCGTCCGGTATTGTACTACGTATTAGGATCACTTGCATTGGCTAACGCTAGTGTCGCCGATACTTTATAGTTTTACTATATTCGGCATGAAACTCTCTGATTCCAATCTTTGAGTTTCTTATTCGGTTTTAAAACTATGTGGGATTTAATATCCCCTTAATTTAAGTAATATTATTTTATTGTTCTTAATAATGGCAAATAAAATTCAATATAAAGGTACTCTAGTGAATATAAGACTCGTAAGCCTATTACAATTACATGTAAGATGAAAATTATTAAATTCAGTGACGATGGTGTCTTGATCATTGAGATAGGCTTCAGGCTAATCTTACCTCGACAACTCTTGTTGTTTTAAACAAAAAATAAACTTCTAAGTTTTGAAAGGTGTTACACTCTTTAACACTACGGTTATCCGTACACGTGACAACCTTACTTCCAAAATAAAAAACAAATTAACGGTGCATGTTGATGACCAAACAGGTTAAGCCAAACTATTCGGAATGACTAAGTTCAGGGGATAATAAATCCCTCATTATTTTAAAGCCGGATACGAAACTCGGCGATTGCAATTTATCGAAATAGATGTTGACTTACGCTTGGACTCGCCGATAGTTCTTCGGCATGAAACTCTTAGATTTCGATCTCCGAGTTTCGTATCCGGCTTTAAAATAATGAGGGATTTATTATCCCCTGAACTTAATTTACGCCGCCGAAAAAATAGCCTCTTGGCTCTTTATCATTCGGAATGACTCTTCGTTGTGAGAATCATTCTAAATTTTTTGTTTGCCTATCTAATGAAAATAAATGCTTTATTTACCACTTGTACGAGTATGTCTGCATAAAAACGTTATTAACAGACACATCTACAAGTAAAAGAAAAAAAAGAAGCATTTATCCGCAATACGATGGTGGTCTAGAACCTAACGTGTCGTATGACTTGAGTATGCTTGTACAACTTTAGATGAGAGGGAATGTTTCCGCACACTCCTGCGAATACGTTTGTCTAATAATCTTTCTTATGTCACAAGTGTCATTAAAACTAGTAGTCCACGTTCTTTCTGGCGTATGCAGAAGCTCTTATATCATTGCTACGGTAATTTCCCATCTTCAAATTGTGTTTTCTTTTTATCTCCTTTAAAAGTGTAGAATGATGGTGGAATTTTCCATTATTACAGAAAAGCCAAAGATAAAGAAAACTGCTAAAATATGTGCTTTGATTACACTGTATCGTACACTGCAAGAGCTTGCAGATGCAATTCATGTTTTATCAATTGCAGGACCAGATGCGGATAGATGCATTTTTTGATCCGATGGCATCCTCCTTAGATCCCATGACTGACATTCTTGTTAAAGTTTAGCTATAATGATTTTATTAGATTCCAAATCACAGTTTGTTGACTGGAGAGGATACCCTGTTCTTTCGGCCAATCAATGCCTGAAACAAACAAGTCTCATTTCTGAGAGCGACTGACGATATTCTCTCTTATCAACGGAGAACTTGTACACTCTGAAGGTATGCATGATTTTCGATATACCTCTGTGAATGTTACTAGTCGCTTAAAATCAACATTATTCAAAAATCATTCCAGTAATGCCATAATCGAGCCTTATTTGTTTACAAAACGTGTTTATATACACAATTTCGTATCTCATATATCTTTCACTAGCAACTTCGTGAAGCACAAATATAAAACTTCATCAGTTCATTAGAGAACAAACTCTAATTTCAAAGACTTCAATCAGAAATTAAAACTAATCTTAATGAACAATGGGCCTTCAATAATTGTAATCTACTCCGGATGTGTTAGGAAGCTTTTCCAGTTAATGGGCAGATGCCACAACTTAAAGCACGCAAAATGTTTCCATCTGCAAACAGCAGTTAAGTGGTTGCAGTAGTTTTCGCTGGGATTCATTAAAGAGAAGATGGTTTTAGTATGATGAACAAACTATGTTACAGAAATTCCTATCTCGGATTTGTTACAAGCTTCCATTTAAGCAACTATTAGCCGCATATTTTTCCTCTTATTACTTTCTTAAATACCGTCTGGTTGCAACTGAGTAATTTTCTAATATTAATCTCAGTCCTTGCCGTGAAACCGCACCAGATTCACGGTAGCACTTTCATTCTGCAACACTTCGTACCGCCTAAAAATTAGTTTGATTTTTTTTATTTGTTTAACTGGGACAATTGTAAACGAAAAATATCATTCAGAAGAAAACGAGAACCTTCGTTCATTTGTTCCTAGCACGCATTGCAGTGGTAAAAATAATCTGGAAGTTTTGTAATTGCCCTTGCAATTATCTAGAAGCGCAGACTTTCTTGTAATATCTTGAGGAAGGATAAATCCCTGGTAAACACTGATATAGAATTTTTCCTCGATTAGTTTTAGGGGTCTTAACGTAAGAGTTACATTTGAGTGAAGAGTCCTAAATCATCGGAAATCGATATATATTTTCAACTCTCTGATAAAAAAAAAATACAACTAAAGTACTCCATAATACAATAAAATATGCAAAAGGCAGAGAATGAAAGATAACGTAAGCACGCGTAACTACATATTATTATTATTATTATTATTTTGTTTTCTTTTCTGAACTCGATTATGTTAGCTGTCTTGGTTCCTTTTTCCAACCAAGATTTACAATATTTCTCTTAATGCATCGCCAACAGGACTTTCTTAGCTATCAATTGCTCTGCCACTACTAATTCTGCGAAAATGTATGTAGAATAATTTCAGTCAGGGCAACAAAGGTATCCTCATCCACCAGGTTAGCATAAAAAATATGACTTCCTTATAACGCCAATATGAACTATCAAACAAGACACTAATTATTACATATTGTATAAATAATTTCACAGCAATTAGTATTCATCTGATATATTATTATTAAGAGAAACCTCTAGAGAGTCAAAGACCCATCGTGGGAGACCACATAATATTACTTCTTCAAGTGTCATCCCCTAGGAGGAGGTTGGCAACCATGTCACGGAACCTTTTTTCTTCTTTTACTGCTCTGGAACATTTATGGTAATTCAAGCCAGTCCAGTCCTTAATGTCTTCAAACCACATTCTACTGGGTCTACCTCTCCCTATTTTTCCATCCAATTTTCCTTCAATATTAATTTCTGAATGACTTCTTGTCTAGTTAGATGTCCAAAATATTTACGTTTTCGCTCTTTAATTATTTTCATTAATGTTCTTTTCATTTTTGCTTTCTTTAAAACATCTTCGTTTTTCATTTTCTCTATCCATGGTATTTTCAATTCTACTGATGGCCCACATTTCGAAAGATTCTAATTTTTTCTCTGCTTCTTTATTTAACGTCTAAGTTTCATAGAGAAGGCTTGGCCAGATATAGCATTTTATTAATCTTTTTCTCCACATAATACATGCACCATCTATCATACTTATTCTTGAATTCATTCACACTGCTTGCACTCACAACATCCAATGGCAATCCATTTCAACCACGCACCACTCTAATGAGAGAAAAATCTAGCTCTCATCCCTTTCTTGATTGCATTCATTCTCACAGCCTTTCTCCAACCTATATAAAACGAAAAATTCCACCAACGGAAATCTTGTATGAACCCTTCCGAAGTTTGTAAGTCTCGATCATATCACCCCTCTTTTTCCTGTTTGCTAGTGTCCGCAATCTGTCTTTATAATCAGTATTCTACAATCCTCATGTTTTGACACACACTCTCCTTTGCACTCTCTACACTATATCAGAATGGCAGAAGCAGTCAGACCAGACCTGCCCACAATAGTTTAAGTGAGATCTTTTGGATGTCAAAGTTCGTTCTGCATTGCAATTATCTTTTGAGTTGTATTTGCTATCTTTGCTACATGGCCCCTGAACTTCAACATCCTATCCACTAACACTCCAAGATCCCTAGCCTCATCAGTTTCTTCTAACATAACCTCACCGATATAAAGCATATTGGATATCTAATCACGCTGAAGTGAATGACTTTACATTTACTAACATCCATTTTCCCATGCCCACAATTCCAGCCTATTCAAATCATTCTGCAAGTACTACATATCAGCAGTATTTCTGATTTCCCTGCATCATCAGTAAATAGGTGTATGTCGCATGTCATATGCTTCCTAATGTCATGAATGTACAAACTGAATAACAGTGGCACAAAGACTGATACTTGTGGTATACCACTAGTTAATTTATTTATTAAACTTCATACTGAGAGTGCAGTATTACACTTACAAATCTTACTAGGCCGAAGCCTTCAAAGACTTGCCTTAAACTCTGTCAGTCAGCCATTTTCTTATCCACGCTAATATTCTCGAATTTATGCAGCAGTCTACCATGCCATATTCTGTCAAAAGTGTCATTGTGTATCCATTCCCCTTGTCTAGTTCAATCGTAACATTATTACAGAATGTGAGCAAGTTGTTAAAACATGACCTTCCCTTAGTAAACCCATGTTGCTCATTGAAAAGTACAGATTCTCTGTCAACCCATTAATGAATGGAGCCCTAAACAACTTTTCCAAAATCTTCACCACCACCACTCCTGAGATACTGATTGGTCGACAGTGTTATATCGGTCTTTGCACAACCCTTGTGCAATGGAATTACCATACATTCTCAGAACAGGAATCTTCCCTGTTCTGAGACTCATATTAAACATCCTGGTCAAAGGAATGGCCAATTCAGCTGAACACTTTTAGCATCTATGCTAATATCCCATCAATCCCAATAGCTGAATTCTTATTCAGTTTGTACATAGCTCTTAATACATCCTCCTCATACACCTCAGTTTTTTCATCCAGTGAAAAGATATCAGTGAATTCAATGTTGCATACACTAGATTGATAAGTTGAATGTTCAACTTATGAGCGTCCATTTTAGCAACATGGACGCTCATAAGTTGAACATTCATTTCTGCTAGAATTCTTGTGTGTTGTCTTTAGCATGCAGAGCTAATTTCTTTTCATACTCAGACTTTGCTTTCCGTACAACAGTTGTGACTATTCTAGCCTGCTGCTTATAAGGTTCATAACGGATGTCATCCTTAGGCACTCGGTGTTCCTTCTACATAATCCTTTTCTTTCGAATCTCTTGCTTAATAAGATTACACCTCCATTTGACTCCTACTCCATCTACGTTTTGAATTCTCGGAACAAATTCTGATATCGCATCATTTAAGTATTGTTTAAATGCTTCTCTGCACTGTTGATATTCTCCCGATCCCATTCCACTGAACTCAGTGTACTGCTTAGTTGTTCCTTAAGCATATTTTATCATATCTTTAAACGCTTTTAATCTATACAAGTAAAGTTTGGTTTTTAAGTTATGCATCGTTCCACACTGGTACAGGTTCAGAAATTATTATAAAGTGATTCCATCTATGTAGAAAAATCAATACTACCAAATGTCCTTTACAAAAATTTGGCACTAAAGAAGCGATAAATTGAACAATTTGCTTCTTTTAATGCGCTCACATGTTTCATGTTGAAACAATCCACTTCGGACTTAATGAACGTTTTGGTCATCGGGAATGAAATTTGTAAAATCCTCCTCCACAGCATTTTAGGGTACATTTTAGAAAATATTGACTGGAACGAACTAAAAAGGCTACACTACCCCCCTTAATCCAGCGCTGAAAAAAAAAAAAGCTTTATAGGGTATTTCGGGGGTGGGGGATCCCCCACCCCCGAAATACCCTACAAATTATGTTTAATTTATAGGGTATTTCGTTCTGTTTAATCTCATTTGTTAAGTTTCCTAATTTTTGTAGCCCTCAAGAGAAGAAGGCACCCCTGGCGGAACTTACTCAGAGTTTATCCAAAACTGATTATAGATAATCAATTCTGGATTAACCCTTGTAAACAGTTTTACACGGATCAGCGCTTGCCAGATAGTTTTCTTAGCATACATATTCTAGTAAAACTAAAATGCTTTTAGTTTTTTGATGGTACACAAAGCGATATTTATTTTAAACACCAGAACATTTAAATTGTTAACTTAGTATATTAATGACCAGTGTTGCATGTGTATTTAATGCAATGTAAAAAGTGAAATGAATATCGAGCAGATGTGGGAATTGTGCTTGAAATAAATAATAACCATTGTTTGCTTCGGTCTAGAAAGATCTCGCGCCCCTCTAGGGGGCGCACTCTACAGTTTGAAAACCACTGACCTGATCTAATTATTGCATTACATAGCTGGTGCTATAATGCACATTAGTCTAGTCAACAATGAAGCTGCAATTTCGCTCAGTGGCAAATCACCAGCATTTATTTTTATTTAAATAACGAATTAATCCACCTCTGTTTTCCAGATTAGAATGTTCGACTGAGCAGCGTTTCTGTGTAACAGGAATTACAAGGATTTACTTTACATCTAATTTACTGTTATCTGTACGATGTAAAATTTTAACATGAGATGCCGACATCTTTTGTCTCTTCATGAAAGAAATATTTATTATTAAAGGTATTCCTTCAAAGGCGCTCGGTATTGTGCTATTTAAACTTCTAAACTCTTTTAAAGAATTTGCTTACCTTAGCGCATCCTTTATTCTTAACCGTAGGGAGAAAATTAGTTGGAGGCATCAGTAATACGAGCTCTGGAAGAGTTATTAAAATTTTCTTAAAATCTTTCGCTTAGTCCGGTGCTATTATCAATTCTTCTCTCCAATCTTTGCATTGAAACCTTCCTTTTTTAAGGCAGCTTCAAAATTATGCTTCCTTCTTGTTATCAAAATTCAGCTACGTGAATTTTTTTTTGATTGTTTAAAGTAATTCCTCATATCTTTGTTAATTACTTAAGTTAGTTAATTTAACATTGTTAATTAGAGCACAATAGAGGGAGGTCTGGAAAACGACTTTTTTTAAAAAAACCCTCATTTAAACCCAACTTTCATGAAAGCATTTTATAAAATTGGTCAATAAAATTATGTAGCGAGGAGGACTTTTTATTTGCATATTGTACTCAGACAAGCAAGATGGATTAAAAAACTATAAGAAGATGGATTAAATATTATAATTAATAAAGTGATACGTCATCTCGTTAGTCTGTTGTACATACACAAGCAAAGGTGGGGAAAACCAAGCTGGAATATTTTTTCGTTCTTTCTTTGCATTTAAATAAGCCCAGGGAGGAATTTAAATAGCGTGTCAAGTAATCAGTTTTGTTTGTTTATTCTTACAGTTTCCTTGTCATTTTTTGGCATGCACACAAAACAAAAGAGGGGAGAAACATTTGAAAAGAACGTCGTAAGTAAAGTAATTTTTCTTTCATGAATTTTCTAGAGGCTTCTGTAAAGCGATCGACTCCCATTTGGGAGGTAATTGTGTTGTGGCATAATACAGGTTGAATGCTTACTTCAGAAACTCAAATTAATTTTCCTTTTTTAAAAAAAAAAGATTTTAATGTTTATTCACCTTAGCTCCTAAAAAGTATTATTTACCAGAAGGATTAATAGAATATTTAACTACATAACTCAAGATTTGCAGCTTTTTTTTAGTCTCTAGAGCGTATTTTGTGCAATCTTACATTATTTTATGGGTAAGACCTGAATAAAGTCCTTTATTTTAGCCCGTTATAGGCATTTCAACATCCCTTCACTTGATCTTCATTTTTGTTCCCCATTCGCAAGACATACAATGAAGAATTCTCTAATAAACCAAAACGACTTGAATCACATCTCTTGGTGTCAGACCACCACTAGGATTGCTGTAGTCGCTTGAAAGTTTCCCATGTTCGGTTTCTAGAGCAAATAGTTCGAGGGTTATCTGTTTCTAGGTAATAATATCACCCAGGAAAGACAACACTCATGGATGAGTATTGTCATGAAAATACGATAATCCTTGAATACATTTACATTCCCAAATATCTACAGAACATGATTCTTACAGCACGTAAATATTCTTTAGATGTCTTAATTCATTATAGTTTCATGTAAAGTACCTACTAGTTGCAAACTTAAAAATCTTTGTCAACCTAAAGTTTTATTTAATTATCGTTGAATAGTCGATTCCTACCGTAGTGCAAAAGCGACATTTCGATTCAAAATGATTTAGCCGATCTTTTATGGAGATGGAAGAGTCGTATCCTCCTCCCACCTTTCCTGGGATCTTTTATCCCACATAACATGTTTTACTTGCGTGAAAAAATTTAAATAAACCAATTAGCCTTAATTCAATTCAGCACAGAGAAAGAAAGATGAATTCATACAATAATTTCAGATCGGTCCACAAACAAACCTTTAATTTTAGCACTGCTCAGGTATGATTTATTAAGGATAATAAAACATGTAAAAATATATTTTGCAAAAAAATTAAAGAAATCGTTTTAATAAAGCATGCCTCTGTAAAATGGACAAGGGCCTTCGTCACCTTAAATTACGACAAGAGGCTTATTGTCTCTCTGCAATCCCTTCAAAGATCATTATCTGCATCTCCTATCTGTCATCCTGTAGGCAAACCCCGATGAAAATAATGCAAGAATTTATCACATATTACGATTAATTTTTATGGTACGTGCAAAGGTATTCTGTTGTTGCACAGTCTTTTCTACAAATATTTTCTTGACCGAAAAATATCCAGTATTTTGGGGCCTGTTTGGTCGAATTAACATCTCCGCTTTCCAACTTACAATACGAGTCCCACGGCGGAATGCTTGTTTATGAAAATCTTTAGATGGTAGATGGTTATCATGGCCCTGTGAAAGACCGTCATCCAGTTTACTCGATACATGAAGAGGGTTGAGAAGCAGCGTGTTAGCAATGCTAAATTCTCTGGATCATACCTTATGAAATGCGGACACGAGATCAGATCGAAATGTGGATTCACGATGAAAATAAGAGGAAATGACAATTTCACTTCAGGCGATATCAACACGGGAGTAGCACTAGATACCTTTAAAAGGAAGATGATTTTTATTGCTGGGTGTGAAATCACCATCTTGTTTATTGACACTTGAAGTTGATTTGAAAAAGTTCCATTTGCATTCTAAGAGTTAGATTTTTTTACAACCTTTGGTAGTTAGGATTAACGTAAGAAGTTTTGTATAATTGCTCTCAGATCAAGCAGTTTTTTAAATATATATATAGTTAGTGCAATCGTTTCTCTATAATGTGAAACAAGCAAGCAAACAAACAAACAAAAAAAAACTTGTACTTCAATATGAGACCGGATAACTCGTTTAAAACGATCAATCTTTCAATCTCAACGAAAGATTTTAAAGTAAACAACAAGCATATTAATCAGCTCAAGCCCTCATAAATAATGCGAGAGAATAAAGAAAAACCAAGTTCTTAAATTTTATATTTAATTTTAGGCTTATCTTCATATATGCAAAAATTTCATCGCTAGATGTTGCAATCATCGCCTCGCTTAGTGGAGGATGTAAAGTGGCTTGAAAAAATTCCAGAGCACGGTTTCGGGACTATAAATGTAAAATAAAAACAAATTCTTTGCCTACTACTACAAGACAATAGAGTAATCTTTCGTGGCTAGGAGACAAAAAAAAATATCACAGGAATATATAACATGCATATAGGCTATCACTCGTTACAGTTAATTTAGTAATTGGGCTGCTTGGAATTTAACTTGAATATTTTTGCCGTACTGTTTATCGAGTGGCGCGCGCTCTACAACGGATAGGTCGTGTGATTGAATCACAAAAAGGTTATCTTGCTTCATTGAGTGAATAGCATTGTCTCTTCATCTAAGAGGCTGCAGGTTCGAATCCCAGTATGTTTGTGAATGTGTTCAAGTGAAAGACAGAGTTCATGCATCGGTTCAAACCAACCTCCCCACTTACTGGAGGTCTGAAGTGGCTCTCTAAAACTTCGTTTTTGATAGGTAAAAATCCTCATGGAATTTCTAACAGCGAGTCATTATCATACGCACAACTAAATAATTACACACCGGTATGTTTAGTATATGCGCATCTAACAGAATGAAAAACTAAGTTTATCGGAGGGAGCATTACCCTTCCGCTTCCGTACAAGACAGGCCAACTCACCGTCAGTTAAAAAAGACGTTATAAATGATCAGTTCCTACACGAGATTCGAGCTCAAGTCCAGCCAAACAGCATCGTCGGCAACTACGACGTCTATACTTCATGAAGAATTTTTCAAGGGCAACATACTGATGTACGAGAATGAAAAAATCATCCACTTTTTTAATTAAGGGGGGAATAGTTGGGTGTGCTGTTCTGTTGAAAACTTCGCAAAGCTCAGTGAACCCAACGAAATAAAAGTTAACACTGCATTCAGAAACACGTTAATAAAATTACAATTATGCAGTATCTTTACAAATTGACGCGCACAGAACATACTCTGTGAATACGAAAAAAAAAAAAAAAAACATTAAAGATTCAAAGGATTTAAAGTTTTCCTGTTTTTGAATAGTTTCCTACCTCCACACATTGTGTAGGCGGCTTTCCACTTAATAATTGTCAAGTTACTCAGAGACTTTTATTCAACACATTTTCTTCCATACATCTTTTAAGTCGCCTTCTAAAATCACTTATTGTACGATAGATTTTTCATTTAAAACGCCTGACTTAAAAGAAACCATTTCCAGATAAATCTGTCGACAAGATTTGTTCCACGCAAGAATAGTTAGGAATCCGAAGAACACTGATTTTCCCTCCTTAGGTGATTAAATATTAACGTTGGGAGCAGGGCTTGGTTCAATAATGAATCAATTGGAGCTTTCATCCTAAAAATTAATGAGTATTCAAAATTGTTTTTTCTATCTTTTGTAACTCAATTTACACACACACACACACGAAGCAGAGCAGTATCAATGAAGCATTAAATCATCGCAAAGATAATCTCCTTGCGATAGTTAGGTTTCAATAGAATATTTTTTTCTTCTTTATTTAGATTACAAACTTGCTTTTTACGTGGGGCAAAATCTCTAATTTCGAATTCAATTCTGTTGTCTATCTGTATGGACAACGAAACAGAATAACTCCGTTCTGGCTGAGCGAATCTTAATGATGTGTGGTATTCGGGACATCGACTGATATTTTTGAAACTATTCAATTTTTGTTTCAGCATGACTATTTATACTGGCAAAACAGTATAAATTTTTCCAAATTTTTCATAAAAATATTAATAAACTGTGCGCAGTAGTAAGTTAAGATGGCCAAAAGTTTGTTTTTCGATTGCTAGATTAATGAGATTTCATTCATTATACGAGGATATTTCCACTGCGGAAAGTAGCTTCTTAATGATTATCTTCGTTATTATGTGTGTGTTTGTATCTTTTCTTCGAAGGGTAGACCACCCTACATGCTGTTTCAGACTGGCTACTGTTAGGAACTCTGTCAATGTTCTGAAACAACATTACGCGGATCACATATTCCATGCGTACAGACACGACACAACAACCACATACTCTCCAGCTGTTTTGCCTATTTCTCTGCGTTTGTGTTTTCAGAGTTTGCCTCAGTTTTTCCCATAATACGGGGTATTATATTTCGTCACAAATGCCGTCAGCACCTTACGTGACTTTGCATCTGCAGAAGAATGCACCTATTACAGGTTCGATTCTAGTTGGCGACATTTTCTAGGACTTTATTCCCAAACGATTGCAGAGTTATTCGGCTTTGGCAAACGCAAATAAAAAAAATAACCTAACTTCAACTTCTGTAGAAGTACTCAACCTCCATGATACCGAGAGTTTCAGGACTACTGTCTACGGTTTACTAAAAAAAGAGTATGGCCTGCTGCCCAAGGAATGGTAAAGGCGTTAACAGTTATCTCATGCATATCAGATCAGTACTTTCAAGGGATCTTATGACCCTAAGGCGATAAGTGACTTCTATTTAAAAACTGGGAAAGAAATCCAGTATTACAACAGATATCATAATTTTATCCGCAAATTATTACTTAATTTAAATTAGCTGATACCGATGAGTTTTGAGGTTAAGGATCCAAATAATTTCATTATTATTTTTTCTTTTCTTTTTATTTATTATTTTTTAACAGATGCTGTCAAATTTTGTCATATCATAATAATCTGTACTATCTTTCCGAACTGAAGGAAAATCAGTCGAATATGAAGGTGGTTGGTTTTCCGATAGAAAACTGGGATTTTTCATCCTGCAAAAAACAGAAATATCAATTGCAGAACTAACACAATAATACAATGACCGTATAGCGTTAAGGAATTAAAACTATAAGACAAATATATTATAGCAGTTAAGTGTGGAATTGTTCAGGCTAGTTTGCCTGTTGCTGCATGCCCAGAGTCACCTGGGTATGAGACAGGCTAACTCACCTCAGCGGAAAACAGTTATAAAGATCCTTGCATTCAAGATGAGGGGAGAAATCAGATCTTTCAACGAAAGGGCATCTTCGTAATCACTTGGCTATGATCTTATAGTTTTAGTTGCTTTATAGCCTAACTCCGAACAATCGAAACTCACGATTACTGGAGTGGAGAGGACTCAATATTTTTTTATGTGAATTTTAATGGTATTGTTAAAATACGCAATGTTCCTGATATCTTAGTTTCGAGTAATTCGACTGTTTAATGACAGAGGTCGATAAAATACCTTAATTTTAGTTATACCGAGTGCGATGAGTAACACTTCGGATATCTCCACGAATGACTTGATATTATAGGCGTGTACATAATCTCGGTCAGTTGCCACAGCACAATATCTTCGCCTGTTTGGGAAACAAAACCACACATATATTTTCACTTATTGAATTTTTTTAAATTTTTTTAAATATTTTTATTATTATTTTTTTTTTTTTACGTGAAGGTTTCTCCGGAACGTCGTCTGTCCTAAGTGACAAATACTATGAGTAGTAATTTTTTTAAAAATTCGTGCCTTGTTAGGATTGGATGGTTAGAAATGTGGCGACTCTTGACAGCTACGTTTATCTCACAATGATCCAAAAGCCTCGCTATTCTCTGCAGCCTCTGAAATACTCCGGATTCCCCGGCCCCTACACCGTTTGGTCATCAAAAATCGAACCTGTGATACGACACGCGCCATGCCAGAGAACGTGACAGCATTGCTCCAACGCGTATATAGTTTTTTACTTTTTTTTTTATAAGTTTTGTTATCCCTTTATTAAACCATTATATTGTTTGCAAACATGCGATCTCAATACCGAAAAATAAACGAAGAATTATCATTATTCTGAATACGTGTGACTAATAATCGAAACAGAATTTAAATGAGATTGAGATACAAATATTCGTTCATTTTCAGTAATTATCGAGAAGCACTTTACGAATATCCCCCCGCCAACACACACTCTTGAGAGTGCATCGATATTTTCTTGTCACACTGATGACGCCAATTTTTTAATTTTTAATATTTGGTAATTCATCTGCAAAACAGGATATTAACTTTCTCTGCATTAAGCCTATTATTATCCGAAACGACCAATCGCTTGCAACAGTCAACTTCCTTCTTGATTTAACACTTTGGGCGCGCAGAAAATTGTTTCATTAATGAAACGAATAAAAAAAAAGTAAATATGTAGGTGATAGAAGTATTTATTTAGTACATTTTAATTTAAATATTTAAAACACAGAATATGAGACACATCTTAAGATAACTTTTTAAACGCGTGGTTCGTAAAAGAGTCCTGCATAAATTGTGTGGAAAAATCCTCAATTACAAATCGAAGTGATGACAACTGACTGAAAAAAATTGTCAATAAAACGTGAGATTTTTCTTGGTTTTATTCGTTGACCAGATATTAATAAAATGCTATACACACATTTTCAACAAGTTTCGCCAGCTATTCTGTCTGTCTTCTTCAGGACAAGTGTAACGATACACAATAACGTTTGCTAGTAAAAATGAAGAACGGGGTAACAAAGTCAAATATATTAAAACTAACGCGTAACGTCATAAGCATGGATTAAATTACATAGGCCAAACAATAAGAAGCTTGAAATTCGAAAAAAAGAACATATAGGAGACGTGAACAACAACAGAACAGATACTTCGGGATTAGTCCATCACTTCTCGATCTCTAATCACACCATCGATTGGGATAACAGCTCCATGCCTTATATAGAAGAAGATTTTCGATGTAGAAACTTCAAAGAAGCCGCGGTTGTACTCTGTTAGGGAGAAAATCTAAACAAAAATCAAGGAATGATTCTGAAAGACATCAGAAAAAGCTTAATAAATTCACTCAGCTTACCAGAATTATATTTCGCTAAAAACTATCCAACGCGGTCAATAAACAATGCCTGAGACACCACGCTCCATGCTTAGGATGTTACGCGTCAGTTTTAATATATTTGACTGTGTTACTCCGTTCTTCTTTTTTTTTACTAGCAAACGTTAGTGTGTATCGTTACACTTGTCCTGAAGAAGACAGACAGAATAGCTGTCTGACAAGATACAGTTTCAAAAGGATGGTTGCGGATAATGTATTTATGGGGTCATGAAGTATTTATATAAAACAACCAGTAACAAAGCTAAAGTTAGTAATATCTAAGTCATCTTACTTAACTGAATTAAATTTCAAATATTTTATTACATCACAAGAATTTTGGTCATTTTTGACTCAACTCCCTTCTCGCAGTTTCTGGGAAAAATTACATCGAATATATTATTCGAATTTAGGACAATTCCACGTTGCCAACGCAATCGTAGTTTCATTCAAATTATCACGATGATGTTTATCATCGTGATAATTTATCATGTCATACTGCAAGAGCAAGGGCGATATGGTTTGAGGTAAGAAACGGAAGTGAAAGAAAGACTAGCCCAGCACCAAGACCTTATCTGAATCTCACAGATTACTAGCAGAACACTTGAAGGGTTCATGATTTTTGCTCTGTGACCAATAGATCGGAGATCTCTGAGCTTGTTATCGATCCACAATCTTGGAAATTTTTATTGCATATATCACTCTGCTGGTAGTCCAATTTTTATATTTAACGGATGAGGGTGTGGTATTTTATTCTTGTTTTTAAAAGTAATCTTTTTTGTCAATTTGGTAATCTTGTCCATATTTATAATTACATAAAGTAATTCCATTTCTGAAAGCTGAAGTGTAACATTTGAGGGTGAAGATAATATTTTCAAACTGTACTGATACTCTATATACTAATACTAAACTTGCTTTTAATAAACAAAATATGTAACAAAGAAATAAAAAATAAAAATACGCGCTCAAACCAGACAGAATTCATCGCTAACAGAAAACATTAATAGCTATGAAAAAAAAGATGCCCCTCCCCCCTGACAACAGCAGTACAAGTTGAATTTAAAAGAAAACGGAATAATTTTAGGACAGAAGTTAAAAGTGCAAAAAGAAACTATTATAAAAACAGCTCAGAGCGACCAAAAGGAAATCTGGACCTGATCAATGAAATGCTAGACAATACCCACATAGCCAACTTTGTGCTCTGTGTTTAATAAAAGCAGAATAGTATTAGCTATTTTTATTGATCCAACAAACGTGTTTGACACCCTAATACACAAAATCCTGTTCAACAAACTAACACATATCGGAGGTCGTCTACTCCTATAGTTCAAATCATATAGGGAAAACAGAAAGCACATCACACGTATAGGATCAGCGCACAGCAAAGAGCTACCGGTAATCTGTGGAATGCTGTTATTTCTCCCATTCTGTTCAAAATATATACATACGTCATTAACCAAATTCCCCTAAAAATTGTAGTATCTTGCAATGCGCAGAAGAAACGGCCATAGTGTCCATTCTCAATGACGAAAACACAGCCTACACAAATATGCAACACGAAATTAATCTGGTGATTAGCTTGCTAACTATGAACGGCATACACAAACTCTGGAAAAAAAAGGCTGGTGATATTCACATACAAACACATGGACCTAACCAATAGAAAGTAAGCACCACACTGTCCGACATCCATTCTCCCGTACCAATCCTATAAAATCTGCAACTATAGCACAGGACAATACAATACGATACGTCGGACATCACATCGATGCTGATCTAAACTGGAAAGGCCAAATAAATTATCTGCACAACAAACTCTGGATATATAAACTATATCGATCAAAAGACATTGCTCCTAAGTACATAAAAATACTAATCTATAATGCACTATGTGAAAACCATAAGAAATGTAACCACAGCATGCACATTCTGTACAAAATACAAACTTAACAGTCGCAATATAAAATGGTAAAACTGATACTTTGGGAACAAGGAGAAGATCCCACACTCATACGGGTCACAATATTTAAGCTAAAACACTTATGCCACTAGAGTCATGCTAAACAGTCGGAACTACAGAATAACCAGAACAGATAAGACTACAGTTAACAAACTACATAAGACATTATAATATTCACTAGGGAAACGTTCACTTTCCCGACATGATCATCAAGCTGCCGTTCGTTGAGATGTTTCTCTAGGAGAAACTAGCCCCCCCCCCACCTCCTCAAAAAGGTTAAAGTGCACATATATGGATGTGCCGATGCACTTAGTTAAATACTTTGTAAGATAATATAATAAACCTTATTACGCATAAAATAAATGAAAAAATATATTAATATATATTTCAATATTTTATGAAAGTACGTTTTAATTATTTAAATTTATTTATACCAAAGACTTGGCGGAAATAGCAACTTCCGCATCGAATATGTTGTTAAATTCCGATGGAATGTCTTTTATAAATCTCTTGTTCACGATCGCTGCAAAGTTGCGTGTTAAATCACTCCTGTAACCTATGAACTTTATTACAAAGGTAATGTACTGCACCACTCACTCCTTGCGCACAACAAACGATCTTAAAAGGTCCTATCTTATATCACTGCGCGGATAAAGCGATCGATTTTTCTACGAAAAAGCTGCTTATACAAAAGTAAACATGTTTACATTTTCCCGAAGGCATTCCTCTGTTAAATCGTGGAAACCTTTTCTCAGAGAATCCCCGAATCAACCGCTGGGATTTTCAATTTTGATTTCAGGCGACAGAAGCGCTTTCTAACTTTTAAACTAATAATAAATAGTACTGGTTACAACCAACTTATTCCCAGTTTAAGAAGTGTCGAATTCAATTAATTCAAGTCGAGATAAAAGTTACTAATAATAAGACATGTTACTATAAATCCAGGGAAAAAGTGGCGTATCCGTTTAATTTATATTTAAACTAACTTATTTAATACCACGGTCGTGATAAAAAAAACATTGAGGGTTCGAGACAATGAAGTGCGTATGTGCGCAACATTTTATTACATTCACGATATACTGTGGAACGACCACAGATGACTTGGAATGAATTCCTAATCTTGCCACGTAACATCGTTTAATACAGACATCCAAAACTTGGAATAGCTGAATTTGGGTTTTCCAAGACATTTAGATGTAGGAGTAATCAAAAATAATATTACAGCCTTAAATGTTCACAATTTTCCATATACTTGGCTTTCTTGTCCCAATAGATTTTTCCTCCTCCATGGGTAGGTGAGGAATACTGCATGCCTCAAAACTTCCATTGGATTTGGAACGTTTGAGGTAGTGCATCGTTACAACAGTTGCCCAAATTAACAGGCAGATACTGCAAAATGGATGCAAGAGATGAAGCATCTAGCTGATGTATGCATGGAAACGCACGATGCACATATCTGAAGATACGTAAGGCGTGATCAAAATTTTAAGTTGTATTATCATCTAGCACAAACTTTATTGCTTTAACTTACATAAAATGTGTGCATTATTTATTTTACTGTGTACACGGGTATAAGGTTAGCGCTGTTAAATCTGTAGGTGGTCAAATCATGATAATTTTATCTATAAATAAATCTTTTAACGCTTTTGATTCTCCAAACAGCCCAGTCATTGATTACTAATGATTTTGATGACATCGAGAGCAGGGGGAGAGAGAGAGAGAGAGAGAGAGAGAAAATAGGACAGAAACTACTGCAATCTAGTGACCGAAACCCTAATTCGCGTTCATGTCTGAAGCAGCGAGTTCCAAGTTCGATTTTTTGAGTTACGGATTAAAAATCTGAGGTCAAGAGAAGGAAAGACTCCATTTGGCGGAATTAATTCAGAAATAAGTTGAAAAAATGCGTAAAAGAGTTCTTTTAGTGTGTGACTAGAATCGACCTATAATGGTCTTTCCTGTGGTGGTCTAGCATTATGGGAGAAAAAAGTTGGCAAAAGGGTTACACGGTAACTTGATATGTGTGAATACAAATAGCTGATGCTATTATTTTAAATATTCGTGATTACTGCTTACAAATGGACATTATAATCGTTATATAATCTTTAATTAATTGGGAAGTCATCTCAGACGTAATTTTGTCCTAATTTTCGGTGACATTTTATTGAACTGTCATTTCCAAAAAAAAAACAAAAAAAAAAACGTTTTTACTGCGTGGAGTGTTACGCTGTAAGGATGGGTCAGTGTGTCGATAACTGCGCAGTTACAAATCAGATATATAAATGGATAAATATACTATCTACACTAATCTTGCAATCTATTAATTATAATATTTTTCTGTTTTTCTCAATCAGGTTATCATAGCGCTAAAAATCTAATTGCCCTCGATTTTACGTATAAATACCATGAGAAATAGAGCTAGAAGGAAAACGCAGTCAACTACGTTGTCGAAAATACTGCATTCAGTGATTTATAATAATAATAATATCTTTAATATTGTTCATTGACCTTCAGGAAGAGGGCGCGTTTGAAGCCATTATGTTACTATGGCCAATTCAATTTTCCACAATTGTGTGCTTTCATTTCCGTTGATATCGTTCGGATTAAGTTCTGCAGAACGTTTTCCTTTCATTCAGCTGTTTGTATTAATGTTAGTTCATTTTTCTTTACGAAAGGGCTGCTTCCTTCTATAATTATAATGATTAAAAAACATTAATAAAAGGCTAATTAGTGCAATCAATAAAATCAGCCACCAGGCGTAATCAAAACAGCTTCATGGCAACAATGAAAACCGACTCGTGCAACTGACACAGCATCATTGCAGATTCAAGACTATATGATAGATTACGAACCAACCGGAATACTATTTAAAGGCGGGAAAATGAAGTCCCGTCCTAATATGCAACAGCTAGTGAGTGCAGCCACTGTGAAGAACCATGGCCTATTTTTATCTGCTAAGAAAAGCTATTATCATAATTAAGTGGTCACAGGAAAATGACTTCGAACAACCTGGCCGCATAACCTTTATCTTCTGTCTGAATGACGTGGAAGGTGGGCGGGGTGTGCCACTTGCATCTGAGGAGACTTAATTACACTGTCAGTGCGAGCAGTAGACTGAATTTCTGGTTTTTAAATGTCGCTCTAAGAACTCCCAGAAGGGAGAGTTTCATAGAAATTTAAGTATTTTATGTGGGAAATACAATAGACTTTCGAGGAGCTTTTATGTGCGTGAGAATAATTCAAGGTGCCACGGTGTGTATTCTGAAACAACCAGTAGCTCCACCCGTTTGATATTTAAAACTACTGAAAAAAAGGAAAAGTCTGAGTGGCAGAAAGAAATCTGTCAGACTATTCTCCCGCCCATAGAGGGAGGGAGAATAGTCTGAGAAGGAGAAATGTTTGGGCTACACTTACATTTCTTTTTCTTCAAATATATTTTGTACACATGTTAAGCCAGATTTCCCAGGTATCCCATCCGAATACACCCACACGCGCCCATTTGTCGCTCCCTATCTCGGATTTCCAATTCTGGAGGGGGTCACACATGTTTATATCAGTGGTCTGTGCTACTGATTGCCATGGTGATGCATGATTTATATATTTCTTTACGTAACATCCTCCTGCGCCTACTACTTTTGTAAACCACATTTAAAAAATGTACAGGAGGTTTCAAATTTTCCAATGTCGTTTCAAATAAGAACACCTCCTTGTGGACAACCTTCAGGTGATTGGATTTTAGATTCCTTTGAGTTACTTGGATGTTAAGGACTCAGTTCTTTAGACACTTGGATTTGAGGAGACATATTTACACTACCGCTGCGTTACGAATGGATAGGCCACTGCTTTGGTATCCTATGATAACACCTGTTTTGAACTCCGTAACACTTCCCAATGTCGAATGTCAATACAGGGATGTATAGTATCTGAGTAAATTCGATTGTAACTGTGTATATATTCCTGATGATATTAATAAGGGCATGCATATATTTTATTCGAAATCAGGTGTACCAATATTTACTTACAGAACAAATATTCAAATTTATTAATTCAATTTTTCAATTTTAATTAATTGTCGTCTATGTTACACTATTTACATTCTCTACAGCTGCAGCGTTGATATATCAATAGTCAAAGTCAATTTTCACGAAAATGGGGAGGCTACCCTATTAACCCATCCACATCTTTTGACGATTTGGCTTTAATGAGGACTGAATTATTACAAAGTTTTTGTTTCTCCCCTTCGTTCTTTTTCTCTGTTGTACTTAACTGGAAATGACAGCAAGCAAAAATAAATCCCATTTGCTTGAAGGCTCTATTTTTGTCATTTACGATTATTCTTAACAACCAAAGGCGAACCGTTTTTCGAGAAGTTTGAAATTTCTTGGTAAAATACTGTGAATTTAATTTCCCAAATGTGTAAGAATTTTTTTTTTTTTAATGACATCTGGGATGCGAACTCAAGTGAGAGAAAAAAGTAATTATTCAAGAACCGCTGCCAGGCTGGAAAATTGTCTTTATTTAAACAAAACTTAATTGAAATAAAAATGGATTTTGGCTTAATAATAAAATGTACTGGGAATCATCATTTACGTTAATAGCAGTTCATACGTTACGAAGACGTATTTCTGACTATACATGGTAGTTATCCCAATATCCTCATAACTGATAAGGGATTGTTAATTGAAATAATTCTGCTCAGAATTAGTTGCAGCAGAAGGTTTTCTCGGCAATACACGAGTATTACAAATTCATTAAATAACGAATGTAATTAATTTTTTATGAAATAATAAACGCGCTGTAAAATATAAGAATGGAATCGAATTAAATTTTTTAGATTAAAAAGCCAATCTAATCTAAAGAAATATGACTGTGTTCAATTCCCAAGGATTGGTAAGTTTAACACAGCCAGAACATTAATTTTAGACTTCCCGTCCATAGAGGGCGCCCTCTTAGGACTTGAACATCTAGCACTTGTTCGTGTAGTTTTCTGTTCCTTATTAAAATTTTTACATTGTATCACAGCAGATGTCTCCGTGATATACACACTTAAAAGGCATAATAAACTCGCCATACGTCTGAGTTGCCTCAGCGTTAACTCTTAACAACCTCTCCTAAGTCTTTTCCTAAGTTTTTCCACACGTAGAAAGGCGAACTACAAAATTACATGAAATCAACTCTTTTTGGATGCACATTTTCAAGAGTATTATTCGCTACTTAAATCACAACGCCATTACAACTTATCGTGGACATGATTTCCTGCTTTTATCCATTCAGTTTCCATGTATGGACTTTCAGTATTTCGATTATTTCCGATAATTACTCAGCCATTACCAGAGAAAGACGTTTTGGCAACTTTATAAAACCCAACGATAATGGAGTTCTTCGTTAGCCACTTCGTATCCCATTAAGCCTAAGTGGCATCACACTTTAAGACTCCCAACCCCGAATGTAGAACGATTAATCACTTTAATGTTAAAACCTCGTCTTCTCACTCCAAGTCGCATCACAATTACGCTTTGGCGGGATTAATATGTGGAGTTAGTGCTTCAATATTCTCGAGTGGAGCGAAATCTTTATGGTTATTTAAAGTACTCTTTTTACGCTCTGACTTATCTTCCGGGAGTTCTCAGTAATAATTAAACAATAAGCGCTAAACGCGACTCAGAAAATGTATTTCTCTAATACTACAATTCATTCCCGACTATCAAATGCACAGGCAGTTTAACGGAAGGCTAACTATGCAAATTTATTCCCAACACCTACGGAACTTCCTCCTTTCCTGAATATCAACTCTTTGTAGTGGTAGATAACGTATCTTCCTGTTTAACGAGTATTAAGGCTTACTTAAAATAAACTGCCAATGGGCTTCACTTTGGCGATGTAACATTAATTAAATTAAGGGATATTAAATCCCCTATTATTTCAAAGCCGAATAAGAAACTCAAAGATTGGAATCAAATCGTTTCATGCCGAAAATAGCAAACTATAAAAGTTTCGGCGGATTTTTATAGTTTGCTATATTCGGCATTAAACTCTTTGATTCCAATCTTTGAGTTTCTTATTCGGCTTTGAAATAATAGGGGATTTAATATCCCTTAATTTAATTAGTATTAAAGCTGTTCAGCCGAACTAAATAAAAACTAGAACAGTGTGAAAGCAGTGGCATTTTCCAACTGAAAGCGGGCACAGGATCGACTAGTAGGAAAATGAATACAGTATTAGATATATATATATATATATATATATATATATATATATATATTTTTTTTTTTTCAGTTGTGCGTGTTCCTTAAGAGCATAATTAGAAGGGTAATTATGCTCTTAAGGAACACAGAGAAAAATGTAACTGTAAAATTAGCTAAACAATATTCATGGGAACACTTGAATATCGAGAATAAATATCAGGAAAGTGGCAAAATATTCTGGAGGCTATTGAAAAAGCTTAGAAATGGAAGAAATAGCACTGTTAAAGGAATCAGGGTTGATACACGTGATATGAAAACTGAGTATAAGGATATCCTAGATGTCTGGAGTAACTGCTTTGAAAGACTACAAAATGAAACGAGCAGTGTCAGCGTGGTGGTAGAAAACTCCAAAGAGGAATGCGCTCAAGAATACATATCAATACTCGAGGTAGAAAAATCCGTCAAAAACTTGGAATGTAAATGCTATTCGGCGAGAAATGCTCAAATATGGAGGCATAAAAGTCTTACAGCTGCTGCACTGCATAGTTCAGAGGGCCTAGTCAGAAGGGCGAATTCCCGATAATTGAAGTAGAGCTCTCTTACAGTACCTATCTATAAAAAAGGGAATAAAGGCTGAATGCGAGAATTACAGAGAAATTTCTCTACTGAGCGTTCCCGGTAAGATTTATGCAAATATTCTTGAAAAACGGCTAAGAAACGTTGTGGTGAAGAAGCATGGAGAATAGCAAGCCGGGTTCAGGCCAAATAGAAGTTGTCAGGTTCAGATATCCACTTTATGATTATAACAAGGATCTGTATTTAAGTTTTGTAGATCTGGAAAAGACATATGACCGGGTACAAAAAAGAAAGCTGCTCAGAACATTACAGTTATATGGTGTCAATGGGACATTATATGAAGAAATACATAGTCTTTATGTGATGTAAATCAGCATTTAGAATTGAAGGAAGTACAGGAAGATGGTTTAATGTTAAATCTGGTGTGAGACAAGGATGTACATTATCCCCTCTGTTATTCATTATCTATATGGATCACATTATGAAAGAAAGTGGTATTAAACAGATATCAAAATTGGAGATGTTAATCTCAGCTCTTTACTATATGCAGCTGATGTTATACTTCCAAATAAATCTAGTACAATTCTGCAAGATTCCCCGACTAAATTGAATAACTGTTGTAATAAATTTGGTATAAAGATCACAAATAAAAAGTACAATAAAAATAGGCAGAACCATTTAAAATATCAACTGTATCCTGAATAAAGAACCTATAAAATAAGTAACAAACAGGGAGCAGAAATAGCAGAGTTTGTATGGTAGGAAGTCAACTGAACAAATTCATATGGAATAAGAGAAAAATTAGTCAAAACACTAAATTAACTGTATATAAGACAGTACTGAAACTAGTTTTAATGTATGGATGTGAGAGCTGGGTTAGAAATAAAACACTTGACCAAAGACTGGAGACCGCAGATATGAGAGTCCTGAGAAAGATTAGAGGCGTGAACAGATGGCATCAATGGCAATATCATATTAAAAACGAGGATATTAGGAAAGAACTTGGCATTGTCGGTATCCAGGAATGCGTTAGCAGAGCTAATCTCAGGTGCTATGCTCACTTAAAAACAGAACAGGAGAGGAAAGATTAGCAAAACAAGTGTTCTCTGCCAGGTTGGCAAGAAAAAAGACCCAGAGGAATACCAAGATGTAGGTGGATTGATACAGTAAAAGGTATAATAAATTTAGTTTAATCCTTTATCCAAGTGTGAGCAAACAAAGTTTGCGCCTGAAAAATCTGTTTCAGGCGCAAATTGGTTTGCTCACACTTGGATAAAGGATTAAACTAAATTTATTATAGTCTAACCAAGTGAAAAATAAACTTTCAACAGAAATATAAAATCTGATAATATTCGAATGATGACAGATACGGCTAATCTGGAGGAAAATTGTTGATAGGAAGATAGTAATGATGTAACTTTTCATGTAATACTATCTAATTTCTATCAACGTTACGTTTTTTGAGTTAGTTGCAATTGTGTAACGCAAATATTATCTTATCACTACCGTTCGATGTGCCTCTATTCAACCGTACTTATACAATGCGAATAAAGACTGGATTAAGTGAACCGCGAAACCATAACCTAAATCAGAGAGGAGAGTGGAGGAGTTGACCAACTTTCTTTCCAAATTTTGCTATTGTAGAAAAGCAGCAATAAAATGCACGCACACTTACACACACACACACACACAAGAAAAGACATCTTTAATGAATTAACAGTGTTATTAAAGGATCAAAATGTTAATCATAGCGCAACTATCTACTGTGCTATAAACATGCATGTATAAATGGTACTTTGGGTTGCATACTTATTAGGGAGTCTCCATAACTCAGTTGGTATCGACATACCTCTTTCTTGGAAAGACCTGGGTTCGAATCCCGGCTATGGCACGAAGAATCTTTATCAGACTTTTTCAATCAAATAGGAGTTCGGTGGTCTCATATGGAGGAGTTTTCTTCACAGGAAAGTGGGCTTTTCGTCCCTCAAAACAAGCAAACCGGTCGCGTTAACATACATATCTAAAGACGGGATACTACTGGATAAAGAAGGATAAAGGAAACCGCTTGTTCTGTAAAATTTCCTAGTAAAAGTAGCCCTGTTGAAAAGACACACGTGTGATAACGTTTATAAACTTCAACTCCAAACATTTTAGAACAAATTAACTACTTTAAATGCCTTGGGTGTGCTGATATATCAAAATTTATAAAGATAACAGGAATGATCACTAATATTTTCAAACCTAACCAAGTTAGGTTTGAAATAGCATACGAGAAAGTTTTGGCAAGACCTTTACTGTACAGAAGTGAATTATGGATCATAAAAACTGCAGAAGTAAAAGGAATAGAAAACTGGAGAAATGTAATTCCTGTGAAGGAGGGCAGGCTGTACTCTCTTGGCCAAAAAAAAAAAGAGTAGCACAGAAATACGTCAAGAATTTTTCTCCAATACTGAAAGAATTCTTTTCGTATTGGAGAAAATTTCAATAGTTTACCAACAACAAGGCGGTGACGCTAATGCCGAGCGTTTATAATTCCGGCGTTTGAAGGATAGGATAAAAGGTCCGATGACAATAACAAATCTTAGAAAAATGATTTTACGATTTGAAAATAGCGGATCTTTAGCAGTGAGGCCAAGACGTGGGCGAAAATTGAATATTCCGCAGCAAGTTGACAAAGTTGCAACTGCCATCATGGAACACGGAAGCGATAACGCACAAGGGTCGAGCTCTTAGCTCGAATGGAGGTCGATGATGCATGACCTGGAAGATCTTGTGGGACGACGAGGAACAATTTTATTTGAATGGTAGTGTTAACTCACACAACTGCCGTATTTGAGCTGAGAATAACACTCATGTGTTCCATCAGATCCATTTACACTCTCCGAAAGCTACAGTGTGGTTTCACTGCATCGTCTATTATCGATCCGTGCTTTTTCGTCCGACAAGACCAGTAACTTGTGCCGTCTCTGTTGTTAGATATCGAGAGATGCTCCGTAACATTGTTGTTCCGCAACTGCAGTAGCGAAGATGCCTTGAGTCTACCATATTCGTGAAGGATGGAGCACCACCTCACATTGGATTGCCGGTACAGCGAATGCGATGAAACAAATTCAATGTAAAGAGAATGGCTAATCGTTCATTTCCCACAGCATGGTTACCTCATTCGCCTGATCTCAACGCTTGAAACTTTTGGTTGTGGGGTCATCTGAAATGCGTGGTGTATGGAGGACAATGACCTGATTTAGCAACCTTGAAAGAAAGACAGATTAACGGTATGTGAGGCAAATCAGTGCAGATTTATTGCGTTCCGCTGTAGGAAATGTCATTCACAGATTGCAGCTCTCATCAGAAAGGAGGGCACACTGAACTACATCTGTAAGTTATACGAACACGAAAATTGATTTGTTGCGTCTCTTCTAGCCATTACTGTTTTAATTCATCCTAAACCACGCCCATATAGTGCCAAATTTCGCCTGGTGGCAGAATTTCGTACTTTTGTTAATCTTCTATAAACAAAAGCCTCATGTTCCAGTGTGAATGGACTTACCCAAGTTTGGTTGAATTCCAATACATTTTTCGCTACTACAGGGCTCTGAACACCTCATTAATTATGGCCACCCATCTTGTATGAACCAACTTGTGAAACATCCGTATGAATCATATCGTTATTATTTCCCGTATTTTGAGAGTACTCTCTGTAAAACATTACATTTTTCGTGGGAAAAAAAAAAAAAAAACTATTGTTCTAACGGATGCCTAGTAGACTTGAATAACACATGACCATTTTATACGGAACTCCTTGTAAAAGACAGTTCATGCAATTCAATCTTTATTTTATTATTTTCTTTCTAAAGTGGATTCGGAACTTCAATTATTCCGCCTAGATGAAACGGTTGAAAAAGACGAAGAGTTGTTTTAGGAAGGGGATGGCGTATTTTGATTGTCTCCGGAACACAGTTCCAGTCTGACGGCGTGTCACTGAACTCCGCGAGAGCCGGGATGGGAAGCATTTCTGTCTACACCCTTGCCGTATTTGAAATGGACAAAAGAACAATTTCTGAAACATATTAAGCAATAATGCAGACGCAGTGGCGTTATTAAAATATGAGACGGGTTTTATCCGCTAATTAGGGGTTTTAGGCAATTAATGTTCGTTATTTGTCTGCTGCATCCCCCTATGGCGAGCATTTCATGTCTGTTCACGTGGCCGGTATGCCTGTTTTGAGGAACCGGAAACTCTCCTCCTCTCAATGAAACTGGCTATCTCACCGTTAATTAAAAATTCCTCGCACTTGCATGCTGGAACAGCACACAAGTGCTGTTCTACAAATCTCCACATTTTCCTTACGCAAGGCAGTTAATAAAAATTTATTCGACAATAGCTGAAATTTTTATCAAGCCAAATTGCAACATTAATAGGAATGAAATATTCGAGACATTTTATATGAAATATTTGCTAAAAACTATTGTGCACATTAATAGACGAAACAAACTGGTTAATAATATCGGCTGTGGAATAAAAATTTCCAGAAATAGTTAGAAAGCATTCGTACGCCATGTGGTTTAACGAATAAAGTTTCTATATATATATAAAAACACAAGCTAAAGACATCAAATCAAATCTTCTGGTATTTTTCCTTTAAGTTTGAAGACTCCGCCAGATATGCCCTACTTTAAAATTGATCACCGTTAAGAAGACATATTTCTTGAGATTTTTCTTTAGTGTTTTTCAGACTGACGATCCGATTACGCATAATAAGAACTGCTGTCGCGTAATATGAGTAATGCTGTCGAGAAATAAATCGGCTTGTTGCAATGCTTAGCTTATGTCGCCTAAACGCTTGCTGTACGTCGATTTTTAAAGAAGTATTTCACGCAGACTGCAAAACATCATTAGATGCCTTTCTCAAGAAATCTGAAGAACTTGAGAAATATTCATGTAGCATGAATGGCAGAGGGAACTGTCTCACTAGAAGGACTCCTTTTTCTTATTTTTACATCACTGAGAGAGAAGAATGCAATGGAGAGAGCATTTCTGCAAATAAGTAAGTGCCAAAATGACAAAACATTATTTTACTACGGCTAATATTTGTTTCATTATTTATTTATTTATGTTTGTATACGCTGACCTCGATTCGATAAAGAAATCCTACACAAACTAAACAGATTCAAAAAATATTAAAGTTATGGACGACACAAAATACGTTACATATGTATTTGGAAGCAAGGGAAAAAATAATAACTTCTTTAACAAAATAAAAAGATTATTCATAAATTGAAACGTTTCTTATTTGAATTTATAACAGTTATATATCTTTCCATTACTTTTAATACTTTTTTTTGGGGGGGGGGGATTTAGCATATCAATCATAAAAATTCAAAAAAAATTTAAACAGAACTTTCGCTGACTCCTTCATCAGAATGGTAGCACTTTCCAGTAAGCAGTTCCCATCTATCATACATGCAACCTTTTAGCGTGCATGCGCAAACGGGATAAACTAACAATTAATCAGGTTGTAGTTGCAATACTTCAAATTCACACTTGACTGATTCGCAATCGTTTTGTTATTATAACATTTTCTCCCCTTTTAGCTATTCCATTTCCAAGACTACATTTTTCACGTATTGTTCTTATAAATAATCTTATAAATATCTTCAGAAGTTTGTTAACCTATTTGGCTGAGTACACAATCAGAAAATCACTGTAATGAATAAATTACAATTGCATAACTTTATGTTATGCTCATTTTTTTATTACAATAAACTTAAACTGAATCATAATTAAACGTATAAAATATCTTAAAATTGAAAATTCAAGGCACAATCCGCTGAGTTTCCTGCAGTATTGAATAATTCAGAAAAAAAAAGCAGCTAAACATAACAATACACCATTTTGGATTCCACGCAATATGTAATTAAATATATCCAATATTTTCATTTCACGAATGAAGTTCTAACTGAGGCTCGGCTATTGCCCTCCTGCCATGATTTCACGAGCTGAGGGGTTAGTTGAAAAAAAAAGATGGCGGCTCGTGTGTTAGTGTTTCGTGTCGTGTATTATTGATGATGAATTCTGAATTTGAATGATATGTTTTTAGCGATTTATTTATGCTTATTCATTAGTAATAGTAGTTAATTGCTTGCTACCATAAACAGTTACTTTATTTTCCATAGTGCTTTATCCAGGTAAGTCATTTGTAATTACAAGGGCGATACGCTAGGCCTACTGCCGCTAGTATCGCCTTTGTTTCTTACAGTGACATTTTATTGCTGGTAGACACCTAAGAGTGTCTACGGGATTTGCTAGTGGACCCTCAAAAGTCCACAGGGCTCGGGACACCTGAGAAATCTCTACTCTTTCTCCATCATTTTAAATTATTGAAATGGCAAAACTTCTGAATGAGACCAAATTCGAGGAAGTATACATGGAATTCCTCAGACTAGGAAAGCTGCTGAGTGATAATTGGCCGGGAAAGGTGAATTTGTATGGCACGTTTCCCCCCGAATGTGTCTCAGACGTTGTCGCTGAAGATCATTTAAAATCGGTGCCTTCTACTCCTTCAGACTTTGTAGAAGTGCGCGCACGCAAAAAGCGAAGAACAACAGATGAACCACACAATGACAATACAGAAATGGAACAGGATTCCCAGGGTTCGGACGCCGCTATTTCTCCCAAAGAAAAGGTGCCTCCGATCATCCTTAGAGAAAAGCAGAAGTGGGCAGCTTTAAGATTCACAATGTCCAATCTGCATATTGGCTTCATTAAGGCCAAAAACATGGATGAAGGCATAAAAATCCAGCCAGCAACAGTTACAGACTATAGAAGGTTGACCAAAGAACTGGACGATAGAGGCATCCAGTATCATACCTTTGCGCTCAACTCCGAAAAAACTTAAAAGTGGTCCTTCGTGGTGTCTGTGAAGACTGGAGGCAGATCTGTGAAGACAGATCTGCCTCCAGTCAAGGTCAGCAGAATGTACAAAGCAGACAGACTCCCATGCCATTAGTCCTTGTTGAGATTCATAAAATATACAAGGATATCTACAACTTAAAAACAGTCTGTGGTCTCATCGTCACACCGGAACCACTCCGTAAAAGATCGTCTTCTGGGCAGTGCCACAGGTGCCAGAAGTTTGGCCATGCCCAGAATCTGTGCAGAGCGGAATATAGATGTTTAAAATCTGGAGACAGCCACCCAACCAATACCTGCACAAAGCCGAGGACCACCTCGGCCAAATGTGCCAACTGCAGTGGCCCTCATCCTGCGAACTACAAAGTATGTACTCAGTACCCAAAGAACAGACGGATGGAGGCAGTCAATCAGCCCTCATCCTCCTACAGTACAAGAACACCAGAGACCCAGGCATCAAAACTGGAGACTCAGCGGCCACAGCCGGAGACCTCCAATAATAGAGACACCCAAAAGCAAACAAGAAGTTATGCCGATGTGACCCGTACAATACCAATTCCAGAACAAAATCAACCAACAGCACCTAAAAACCTAACAGCTATTATTACGGCCTCACTGCTACAACATGCTACAAAATTTCAGCCTATCAAACCCTACTGAAACCTCCACTAAAAGATTTCTTCGTGAAACGCAGGTCATCCTCACAGCTCTCATAAATGAATAGTAACAAACTCATTCCAGCATCTCTTCAGATAGTTGCCTGGAACGCAAATGGCCTCAAAAACAAAATTCTGGAACTCCAAGATTTCACATATAGGTATCAACCAGATGTTATTTTAATCAGTGAAACTCATTTAAGACCCTCAGACAATCCTACAATAAGGGGCTATCACCTATACAGAAATGACAGACTATTCTACAGAGGCGGCGGCATGCCATCTTCATTAAAAACTACATTAAGCACCACTCTGTGAGCAATCCTTCAACCACTAACCTTGAGATCACAGCCGTGGACGTAGTCACCAGCTCCACTGGCAAACTGAAAATCTACTCAGCTTACAACCCTCCCCAAAAATCTCAACTTCACTCTGATCTAAATGCCATCTTATGCATCAGAGAGCCCACCATTATTGCCGGGGATTTGAATTCCAAGCATCCTGCATGGAATTGTACAACCACAAACAAGAATGGTTGCATCCTTTCCAATTACTTAGGATCAAGCAACGCTGTTGTGGCAGGCCCCACCGAACCAACTCATCTCAGTACGTTCGGCACTGCTGACATCCTAGATATAGCTATCCTGCAGGATATTAAACTTCAATACAGCATCATATCTATGGATGAACTATCATCCGATCACAATCCAATTCTACTACAGCTGGGAAATCAAGAATACCTGTGTCGTCCTTCTCACTCCTACATTGCATGGGAAGGACTGTCAGCAGCACTCAAGGATTATATTGGACCTGTTCCTCACATACGCACAAAAGAAGAAGTAGAAACTGCAGTTACAAATCTCACACAACAAATTAATTCTGCTATAAAGGTAGCTTCCTCCTACAAATCTGCCCGCAAGCCAGATCGTTTGCCTGAAGACATCATGAACTTGATCAGAGACAAAAACAGAGCTAGAAAAAGATTCCGTAACACGTGTGCACCACAAGATAAAACAAATCTAAACAGATTAAATGGGACAGTAAGAGATGCACTCATAGAGACCAAGTATGGGATGAAAAGTTATCCTCCATTTCACCTACTGATCACTCCATCTGGGGACTACTGAAAATATCAAAAACAAAGACAGATCCCTTCCCCCAATATTCTCTGACCAGGGCCTTGCTCACACAGATGTAGACAGAGCAGAAGTTATAGCATACAATTTAGAGGAGAAATGCAGGCCTTCGTATGGAAACCTTGACTTTGACCACATATATAAGATTCACAGCAAGGTCAGACACTCACTCAAACTTCCTATCACCAGCACTGACTATATTGCATCAACATCACCTGCTGAGATATATGACATTATTAAAAAATTAAAGAACAAAAAAGCTCCCGGGCCAGACGGCATTACTAACCGGGTGATCAAACTTCTGCCCCGAAAAGCAGTAGTGCACCTGACCAGTATAATAAATGCAATTTTAAGATTTCACTATTTTCCTTCCACCTGGAAACTGGCTGACGTAATTCCTATACATAAGCCAGGCAAAGACACACACCTACCGCAAAATTATCGTCCAATCAGTCTCATCTGAAATCTGGGTAAGGTTGGAGAGGAGGTCATCCTCTCACGACTCCAAACCTCAGTAAATGACCTAAACATCCTCCCTAAAGAACAGTTTGGTTTTAGGCAACACCATAGTACTACCCAGCAAACCACAGAATTGTCGAATACATCACCACCGGCTACAACTGGCGCCAGTGCATAGGCGCTGTTTTCCTAGACTTATCCAAAGCATTTGACAAAATCTGGCATTTTGGACTCATGCAAACTTATCTCAGCCGGTACCTCACTAAAAATGGTTCATTTAATCCATCCATATCTTCAGAATAGATCAATGCAAGTAAAAATCAACGGTTCTACATCCTCCCAGCGCCACATCTTTGCTGGAGTGCCGCAGGGATCTCTACTGGCTCCATTGCTGTTCTCTATATACATGTCAGGCATCCCGCACAATCCGATGACTTCCATTTTGGCCCTGTATGCGGACGATACGGCAATACTAACCAGATCTCTCATACCCCATTTCATTACCAGAAAGCTTCAAGAAAACATTCTAAAGCTGGAGGGTTGGTTCTCTAAGTGGAGATTGGAAGTCAACCCCCAGAAAAGCTCAGCCGTTCTTTTCTCAAAAAGGCCAATGTCTCCTGTAGGAGATGTGTTACTATTCAATACTAAAATTCCCTGGCAGACAGAAACAAATTACCTGGGTGTAATTCTCGACAAAAAGCTATCTTTCAATCAGCACACAAAGTCTGCGTGCACAAAGGCATCTGAAGCCATAGCTCAGATCTATCCGCTAATTAATAGAAATAGCAAGCTCAGCAACAGAATCAAATTGCAGCTATACCAGATGACGATTCGTCCTATAATCACCTATGCCTCTCCGGCCTGGAGCCACACCTCTAATGCTAACATTATCAAAATACAGCGAGTGCAGAACAAGTGCTTGAGAATGATTCTGAACGCCCCGTGGTATGTTAGAAACAATCAACTCCACAGAGACACAAATATTCCCTATATTTTCTCTTTTCTACAATCCTTAGCATCCAAGTTTTTCCTCAAGACGTCCACACATCCCAACGATTTGGTTCAGCAAGCTGCAGCATACGAGGCAACGGACATATTCAAATATAGAAGACCAAAAACTATAATAGCCTCCTATAGCGATGCATAATCTCCATGCCCATTCAGGGCGAGCAAACTACTCGTAAATTTTACCCTCACTGTAACCACAACAGATAGCGGGGAATATGAAAAGCATCTTGCTTCATCCCTAAAGACATAAACGTCAATTGTCAATTTCACAAGCTCTTTTTATTTGTTGCATTTTTTATGTTTCTATGTTGTTTCACATGCTTATTGGCGAATACGATTTATAAATTCTTACTTTTGTTTTTCAAAATTTAAGCACCCGAATTCAAACATGCATGATATTTTATCAGCTTGTGTTTTCTTCATTCGTCTTTGTTATATTCTCACTATTAATTTCTTTTCTGGTTATTTAAATCACATTTTCTACTATTTTTCAGTTCAGTTCCAATTTGCACCCCCTGTTGGTTCTCATGCATTACCTTATTTTGCTTTCTTCCAATATTGCAGTTGCCTTCGGAGGTTAACTCCATTTGCTACAAGTAACACTACACTATTTGCATTTCAACCAAATTTCAGTTTTTTTTTTCAATAATCCATAATTAAATTAAGTGAAAATTGACATAAAGAATCTTCCTGCCAGATTACTTTCATTAAAATGATTATCTCCGTTTCTGTATTGTAATATTTCATCGTATTCAATGTGTGTGTGACTGTCATTTAGATATTACTAAGCGCAAAGTTATGCACTCTGAAGTGACGATATTTTCAATGGCATAACTCTATTGGTTGGATTATGTTCGGAGAAAGGGATGAAAATAAGGATGTTAGAGTTATGTTGGATTGGAAGTTGAAGTTCAAATGTCACTTAGCAAAAATTGAGAATACAACTCAGTGGTTCATTGCTATCCAGAAACTAACATTCACATAAGGAAGTCATTTTGTCTCTTTACAAGTGTCGATACAACCGCATCGAGACTACTGTGAGCAGATTTGGTCTCCTGAGATTCAAGGGTATAAAGAAGCAATGTAAGTTATAGATATTGGGATTATAAAATGGCAGATCATGAGAATATATGGATACACATCCTAGCATAGGAGAAAAGCGGTCATGTGATAGAGGCCTATACACTTCTGAATGGGAGTTTTACAAAAGTATTGAGTAATGAAGTCTTCCGTTATATTCGAGGTGGCGAGGGGAAGTGGAAGTTAAGAAGCGGGGGGGGGGGGGTGAGAGACGGATTTTTCTCTCACAGAGCAGTGATTTAGGGGAACAACTGTTGAAATGGCGAATGCATCTGACCGAGTAATACCTGGAGGTATTTGACGATGAAGATCATGAAGACGATAATTTTAAGTAATACACAATAAATTTAGTCCCTGATAAATTCAAGGTTTAGATTTTATTCCTCCTTGATCAGTGGCTTGTAATGGCCATCATTCATTCGTGTAGGGGGATGGGAGTGGTCGTTTCTTTCAGGTACTCTGAGCTTCTCATGTGTTCAAGAATTCATGTACTATCCACAATTTAGTATTTCCTTAAAATTCACCGATTTGAGCTGATTCTATTCATTTATTATTTCAAATTGTATTTTGTATTGCGTTTAATATTTCTGACATTCTTATTTATTAGCCTTCATAACACTTGATAAATTAATTCTTCCACCGTTTTGTAATTGGTATGGATTTCGGATTACTCTCCATAAAGTCATATCATATTCCAATTACTTCCAACTCCTAGAGTTTGAAGAATAAATAGAGTAGCGGTGAAATGGATGTGTAATCTTATCAAACAGATGATTTGTAAGGAATACCTTGTGCATCCATATGCACACGGTATTCCTTATGTCCATTATGAAAATTATAATGGGCTGGGCAGAAGATTCCCAACTGCTGCACCGACAGCTGAATATAAAATGATGTTGGCTCTAGCTAAAGACAACTCCAAAGAATTCTATCATTGTGTTGCAAGTAAAAGAAAGAGTGAATATGAAAGAATAACTCTACTGAGTGCCTATTTTGCTCAAAGTTGTCAACCTCATGTATGCAACATCGTGCTCACTGAATGAAGAAACTCGGGTGTATGAAGAGGGGATATTAGAGCTGTTGCACAAACTGAATAAGAATTCAGCAATAGGGACTGGCGGGATATCATCATGGGTGTTCAGCTGAACTTGCAAATCCACTGACAGGGCTATATAATTTAAGTCTCAAAACAGGAAAGATTCTGCAGGAATAAAAATAATGTATGGCAATTCCATTGCACAACGGTTGATGCAAACACTGATATATCCGACTATCGACCAACAGTATCTCAGAAGTAGTGGTGAAGATTTGGGAAAGGAACTCGCATTCAGAAATGGGCTGACAGAGAATCTCTACTTTGCATTGAATAGCATGAGTTTACCAAGGTCATGTTTTAACAATTTTATCACATTCTATAATAATGTTATCACTGAACTAGATAAGGGGAATGGATACACCTTGATACGTTCGGATTTTGCCAAGGCTTTTGACAGAATACAGCATGGAAGATTGTTGCATAAATTGGAGAAATTGGGTTTGGGTTATACAATATTAGCATGGATAACAGGATGGTTGACTAACAGATATCAAAAAGTAGTATATGGAGGATGTGAGTCTGCAAGATTTAACGTAACCCGTAGTGTACCAATACAGAGGATCAGTGCTTGGTCTACTCTGTTATTCGATCTGTACATTAATGATATTGAGAAGGATTTCACAAGAGACATACAGCTATTTGTTGATGATGCGAAGATACGTAGGGTGATCAGGAGTGCTATTGACATGCAGTACTTGCAGAATTATTTGTATAGGCTGGAATTGTGGGCATGGGAAAATGGATGTCAATCCAATGTTAGTAAGTCATGTACTTCGGTGAGATTAGATATCCAATGTCATATTAGTGGGTTTATGCTAGAAGAAACTGATGAGGTTACGGATCTTGGAGAGTTAGTAGACAGGAAGTTGAAGTTCAGAGAGCATGTAGCAAAGATTGCAAATACAACTCAAAAGATAATTGCAATGAAAAACGGTCACATGTAAAGATAAGGATAGCACTTTACCTCTTTAAAAAGTCTTGATAAAATCTCACTTGGAGTAGTGTGTGCGCGCGCGCAGGTCTAGTTTCTGTTGTGATTCAGATATTTTGGAGAGAGGAGTGCAAAGGAGAGTATTAAAAATGATATCAGGATTATGGAATACTGATTATGAAGACAGATTGAAAATTTGTAGACTGCAGACACTAGCAAACAGGAGAAAGAGGGGTGATATGACTGAGGCATATAAACTTATGAATGGGCCATACAGGATTTCAGTTGATGGAATTTTTTAAATTTATCGAGGGTGGCGAAAGGACATCCTTGGAAGAAACTGAGAATGAATGCCGCTAAGAAGTGGGGTGAGGGCTAGATTTTTCTTTGATTGGATGGTGTGTGATTTGAATGGATTGCCATTGGATGTTGTGAGTGCAAGCAGTGTAAATGTATCCAGTTATCGTACAGTACTTATTCAAGAATAAGTATCATAGCTGGTATGTGTAGTATGTGGCCTCCCTTGATGAGTCTCTGACTTCATGGAGGTCTCCCTTAATAATAATAATATTTTTCGTTATTTTTTATCGTATAATTCTTCTATGTGTCATTTCTTATATTTAGTTACATCAGTGTTTCTTCTTTTTATATGTTCTTTTATTTCTTAGGTAAATTGAGAGCGATCATGTAGTTTAACGATTCTCAGTTTGTGTTTGTTCTTATGTTACTTATACGATGCTTGTCCATTTTTTTTTTTAAATTTAAGATTTGAGATTTTTAATTTTTTGTGACTCTTGGTAGAGAATTCTTATACGACCCACTTATGATATTCTAGCTTAAATTATTTGCTGTTATATCTTATTTATGTGCGTCTGTAGCTCAGTCAATCGTGAGGATGACCTTTGCTTGGAAATATAAATATCTAGGTTGGAATCCCGTCCAGGGAGCGACAATCCTTTATTATAACTTTTTTTTTTTCCATCTGAAGGTGAGTTGGCTGGTCTCATACGGTGGTGAGTAGATTTTGTTTCTCCTGGAAACTCGAGATTTTCATCCGGAAAGCAGGCAAGAACACAAAGCAACATAAGCATAGGAAACTACGAAAATAAGGATTAACTATCCTATTCCTACGGATTGAGTCCTTCATGCATGGTACGGTCTGCTCGTAAAGTAGGAAGGAAGGATTTCTCATTTTCTTCGTATTTTTTGGAGTCGAAATTCTCTTATCAGAAATCTGTGATTAATTCTTATGAATGCGAACACTGCAACTCTAATATTCAATATTTCATTGGCATTTGCTGATCTATTCGTCATTTATAATTGTTGGTTATTATATATCTTTTGTTATTTCTCCATGTTACTTCATCTGATATTATTATTATTTTTTTAAATTCATTATCTGTATAAAATTGAAGTTACTTTATTGAATGCCTTGTCACGGCCAAGTAATTTGGCTTCTTTCAAACATAATTAACGTTTTCGTTAACTGCATCTTCAACATCTTTCTATTATTTCATTTTTTTTTTTTTCAATTCTAGCATTAAAGCTTGTATTATAAATTCATTTGATGCATTTTTTTTTCAGAAATTAAAACCGAATTTAAAGGACCTCGTTTCAAATGGAGTAGGAACAAATTCGGTGGCAATGTCAAGCAGGATTGATTCTGACGAACTTTTTAGCACGTGGCACAGTTACAACAGCGGCAGCAAAAGAATTCGATACTCTGGGCCAACAAATACTGCTAAAGAAATTACACTCCTGATTTAGGAATTACCTACCGAAGTGAATCCGGGTATTAAAACTGAACAGGAGTTCTTTGAGGCGCAGCATTATCGTCCAGTTTTCAACATGTGCATCAAAAATATTCGCACTCATACAGAGACAGATATATCGATATTCAAGACATGCACTACTAATACTCCACGAGAACACCAACATTGCCCTGTCCATATCGCAAGACCTGAATTCATTACCGACATATTTTCATAATAAATAATATGAAAACCCAAATGCTAGCTTTCAGCACCATCTAAGAATTGGGTAACCTGCACCAATTAATTACCCTGCTGTCACACACGTATCGCATTATCAATGCTAACAATTGTTATCATCCTGAAACCATCCCCTTAACGCATGCTAAATGCCTGTGTCTTTCTATGGACTACTACAACAAACGGACCAAACACATTGAATTTCAAACCTTTAGAATCTTAGCATTATCACAACCAAGTTGTTCCAAGTAAAGGATATGCACTAAGAAAAAAATTAACACTAAGAAAATTATCCACCATTGCATCAGGGAAACAATACAAAGATACAATACGTCTACGCGAACAATGCAAACAGCGAACCTTATAAATTAGAAACGGTGCTCAAAAGATTAATTTCTGTGGGGCGCTGGAGAACCAATACACGAAACATTCACCATATCTTTAAGGGAATATCATATCAAACCTGAGACAATACGTAATCATAAACATTTATTTCAATAATGATTGCCGTTTCCATAGAGACATTTCGCATAACGCAGCCTACCACTACCCTCTACATTACAGGGGCTGTAATAACACATAATATACAACTGTGAGAGAGAATATCACATGTGCTCTGTTCAACTGTCAACCAACAACTATGGATTAAACGAAGAACACTACACCTACGTTAGGCACCAAAACACAAAGTAAACAATAATCCCACTTTCTTCATAAAAAGCTTAATCTGGCTTCAATGATAACGGGCTGGGATTATAACTCCACACTACCCACAATCGTATTACAATTAAACTCTTTGTACTTACATCCACACAGATTTTACCCTGTTACACACACTTTCTCTTTGCGCATAACTTTTTTTTTGTCTTAGTCTACATTTATCATTATTACCAAATTTATTAACAACCTAATATTACCATTATTATTCATTAAATTAATTAATCATCATACTAATAATAAATTATATTTTTCTCACTAATGAGTGTGTTTTGTATTGTATGTTTGCACTAAACAGAAAATATAATATTAATAACAGTAAATAAATTATTATTACTGCTACTACTAGTATGTGAATTTGTCTGAGAGATTTAAAATGTTCAAAAAAATTCTCTGACAGCGCCCTCTAAATGTACAGTGCTACGACGTACAGTTGTTAGAAAACTTAGAAATAAAAAACGGTACGTCATCAGAGCTGCATTCTACTGTAATCCGAAAGCACCGCATGCTGAAATGCCGTACCAATATCTTTCACTACTACAAACTAGTATTCACAGTACAATTTTTTTTTGCAACACTGTTGGTTTACTTTAGGTGACGCGGTATTGTGAATACTAGTTGGTACTGCTTTCAACAGTACAAACTGCGACTAATGTCCCAGATACTCTGGGAATACATTTAGCTCCATGCCTGAAGTCCCACGTTTATATATAACAGGAAAAACACCTCGAAGGAGGAGCAGGCTTAATGGGACTAACGATACCAATCAGTACTTGGATTAAATACGTCTGTGTAGACACGCCTCTCACAAATACAACCACACGACGCCAAGCGGAAACCAGATAAAAGTAAAAATGAGACGTCTTACACAAAGTGAACACTCCGATAAACAGTACATCACCTCTGGCCATTAAGCTCGCTCATAATAGCGCGTGAGGGCAGATTAGCAGTAGATTTACAACGTCGGTAAAAGGGGTGTGAGCGGTGTGATTAGACAAAGACAACATAAAAAGGAGAATAAAAAAAAATAATGTTAGCAGTGTACAGACTGCCACTTAATGCGCTGGATGAGACTAACAGAGAATGGTCGATTGATTTCAGATAAAAGAAAAAAAAATATTTTCGATTTTATTAATGAAAAACTGATAATGAAATTATCACAAGTTGTACACATAAAACAGTTAAACATTCCTTGCCCTGAATGTACTCTGATAGATTTTATGCTGCTTCGTTATATAAAGAAAAAAAATTAATGTTTAAGTTTTTATAAATAAAAAGGAAGTAGAAAAAAAAAACCATCCTGTAAAGGACAGAAAAACTCAAATATTTTCGTCCAACATATCAACAATTGCATCATGATACATCATACAACAATTGATTGTTGATATGCCGGATTGAAACAGTTGAAAATTTAAACAATGAGTTGTTTAAATTTTCCATTCAAAATAACGAAAGCACGCGAAAAGTTTCCAACAGATTCTAGCAACGAGTAATCTTCACATTGCTACTCATAAATAAATCTACTTACTAACTGATATATAGAAAGGTCCACTGTAAAAAGCACTGCAGATGAATATAAACTATTTTGCATTTCAATTATCGGAAGGGACGGAAATTCAGAATGTATTACGAAATTACTCGACACGTGAAATATCACTTCGCATTTATTTTGAACATCCATTACACATTAACAACAGTTTTGTTTTGCCATCGCCTCATTTACATATTAATGTTCAGCGTAACAAAGCACGAACGTTGTTTGCCCAATCATTGACGCCACGTTTAGAATAACAAAACTACCAAATTTAATTCAGGAAAGAACGCCAATAAATATTTTGCAATTTTTCTGTTTAGCGGTTAGAAACAGCTGTTACATCCCTGAATAATCGTGATTTACGAATGAACCAGTCCAATATGAGTGATCGAAAAACAAATTCTTGCGTGAAATAGAAAACTTTTAAATATTTTCAGCTGTGAAAAATTTCGCCACTCAAGCGAGGACAACAATTTATGGAATCGGTTTTCCGACTAACAGAACAAATTTTTCTACTCTTTTTTTTATTTATTATCTGTTACATAGGTCATGATAATTCGGCCAACTTTCGATCGAGGATTTAAAGCTGTTGATCCACAGTCGGACGCTAGACGGTGAACCAAACTTATAGTAATCCTTTAGGAAGTTGCCGAAGTATCAAATTAATATTACTAATCTTACTTGCCTTCTTTGCGACCATGGAGAGAGTATAAGCAGTGGATTACTCGAAGTAGAGTTTTCAGACCCTGTGACTGTATACTCGAATCCAAATGTTTTGCTTGTTGACGTTCACAATAGATAAAGACATTGAATTTTGTCAAAATAATATTGAAATTTACAACCTTGGTTTGGTTCCGATTTATACTTTGTGACTTCTCAAATAGTAGAAATGGTCAGGAATCACGTGAGTACTTTCACTATCAGTTTTAACAAGAATGTTGTTGGATAAACTGCCGATAGTACTAGCACGGCCAATTATGACCGAGACTAACTGGTTTTGTGTAGGAATACATTCCGTTTATGGGATACTCTATCAGGGAAAAAAAAAACTTTTGATAAAAATAAAAAGATGAAGACACTGAGATTAGCATTTCTCAGACAACGAAGAAGAATTCGAAATCAGTACATTTGCGTTAGCAACGTCTCGTATTTAAATGAAAATATTCAAAATATGCCGGTGTCATTAATTATTTTAAAACTTCAACTGGATGCAATAATCTTTCGCAACAAAAAAAAAAAAAAAAAATGAGTGAATTGGGAGATGAAATGAAATTAGTTACACAACACGTTGGAATTCGCTTCTTGATATGGTTTCAGCATTTTTAAGACTTAAGTTTATTGAAGAGATTCTTCAAGATATTGGTAGAGCAAATTTAATTAAATACCTCCAACATTCAACTGCTACGCGATTTGAATAATTCACTAAAGCTGATTAAATCGACTGTCGGTAGGCAAGATGAAAACTGTCTGTTCAGCAGATCCGACAAGTGACTCCATGTTAACAAAGTTGGGGGGAACTCAAGGTGACTTAGGCCAAGAATTGTTACTTAAATTGGAAACACCATAAAATAACGCGAGAATATCGACAGATTTCTTGGGATGTCTCACAAACACTGACGTATCGCCAAAACGGATGTTGGATTTTGCAACAGAAACAATGTAGATACTTTTTTTGGGGGGGGGGGATTTAAAGTAATTAAAAACCTGGAAAATTCTAATGAAAATACTGTTGAGGATAATGAAGAAAAAACATTGACAATGGAAGAAGAACCGGAGCAAATTTAAGTAGAAAAAATTCTTGTTGCTGATACTTCATCGCTTTATATTTCACATCCCTCTATTACCCCCACCCCACCACCACATCAAAGTTAAAAGTTGCATAAAGAGGAAGAAAAGGTGAGAATCAAAACATCGGTCACTCATTTTAAATAATAAAAAAGCTACTTAAAATATTAAAACATAAATGTTTGATAGCCTCTGGGTCCCTTTGTCTTGGATTAGATGCAAGTGCTTAATTTATGACAAACTCGTTTTCAAACTAAATCCACTGTTTTTTTCTGTTTAAAATTTATATGTTCGTATGCATACTGGGGAAACTTGTATACAGTATATGTAAATTTCGACTTCTCATGTAAATAATGCTCCCATAGTTATGTCAACACTTTATACACTGTATTCAAGTATTTTTCATCTGAATCAAAAAAAAAAAAAAAAAGCCTAGCCACAGAAATCGTTATGGTTGGCCGAGTGATTAGAGATCCGCTCTCCAGCTATTGGTTAGAATCCCGCCGTAGCCATGGATGTGTACGATTTTCTGTGAAAATACCAGTGGTTGGCGGTAGACGGCGTTGGTATAGATGATGCGGTTTATTGTAGTTTGGGGATTGAGTGGTGGAGATAGAGCTGTAGAGTTGCCCTCGATGAGTCTTTGGACTCCTTGGAGGTGTCTCGTAATAATATTTAAAAGAAATGTGCAGCAAAAGTTTTTTTACTAGCTCCTTTAAGAGCGACTTTGAGTACTTCTTAGGTGTTTCTCTGACCGTTATGGAATATACTGTGTGTGATGGGTATGAATGTTTCCATTTATTCTGATTATTATAAAAATAGATTTTGCATCAGTCCCCGTTCTATATAAAGCAGTGCAATTAAACAGTTGTTATTCACACACGAGGATGACAATCCGATTGTTACCATGGAAACTGATATGTCTGATATTTCAATGTTTCACTCTCAAAGACTGTAGTCTATAGTACATCGATGTTACGAACGGGCTAAGGTTTAAGTAATCCAAAATTTTGCTGCATAGTATTTTTTGCCATCTCAGAGCGTCTGGTAAGCACGGTAATTGGGGTGGTAAAGCAATGAAATTCTTCTACCACCTAACTAAAACTGACTTAACTACTGTTATTTTGAATTGTATTATTTCATCCAGTACGTGAGATTGGCTTGAGATCTTTTGTATGTTTGTTTTTATGCTTTTCTTCAGGGATTCCTCTGGAAGTAATCTTGAAGGACAAAAAAAGAAATATATCTCTGACTAGAGGGTGATATATTTTATAAATTTCTTTTTTTCTTCGTCGATGAGAAAAATGAGGCCAAGCAGTCCTATTTCTCAACGGCCGCAAGGTCTTGTTAACTTTGATCTTATATATGACCTAGTATAGTATATGAATAACATTACGATATACGAAAAGTTCATTCCAGTAATGGAGAAATACATTTATCATTCAATAACATTTGATAGGGAAGCTACTTGACAGTTTGTCTATTTAAAGGTACTAAGCAGATGTCAAACACAACTCTATGTTGCGAGGTCAATACAAGGATGTTATTTCGTATCGCAATATTTTATGATCATCTCAGAAAATTAATTTCAGTGACGCACCCGTGAATATCTGGGCCATATTTAAAGTAACAAAAAAATTGATAATCATTATAATGTGCTTACCGAAGGTATAATGTCGTTTATAACTCTTCTTAAAAACTAAATGACACAGCAGTTCTACATACGGCTGGATAATGCAAGCAAACTCAGTCACACGAGAAATATGTTCGCCTTAAAAACTTATGGATATGAAATAATCCCAACTGCTTTATATACCAGTCTTCTAACGAAAATAAGACGAAATTTAAATGATGCAGCAAAAGGAATTCAGATAAATAGCTAAATGTTAAAATTTTTCATTCTTATTTTCATGAGAGAGAGAGTTGAAGTTGTTGGATACGCCAAGTGACAGCTCATGCAGAAAGATGGCATAATGATGTTCAAGCATGTGGTTAACAATCGCTTGGATGTAGGCTAATTATTTATCTTCTGTTAGCTCGTCCTTTGTTTTCTCGACACCATTCCATCTTCTCATTGTGACATCACAGACAGGTCTACGATCATCATCATTGTTTCATTCGTTTGTTTAGCAAAATTTATTTTCAGTGCGTTTTAGGACAAATCGAAGCCCTGTTTCTTTGGATGTTTAAGTACTACGAATAACAACTATTCACCAACAAAAGGAGTAGATGTTTGTTCAGTGTCAGATACGAGTATAAATGCTGCATTTGAAACGTGGTGGGTGGTTGCTGGAGGTGTCTTCCTGTGTATGCGATAATTTTATGTCGACTTATTATGAATAGTCAGGAATGTTCTGTTTGGAAACTCGCAGGAGTGTCTAAAATTGTCAACTCAGTCACAGAAAAGATCTGAAAGATATTACGAAAGAGATTTAAGAGAATAGATTTAATTACGATAATTAAAAAAAACACACCTGGTGGAGAATTTATGCAAGAATATTCTTGCATAAACACTCCAACAAGTGTTCTTTTTTCCAATGATCAACGGTTTTTAAACATTCAAACAGCGTCATAGCTCACCAGACTCTTCTGTAATCTCTACAAGTCACGCGCCTCCTCACGTGGAAGTTGCGATTTCAAAATGCTAAACGGATATCGTGCTCTGCTTCTATTTACTTGAACATGAGATATACAAGTAAATGGCGTTAAGATTGAAATTGGAGATCCGTGCTTCACTTGACCGGTTGTGTCGTAATGATCACAGCCACGTAGTGCTGCAGAGAGAAAACAATGCGAAGGAGATAAACTCCTCACGTATTCTGCATGGGTTACTTGACAATATTACTCAATGGGTTACTTAATATCACGCATTCTTCTGTTTGTCAAGCTTGAAAATTTGTCATTTTCAGGGCATATGAAACCTCTTTGAAGACGCTAATTTAGACACGAAATCAAACACTTTGACTTGTATATATTTCGAGTATTTTCGGGATAAACACGAGAAACATTTTAGTGGAGGCCGCAGTTTCTCATTTGCTCTGGAATCAAAGCCTGCTTTGCAAACTGCCTCCCTTCGTCCTACCTGCCACCTAAGTGGATAGCTAACTTCCTCTTTGGTCTTTCACTGCGTGTCATTTGGGTGGCACCCTCTCTTACAGCTTTGCACCAATTCTCTCGCCTACCCTCTTTCTCTTATACATAAATGACCTACTCTCCGATCCACAAATCTACTGACCTACAAATCCTATCCGTAAGTTTGCCGACGATAACGCTCTTCATTCCTCCTACTCGTTTGACAAACCATGTAGTTCCTTTCCAGCAATCTCTTATATCAAGATCATATGCAACCAGTGCCTTAAAGACTGACCTCCACACCATCCTTCAGTGGGGCAAGGATAACCTATTCACCATAAATGGTCTCAAACCTTACCTTTTCTCTCACAAAAGGGATTTCAGCTCACCTTCCCTCTTCCTAAGTCATACACACATACTTCTCTTGGCAAAAATACATTACATCAATAGTTTCCTCACATTCTAAAAACTAAGCATTAAATCTAGACATTCTCCCAGCTACTAACACTATACAAATCCCCAATCCGCACATCCCTAGAATACTGTTCACATATTTCGGGTGGTTCACCTGAAACCTCCTTATAGTCACTGCTCCAGTGAATTGGCAAACATAATTCCTTCATATGCTGTTATTCCTGTTAAAACGGAGGCAACAACTGCTCAACATCTCTTTATAGTACAACTGCAAAAATCATCGAACCTGTTTCTCCTCTTCCGCTCTTAATCCATATATTTCTGGTGTCTGGAACAGCCTTTTCCATGATGTGTTTCCCAACAAGTTCAACCTACAGTTCTTTAAGAAAAATGTCAATATTTTCTTCTTTCTCAGCCCTCATCTACACCTCACCCATGTGCTACAGGATCGTGTATCTCTCGTGTGTGGGATAAATATATAGAATATGTATATTATTTCTGGGAAAACTCCCATGTTACTCCTCTTAATAAACTATTATAATTACGGCTATTTTACCTGCTTCAGTTTAGGAGTGCCCTTTTTTAAATGCCATTGGCTATTTACTCACGGATTCTTAGGGCATTGTAGATGTAAGTTTACCAAAATATATGTAGCATAAGGAAGAGAAATTTACACATACCTTTTTCTGGGTGTTGCGGCTTTTCTTCTTTATGCGATGTCCGAAAACTATTGAGTGTGTGGAGGGGGGGGTAGGCAATTTGGGAGAATTAAATTAGAAAAACCCCGGTTTTTTTCCGTAATATATATATAAACATATATATTATATTACTATATTATATAGGGTGGGGGAAATGTGAAAGGGTTGATTATTTATATAGGGGGAAAGGGGGTTGACGGGGTGCGGTCCGTTTCGACTATTCTCGGTCGTCATCTGAACACATTGGGAAAGTGGATGCTATGTCAGGTCGGGTGGGTGCTTCTGTTTTTTAAGTGTTTGTGTTATCGCCTATTGGTCGGGGTTGTGACCTCAATTTTATGTTGTAAAGCTTCCAAACCTCGGAGATTATGTAGGGCCTGTGTACGTTGATAGAGTTCGCGTCACATTTTATGGCTATTGTTTCCGATATTCTTAGCATTGTTTCATTGTCTTGTCTGTCTACTATGATGGCCTTGTCGATCTTCGGGGTATGTTTTTGTTCAAGGGCGTGAACAGCTATTTCCGTTTTTCCTATGCTTTGTATTCGATTTTTCTTTTTCATGTTACGTTTTTTAGTGTTTAAATGTTCTGGAATAGGGATGTTACAATCACGGAAGTGTTCTTGTAGTCTTGCCCATAAAGACCTGATGGTGGAACCTGTGTAGGTAATATCACAGTCTTTTTGGCAGGGAAATTTATAGACTACATTGTGATGTTCAAATATTTCTTTCTGTGTGTGAGGTTTGGTGGATTTTAGGAGATTTGCCAGTTTTTGGTTTGTGGTGAATACCAATTTTTAGTCAATATGTTTGAAGATGTATTTATAAGCATTGTATGTGTTTTGGGTGTATGGTAGTTTGATAATTTTTTGTGTAGGGAAGTTCGTTTTGGTACTTGGGTTGTTTTGGCGGTTTTTTGCCGTCTTGTTTGCGTAGTTAATCAGTTGTGTAGGATAGTTGCGATTTAAGAAGATCTGTATTAGTTTTTTTATTTCTGCGTTTAGATTATTCTGATTGGTTGAAAATTTGTAGGCATTTATGAATTGTGATAAGATGACAGATTTTTTAACAGAATATGGATGGTATGAGTGAAAATGGAGGTAGTTTCCGATATGCGATGTGATATATTTTCGTGGCTATTTTGTTGTGTGTTCTGGTTAATGTCAAGTTTAAGAAATTGATGGATTTGTTCTGTTCGGTTTCTGTGGTGAATTTTAGTCTGTTGCTGTAACCGTTTAGGGATGTTTTTAAGGTGGTGATGTGTGTGGGATTACCAATGCACAGAATATCGTCCACGTATCTGCCATAAAAGGTTATGCCGGGGGGGGGGGGGAAGGGTGGAGTAGGAGTGATTCTATATGTGCTAGGAACACAAAAAATTATCAAACTACCATACACCCAAAACACATACAATGCTTATAAATACATCTTCAAACATATTGACTAAAAATTGGTATTCACCACAAACCAAAAACTGGCAAATCTCCTAAAATCCACCAAACCTCACACACAGAAAGAAATATTTGAACATCACAATGTAGTCTATAAATTTCCCTGGCAAAAAGACTGTGATATTACGTAGACAGGTTCCACCATCAGGTCTTTATGGGCAAGACTACAAGAACACTTCCGTGATTGTAACATCCCTATTCCAGAACATTTAAACACTAAAAAACGTAACATGAAAAAGAAAAATCGAATACAAAGCACAGGAAAAACGGAAATAGCTGTTCACGCCCTTGAACAAAAACATACCCAGCAGATCGACAAGGCCATCATAGTAGACAGACAAGACAATGAAACAATGCTAAGAATATCGGAAACAATAGCCATAAAATGTGACGCGAACTCTATCAACGTACACAGGCCCTACATAATCTCCGAGGTTTGGAAGCTTTACAACATAAAATTGAGGTCACAACCCCGACCAATAGGCGATAACACAAACACTTAAAACACAGAAGCACCCACCCGACCTGACATAGCATCCACTTTCCCAATGTGTTCAGATGACGACCGAGAATAGTCGAAACGGACCGCACCCCGTCAACCCCCTTTCCCCTATATAAATAATCAACCCTTTCACATTTCCCCCACCCTATATAATATAGTAATATAATATATATGTTTATATATATATTACTGAAAAAAGCCCGGGTTTTTCTAATTTAATTCTCCCAAATTGCCTACCCCCCCCCTCCACACGCTCAATAGTTTTCGGACATCGCATAAAGAAGAAAAGCCGCAACACCCAGAAAAAGGTATGTGTAAATTTCTCTTCCTTATGCTACATATACATTTTGGTAAACTTACATCTACAATGCCCTAAGAATCCGTGAGTAAATAGCCAATGACATTTAAACAGGGGCACTCGTAAACTGAAGCAGGCAAAATAGCCGTAATTATAATAATATATATTTAAAAATAACCATACAACAATACTACAAGTGGTGTGGTTATTCTGTGAAATTTTATAGTTTTATGATTAGCAATCCAATGTTAATCTGACTAACGTCCAAATTCGTTTAAGATCAGGAATCTTCGATAGCCGTTTTACTATTAAACTCTACACACACACACACTTGGAATGGGAACGGGTCATATTATTTAGCTGAATGGTGAAAATAATTATTCACAGCGGAATTGGATCACCACCGACAGGATATATATATCCTGTCGGTGGTGATCCAATCCACCACCGACAGGATATATATATCCTGTCGGTGGCGAGTTACTTGAATATAGAACCAGCATTATCGACAAAAGGGAAGTATCCACAATGCATTTATTATTAAGATTACTCTAACAACAAAACACAGAGCGTAGAACCGCAGCTCATTTCAACACAGTCCCTATTTATCTGAAAACACCTGGGTCCAGCAACAAAGAAAAACGGAACATAAAAGAAATCTACTGTTTATTGCTGGCAAAATGACAATCTTTTCACGCATTTTTGGATGTTACCAAGAGATTATCAACAGACAAGGAATTCTTCCTAGAAGGATATCAGGACTTCATCATCAAACGTGTAAAGTTTATGAAAACACTTCTCTGCTAACATCCCTCCCTCTTCTGTCTTCTTCCTAATCAGTATATCGCTCTTTCGTATTTCCTAATTAGGAAAGAGGGTGCTCCTTAATCGAACTTTACTTGCATTAACATAAAATATTAATTTTTAAATAAACATTCATTATTTTATTATATGCATGGGTTCTTGCAAATAATCGAAGTGAGGCGATTATAATACAAACTTTAAATTCCTCGTCTTTTTTAAATGCATATCTTGCCGCATTAGGTTACTGAAAAAAATCAATAGGGTAAAACATAATGAGAGATTATTCTTAAATAAACATGGTTAAGGAATTGCGACGCATTTTAGCCACACAGCGCAGAGCGAATGACTCGAGTTGGGCCTCCATATAATATGAGCTTGCGTTGTATGGGACGCACAATAGCGAAGAGACATAAACGACGCTCTCTCCGATGACAAATGGAGAAGAGGAACGAGATTACTGGTACGAAAGAGACAGTAATGGCTGTATCCGGTAAACATTAGGGGACTTTCTTTCCTTAAGAAATACGGATCCCCTAAGCTGTCATTAGGGAAGTAGAGTAGAAATATGTGGATAAACCCTGTGACCCCGAGGAGTACCGCAGAACAGACAGAAGAGGGTTATGGCGCACAGGGGAGGCGGAGGAAAGTAAAGATGACTTCAGAACACGTGCGAATGCGAACCGGAAAATAGAATACATTATCTTTACTTCACCGAGGGCGCGTGTTGCACGAAACAAATTACGCAGAGATAGCGGAAACAACCGAAGAAAGTGCAAACACTACTCCTAACAAGACGATATTCGAGATGTCTAACCCGAGGCGATTTCTTTTCAAAATGGCGAACTGTTTGGAAAAAAGCAGCTCGGTACAATGCATCTCATTTTTGTTCGATTAAATTAACAGGACGGGCTTTCTTCGGCAATTTTTATAAAGATTCTGAAGGTGTTCAATTACATGAAGAAAATTCAGTAGTCATCCACGGTCATTTAAATATTTGCTAATTTTTAATAATACAAGCAGAAAAAAGGAATGCCTGATTTCTCAGAATCTTTACAGATTCTGAGAAATCAGGCACTCCTTTTTATGAGAATAATGAACCCTTATAAACCTCATAATAACGAAATTATTTTTTAAATGTTATTTTTTCTAAAGTTTAAAGGGAAACATGGGTGTTGGATATGTAATGCAGTCGGAGATTTAAGAGTAATCGACTAATTTAAGACATTCTACTAAGAACTGCATTGGTTCTGTTAGGTGTGCCTGAGCATCGATTAACTACGAGTTTATAGCGGAAAGTAAATCCGAATGGAAGTTCTTCAAGAAGCAGCCTTATAAGGACCTTTAAGAACACACAATAAATAAAGTTTGGAGTCAAGTTGTCGATAATTATGAGAAACAGATAAGTTGTTAAAGCACCTGCAGTGTCTCAAAAGAGAGCATTCAAAGAATGGCGAACTTCTTTTCGGGGAGGGATAAAGCACTGAAGTTGACTAGTAAAGAATCCTATTATTTCTCTGTAAACATGACTATCATTGGATAAATGGCGTGGTTTTATATATATATCAACGGGAATGACTTTTGCAGACACAATTGGTTTAATATCCTAGCCACACAGTTCCAAAAACATAAATAAATATGAAACGAAGAATTCTGTTTCATATTTATCATTTTCACATTTCATATTTCGTATAAAATGATCAGTTAATTGTAAATCGCCTAACACATTCCATCACAAACAACAGCAACGTAACACAGGATGTCAAAACACGGATGTATACTATCTCAATTTACTTAAAAAAAAAAAACCAACTCTGTGTCTAGAGAAAGGCAAGTCAAAAACGAAAAGTATCTATCAAACGCGCGCGCAATGCATAATACTTCAATAAACTTGGTAACCTTAGTCAACTTTTCGGAAAGTTGCCTTCTTATATTCTGAAAATTCGTCTTTCCTTCCATCCATCTCTTCGTGCTTTTATCTTTAAAAAGATAATTCGTTAAAAGCGTTGGCATTACATGTTTACTGGTCTTCCAAAACTACTTTAATTCGTCGGAAACTGCAGTAGATTGTGAGTTTTAAGACACTACGACACGAGGAAACTAAAAAAGCAAAGTCATATTGCTGTTGTACAGCTAACAGAACTGCATACCAATTAGTCATTTCTTTAAGAACGTTTCAGATACAAATTCACGAAATTTGGTTCTTTTAAAAAAATCACTGTATGACCACATCACAAACTTCATTCCAAAATACTGAGCACGAAAGAACAAAAATTGGGCATTTACTTTTGTTGTCGCTCATCCTGCGTTTCACTTCTAACGCCTTTAAAGAATTTTCTGTATCTGAAGAATTCCCGATTTCAGATAATCTCTCCTGGAGGTTGTTTAAATTGAGCAAAAAAAGATGAGAATGTACTGTGAGTATCACCTTGCCGCTTTCATATCACAAGATATGAAAGCGGCAAGGGGATTCGTTAACTAAAGAGGATATTTCAACATCTCTCATCATCATATCAAGATACAAAAATTAGTCATGTTGGGCAGCGTGTGACTGTTCTTATCAATGACAGCCTTAACCTACCGTCACATCGTTATTCTATGTGAACGGATTGATACAGTTTCTGTATTCGCCTCCAGCAGATCACCCTTGAACCAGACTTATAACCGAAATAGTCTTTGGGTATGTTGTGTTCAGCAACTCGATGCGGTGATGTAATACATCGATCAAATATTAATAAACGAATACAACGTTATTTACATAATCCCGGTTAGCTCTCTGTTACTATGGTGACATCCGTGACCTCAATTAAACACTAAAATATTGTTGGACAATTCGCATGGGCTTACGTAAATGCGAACAAAATTTCATTAAAAATAAACCCAAGTATACGATGACATTATAATGACTACAATCGTTCGAGGGAAAGCATCAATTTAAAAATAATCTATTATGCATGAGTGGAAACGTAAACAAATCTAAAGTGAGGGAAAGAGAATTTTTTAAAAGCAAACAACGCAAATATTAGCAGCATGGCACAGAAAATAACAAGAAAGCACTAAAGAATAAAATAGCTATTTGTTTTCATGACTTCGTGGCTCAAGAACTAAGTTCTTGAATGACACGTAGAACGGTGCGTCTAGAGCAAGAACGTGGGGCAGACTAATGCTGCAAGCACAATACATCCCTGCTCGTAATTTAAGATCAGTTTCACAGATGAAAGTCTACATTCTGATCTATAATTCAAGCTTTAATTTAAGGCATTACGACCTTTAAAAATCGCTAAACCTCATTAAAGTTTTCTCCATGAATATCACGAGGTAAACATACATGAGTATTATTTATTCATTCTGCGAAAATATTTTTGAAAAAGGATTTTTTTTTCTTTTTCATATTTTAAATCCATGATAGCTTTCCAATTACTAACATAGTTCTCCAGCTGACAGAAAAAATCCATTTCATTCCCCTAACAAGACCACTTTATTTTCTTGTCAAGAAATTTATTACTTCTTGGTGTACGTTCTAAGAACAGAAATCAACTTGTCCGCCTCACATGTTAGCGGATGACCAGGTAACGAGCAGAGTTCCTGAAATTTCTAGGGAACAGATAAAAACTTGAATGACAGCAAAAATATCTTTTTTTGTGTGGTTCCTTTTGGGTGGAGCTGTGTGGACTGAGTAACAAGCACGCAACACACGAAACACACCTAACTAGAGTTTATATCATCGTCTTACTTGTACTTTGAAGCTGTGGTGCTTCGCTCGCTGAAATGTTTATAAATTTTACGTTACTTGAAGTAGGTGGAAGCACAAAAGGATTCGATTGTAAATACGTAAGAAAACGAATAAAACATTATTTTTTATAAATATTTCAATCATTGATTCCAAGAAATATCAAAATTTTAATAAGAGAAAACTTGACAAAAATATATGTGCGCGCTTTACACATTAAGTATAGAATTTCTTTTAATTGTAAGGAAGTCGATCATGGAATGTTTCCGAGACCACATTGAAGAGTCAGAAGCACGCACACACTGCTGTTTTTGGCAGGAAGTCTTGTACCAATAAATCAGGATTATTGTTGTACTAGGAAAAAACAGAGCTTGTGTATAATTTCTAGTAGCGCAGCTCTCAGCTCATTTACGTCAAACATCATCCTACTGATGCAGCAGAATAAAAATGATGGTTCTCATTTTCATCTGTTCTACTCGTAGAAAGACATCTGAAATTCACCATCATCAACCTGAGCCATCTCTCAGGCTCAGGACTTCAATCACTTTTGTATTCTGCTTTATCTCCAAAGATTTCTGTCCTGGCTTCAACTAGTCTAAAGCAGAAGTTGATGGGCATACGCTGTTCCTTCAAGATCTCCCACACACCTTTTTCTGAAGGACGAATATCGAAATTGAGGAAACACACGTCACACGGTATTACTTCTTAATTATGCAAACTCAAACTTCTAAATACACGGAGAATGACTATAAATATTACTCAATTTGTTATATTTAGTTTTAATCGGGTAGGAATTTTATGTACGGATAAAAATTACGTTTGGTGTACTTCGGTGTAATCAGGAAAATGCTCGGCAAGAAGAACACAGTTTACATACAAGATAGAATCACCAATGATGATTATCATATACGATGCTATAACACACACAAATGGTCACGTTAATAAAATATACTAACCATATCAATCAAATTGATATTAATCGGTCACCACTCTCAACATTTTTTGGGGGGGGGGTAGATGTTTTTGCCATATAGCTGTTGCATATCTGGCGCAGTTGCGATATGCTCCTTTCAGTAGGAAAGGCCCCGAGTTCAAATCTCATCCGGGATGAGAGAAAGCTATATAAAGGGTTTTGTATCAAAAATGAGTTGTCCGGTCTCAAAACACAAGTAGTGAGGAGAGGGGTGGGTGTAAGGATTTCCACTGAAATAATATATTGTGCACTGTTAATGGACAGAATGCCTTAGTCGCCTCGTGTTGTTCCGGTCGAAATAAGTAAAAAATCCGTAGTTGAACTTTGAAACACGAAAACCATCGATATGAACATAAAAACAAAACTGCAACGCCCTCTAACGTAGATTAAATAAATTGCTGTGCAATTTTTATTCGACAGAATACAATTTGAAACGCAGCTCCATCTAGTGAACACTACAACATTTAACTTAATGCATCACTAGCAATACATTCCAATGACTGCATACTATTATTACGTGACACTTGCAAGGACTCATTGCTGGAGGCCACTCGACTCCACTCCAACACACGCTCACTAGCGACACATAACCACAGTATTACTACCATCAACATCGTCGTCTACTGGCCCGCACCACTAATAGTATTTTTTCTCTGTAAATTACGTGTGTTCTCATGGCCTATATGCGGATAAAAACTCGATTTTCCGGTAGAGAAAACCCCCTGCTACCCCCCGTTTCAATAATTTCGATATCAGCTCGTAATGCACGGAATACGTAGCATACCAAATTCGGAAGCATTTGGAATAAATGTTTCAGTATATATTAACAATTTTATATCGAAAAAAGAGCAGTACAAAGAGTTCCTGCATTCTGTATACGTGATTCCTTTTTTAAATTAAATTCCTTTTCAATGAATAAATTCAACTGATGGCAAACTGTTATTCTGCAATCACCTCTCAGCTTAGCTGGAGAAGAAGTCAGTGTTTGCTCTTACTATCGAAAGAAAACCAATTTTATAATAACACGAGAGATAAGTGGAATTTACACTTTCGAAAACATCTATTCAACTCTTCTGTGTTTGAGCTATACATTCAAAAACTTTGTAACATATTAATCCTCTACACAAAATCATCGGTATATAACACGTGCATGACTTTAACCCTGCAAGCAAATCAGCTTTAATTTTGTTCATTAGTAGAAGGAAAGCGAATTCATATCTTCAGAAACTTTTAACACTATTTGGCATCGCGTCTTGTAAACTAGAGAATGGCTATTACAGTCACAATGAAATATGAAGACAGAATGGCGCCCTACAAAAGCAGGCAGGAAGGCAGCAAACATCTGTGAAAGGAACGTAATTATGTATTAATAGAACACGTCCAAAGGTAGTGTTGTTGTGAATGTATTTGCTAATGAATGTTTACTTAACATCGGCGTTTATGAATCTTCCTCTAGAGTATGAGTCTTAGCAAGTAACTCTCAAGACATTAGAAACACGTGTCTATCCACACGTGCCTTACACCATCTTCTAGTGACGCAGTGAAACTTATTGGCGCAGTTATCTTAGAATAAGAGCTTTGAGACGAATAGATAAGACAATTGCTAAAGAATTTGTTACGGCTTCACGACATGTCTATTTACCGTCTCCGACTAATTAGAAAGATTAAACTGCGATCAAGAAAATGTTAGTTGCGTACCACGAAGCACATTACACTGATTATTTGTCTGAAATTCGATATATTAACGTCATAAAATACGAGTGGAAAACGTTGTTCAACAAAATATAAGTCATTCTGTTCTACGCTCTTGATCCAGCTCTGCAGAGCTTCCTAGCCAAAAGGTAGTTGCTATAGCAACTACCAAATTGGGAATTATCCGGTATCACACACAGCTGACAGAATGTTTTCAACCCCCTCCCAAAATGAAAACCATAGATAACGTAGTTGACGTGTATCGCATTAGATGTCGCGTAAATTTCTAACTTGGTCCAATCTCCGCGATCAGTTTGACCATTTGATAACAGCTTATCTACAATTCCTCGAAATGCAATATTTTGTTAACTATAAAGGGATTGGAAAACTTTGTAACATATTAATCCCCTAAAATACATATTTAATTTCTGGTAGCTCTCGCATCTCAGACAGTAGAAGTGTGGTGAATAACAGGAGTGACTGAGAAAAAGACAGCATAATAACTGAATCAAAAGTAGTCTTACAGGAGGGAACAGTATTAATTTAACCCATTAACTTCCATGACCGCATTTGGGGATCAGCAATATTTTTTATGTTGGCACCACTAATTTAGAACTTTATGAGTATTTTTAAGGTTACGTGTGTACATCCAAGTCTGCTCTCAATGTATGTAGTGAAAGTTTTTAGTTTGATTAAAAAATACGTGTAATAAATGATATTAATTCAAAGTTTTGCCGGTGAGTGATGCTTTTTTCACATATGCCTATTCGATAATTGAAAATCTCATATTTTATGTCGAAATAAATCATTTTCCATTATGGAGGTTATGTGCATGTGTGTTCTGAATAACACAGTACGAAAACTGAGCAAGTTTCAAATTTCATTACTTGATGAGCTGAAAAATATGATGATCCCTATTTGGGGCCCACGGCTAGTGTAATGTAAAATGATTTACCATTTCGACTTATGTCAAATATTATCTTATGAATACCGAGATTGCGATTTTTTATTACTTCCATGACAATTATTACTCTTAAGAATATTTTTATAGTTATTCAATTTATTTTTCAGCATAATCATGAGTAGAAAAAAGTTTTAACGCTAAGAGAACTTGAAGAATATTGGGACAATGAAATTGATTTGACAGATGAAGCCCTTAATGGTACTACCACCGTTGGGACGAGTGTCAAGATGGTCTAGAGCTGAGATGAAACAAGTGATAATTCCGCAGCCCAGTGCTATTGCAAATTACAATAAGTACATGGGCAGTGTTGATAAGCTTGAATGGAATATACAAAAGTATCGAATAAAAATCAGAGGCAAGAAATGGTATTTTGCAATTTTCAATAATGCAGTGGATATGGCTATAATCAATGCTTATGTCATATACTGCAGTGCTAATGGAAAAATGCCACTATTGGATTTCAGAAGAACGGTTGCGAGGTCCCACTTTAATATACACTCTCAATCTGATCCCAAAAATAGTGGAAGTCCATCCTACAGTGTGAATTCACAGAATCGTGTACCAAAAGACGTGAGAAAAATGCTGCAGGGCATTAATTAGAGAAAACATTAGATGGAAAACAAAGAAATTGCGCAGTCTGTAAGAAAAATGTTAGGAAACAATGTGTAAAGTGTGATGTCGGGTTACACGTACACTGTGTTGTTCAATGGCATTTATAAAATAATGATATAATTATTTACATGTCATGTACCGTGATCCCCAAATGGGGATTTTTTTTAAATCAATAAAAATCATATATTTACTTTCTATATTATAAAATTAGATATCCCATGTTTGTTTACATGCAGAAAACATTACTTCATTCCAGAAAATAATTTAAAAAAAATCTGGCAGGAAATGGGTTAATATCTTAAATATTGCTGAAGAATTGTGAAGGCTATCGAGTCAGGTGATGGGGGTTGTTGATTTGTTTCTCATTAACTGCAAGTGTGCCCACTAAAGAGCATTTCATTCGTATGTAATTTTCTGCTATGAAAAGTTTTAATTCAGCTCTCCTCTAAATTTTCCACGACATGCGCTACTCTCCGGTCACGTGACGCCATTCTTGGTGAGAGGTGGAGATCGTGTGCCTTTTAGTACATTCACTGACATGGGCTATCACTTACCATAAGTCCACACACAAACACAGTAGAATTCAGTTCATAAGGGAAAACATATGGAAGCGATTCTAAAGAAATCCTAGATAGTAGTAAACAAGATAATCCTACAAAGTTTTAAAAATCCCTAAACGACTCAATCATTCACTATCATTTTTAAACCCACGTATCGCTGCGTTATTCATATCCAGTGTACTTGTACTTATTTCTCGAGTGTGATAGGAGGGAGGAAGGCATCTCTGATTTATTTCAGACTTTAGAAAAACAATACTGCTTGAGTAATTTCGTGATAAACTCCACGAAGTAAATAAACGGCATTTTGTACGTTCTTTTAAGAATTTTAGTTTATATTAATTATGTGAGAATACATAAACTAGTATCGAGTATTAATCCCTTTGATAGACTGCGCTTACCGTTCATTCAGCGTTGAACAAAATCACTTCTATAAAAGTATGGTTATTAGCAACTCTGTAAGAAAGGCTGATAGCCAAAGTTTTGTTAATCTCGATACCAGAGGTCAACTCAAATTTATTTGATATTAAAAAGAATGTGAACGACTCGAGTCTCATTAAACAGGTTTGGTTTTTTCCTAACCGTGATAATATTTTTGATTTCTGCTTTAGCTCTAATCATTGTGCTCAGTATAATAGTGAGAATAACTTCACTAGTTTGGTGTATTAATAATTAAAGGGACTTTTTTTAATTAGTGCAGAAGTACCCCATATGACCATGCCAACTGCTATTATAATGGGTAACATCATTCGAAGAAATTGTGAACTAAAGTTTCATTAATATGTTAAGTAATAAAACTTTTTTTTATAAAAAAAAAAACAGAATTGAAACTCATTTCATCAAAATCATCTCACGTAGAGCAGCTCTTTATGTGTAAGGGTAGAGGGAAAAATTATGCAGTGCTTGCATTCCTAAGTGTGCCTAAAACGGTATTTGCCAACTTACTGACACCTACACCTTCGTAACTATTATTGTGACTTCATTCGGGATTCTCTTAAATGGATTGCATCTTGTATAGGGGTTCATTTTTCATGTAATGGAGAGATGAATTCTCAAACAAATATGTACATACACGAGCCAGATACGTTACTATACAGACATCTGTATATTAACGTATTGTGCCACCTTTGGCTGAGATAGCTGCTTGCATCCGTCTTTGCATTGACTTCCACCCGACCAAGTAAGGTGTCCTGAGGTATTCTAGACCAACTACACAGAATAACGTCCCGGAGGTCAGGGACTGGCATCGACAGCGAAGGCTACGTTCTACATAAATCCAAAAATGTCCATGGGCTTCAAATCAGCAAAACTGGGTGACCAGGGGAGCACAGAGAATGCCTGGATATGCTCTTTGGACCATGGTTGCGCAATGCACGCCTTGTGACACTGGGCGTGGAAGAGTCTGGACCCACTGAGCCACGTTGTCACCATGTGGAACAATCTCTGGTTCGAAACAATCCCCAAAGGGCAATTAACGGCAAAGATTTGTTCACCAACTATGAGTATCGGACAAGATTAAAACACACTGTTGTGATTTTTGCAGTTTCACGTAAAACGGAGTAACCACAATATCAAAATGTTCATCGGTATAAAGAAAAAAATAGATCAGCCAATTTTGAGTACTTCTTAACATTATTTTGGGTCTTTTAACTTGTTACAAACAACGGTTTGAGTTTCTTTAAATTAAGTTTTCACAGATTTGATTTCACCCATTCTTATATGAAAAGTTGCCGCTTCAGAAAGGAAAAGTTTACACTAGCTGACATATTATAAATAAACAAACGTTTTGAGCAGTCGGAAGTTCACAGCGAATTCTAAAAATAAGAGATAAATGACACATCATATACATGACATTCGATATCAACCAAAGTGGAAAGGTAATTTTAAACTAAAATTCGAAATAAGCGAAGGCGAGATAGTATACGCATATTCTCCCAAAAGAAAGAAAAATCCTTCAACTATTTTTCCCGACAGCAATCAGAAAATACACGCAAAACTCAAAGCAGAACATAATTCTGGAAGAGAACAGAAAATGAAAAGTCCATTCCCACTTTTGGTCGTCAAATCAGTTCGGAGATTCTCATTTCATCCAATATATGATTTCTTTTTCTTCTTCAGCTTGATAAGCGTGTCGGGCTGCGTTTTGTATTCTCTTGTGAGATGATAAGAAATAACAAAACGAGCCTAAGAGAGATTCGGAAGACCCACAAAATATGTCAGATGCGAACAAAACTTCGAAACACCTTAATTTTAAAATACTCACCTATTATACTAAAATACCGAATTTGTTTTTTGTTTGGCGAGCTTCAAAAAAATTATGACTTATTCAAATGAAAATCTCAGTTTACTCTACGATGCGGATTTGTAATAATGTTTTATGAGTATCCTGCCCACGAAAGCCTGTAAACCAATGGTACGTTAGGATACAGTGGGAGAGCTAAGGATTTTATTGTTATCATTTTTGTCTCATTATTCTTTCTGCATTTTTCATTTATTTTTGCATATTCCGGATACCGTGCTCTGGAGACCAAACACGGAACTTTTTCAAGCCACTTCAAACCTCCAATAAGCAGGGCGATGGTTTCACACCTTGTGGTGATAATCATCTCCCACCTAAAGACAATCACAATCGACAGATTTTGCATAAAAATGTTACTGCATTTTAACCTTTTAATGATATTAAAAACAGATGCATTTGAATACTGCAGAGCTTTCAACTATCCGAAGAATCAAATACGGAAATAACCAACGTGAGGTTTACCTTTTTAATCTGAATCACTAACTGGGATGACAAGCTGGTCAAGAGAAATGATCAGTCAACAACAGAGTACCAAAGCAAACAATCTTAGTTGACATGTACGATGGAAGAGTTGTGGTTTCTTTAATTCGTTTTATGGAGAAGACTTCAAGACTAAAAGTGCCGAAACCAAATCCAAATATGGTGAATTCAATCTAAGAAAAAGAAACTCATCCAGTGCTTTCTGCAGTTTTAACAGACGATTATCTTAAATAGTTTCCAGAGGTTCACACAGTAAATTTCTTCTCATTAAACTCATTACTTCGATCGTATATAATGCACAGAGACGCGGCGGCAATGGTCAGTGAAATCACACGCGGCAATGTAATGCACATATGAAAATTCGAATATGCCATAACAGCAGACAAGAGTAGTGAGTTATTTAAGCCTGCGAGCATGTAGATATCCATAATCTTTAAATGTGTACAATAGGAAATCAAAGAATGCTTCTGTTAGCAGCAGCATTCAACTTTGCTTCTGTTTCAAGTTTCTACTCGATGCACTCCATGAATGAAGAGAAAATGTTGGACAAGATTTAGCGCCGCTGCTCTTGAGCATAAATTTCTCATATGATTCTGCGAAAGGCGCTCTTCTGCGAGTAGCTAAATATAGTCAAGATGTTTCGAGGCAATAGTGCAATTAAGTTTAAGGGTTAATCGTTAAGGTCCTATGTTGGTGCGTTTAGCGAAGGAGTAGCCTTCGAGTTCATTAATATAGTAGATATAATACACGCTTTCGAAACTGTGGAGATTTAAATTAAAGTTCTGCTGAAATTAATGAGCTTCGCTTACCATCATTAAATCCACCAAAATTATAAACTAAATATCAGAGGAAAGATGCGAGATCGCAATAGCTGAATTGTTTCGAACGTAACCACGACAACAGAACGAACAGACTGTGGATTATTATAAGGATTAAGTCAGACTTTTTTAATTCCATATCTGCATGATATAAACACCGAAAAACGAAACGATAATACGAAGCGAATTAAACTCTTATTCAAAATCAGAAAGACCTTTAATTTCAAGAACCGGAAAGACTGTTGTGGGATAAGCGTGTCTTTGGATCACGGAAATAACTGTTCGTCTCATATCAGCCAAAACAAAGAAAAGAAAAGCTAGACACAATAGAACTACACAGATTCTTCGGCCTCTTCGTAGCCCCGTTTAAAATTACAATGACCTTTGCGTGAGAGTTAGCAAATGTGAGTACAGGTGTGTTTATATGGTCTGATCTTTGGAAAGAAAAATGTCGACGCTACTGGGTGAGACACGATAACTCACCTTAGCTGGTACAGGCTGAGAAAAGCCCCCCCCGTATCTTTGGCAAGATCTGAATTTAGATTTATCCACACAGGCCTCCTACAAGCTTACTACAAAATCGTTTGTAAAGTAACTGAGGGAGTCAGAGAGAACGATGAAATCATATTTTATGAAGGTAGGGAAAGGTACTTTAAGCGAAAATATTTACGGGTGAGAAAACATATTAGGAATACAGAGATTGAGCTGCTAACTAGCATAAAGAAGAGCTTCAAGGCATGACTAAGACGCAAAAAAAATCATAAATAAACGGTCATTGAGGATTTAAATATTTCTGCTCTAATGTAGAATATTACTTTGTAATGTACGCACTATTCCAGGGCGAAACTGGTAATTCATCCTTACGTAATGTCGGTAATTTAACTTGCATTGATAATCACTGTTGTCATGGAAACAGAATGTGAGAAGCACTCCTGTAAAAAATAGTATTTAATCGACTCGACAAGAGAAATCCTACGAAGTGATACTAATTTCAATGTTTGCGAATCACAATGAAGTAAATAACTGACAAGTTATGATAAAGCGTTGCAGTTATATCAAAATGCTCAATTATGCAACTTATTACATTAATATATTGATTCAGACAGACAAGTTGTGCAATTCTCTTCAACTGTCTGGCAACAGAAAAAAAAAGAAATTAATTGTGCTTTTATTTCTTCCGTCAAAGCACAAAATCGATACATACACAGATAATAAGTGTTGCATGTTTGTCTCTTGACCGGGATTAAAGCAACTTCTAAATGTTTACAGCCATACTTGGGTGGAATGCACATAAAAACGAAAACGAAATCATGCAATCATCGCAAGATAAGCATTTCTGAAGAGATAAACAAATTACACCTCAGAGTATCCAACTATGTCCTGCATTTATTCCTATCATCAGCTTACCAAGTTAAATATTTAAGGGCACTCAGAGGGATATATTCGCACGCACGAAACACAATCGTCAGTAAACCAGTAGGCAGTAAATTCGCTGGTTCTCGCTTTTCAACGTATTTTGTCTCCGTAGCGTGCAATTTCTGAAGTTCAGGCCACCCCCTAGTCAGAAAGAGAACCTGGCGTGGTTGAGTGCGTGCATTTTTGAAAGAGAGAGATCGTATGGTAGCGTGCACCACCGACGAGAGAAAAAAAAAAAAACGTACACGCAGTTCTCTTACAAGGTACCATTCTCGAGGTGGCGACTGCAGACGAGTAACAATAGCAACAGATAAGTGGAGCCAGACGATACGACACCAGCCAACGTGATAAGTTGTTTTCTCCACTGTCTGCTCGACATGCCTGCCGGCATCGTTTTGTCCTTTACCAAAGAACTCGATGACAAGCACAGCAACAAACAATACCGAATGCTCGTCTAACGCGTGACGCAAATAAATCATTACTAAAGGGTTAACGAGGCATACTTTAAAGCAGTTTGTGTGAGAGGCAGCCTTTCGTATTTGAATTTTTAAGAATTAAACTCGTTATATTCTAAGGATAAGAACTTCAATATGTTACACGTATGACGAACAGAAATTGCCGAGAGAAAGCCAAATTTCTACGATGATTACGTCATCGTGGCGTGAGATATGAGAACCAGTGGAACACGTTTCCTTATTAAGGAATCGTAAGTGCATCTGGTTAATCAAGAATCGTTCAGATCGCGGGTCGCTAATGAGACGCATCCCATCATGCACATACGGAAGGGCACTCATTCGATTTATTAGCAATCTTCTAAGATACTTTCAACTTGATTGCGTTATGGGCAATGGAGTGAGTCGTCCATCGCACTAACACCGATAAGCTTTTTCTTCCAAGTGCAATATCCATCTCTCAATCCCCGACAGGAGCTTCATTTGGCAAGTCTTTAATAATCGGAGGACACGTCATGCTACACGAATGCCGATCTTATTTCACGATAAAGCAATGCGATTAAGAAAATGGAAAGTTTTAATACGGTGATGTCATAAAAGAATTGCGTCAAATGAAGGTGGCTACGGAGAGAAAGGAATATTGAGAGAAAGGCAAATATTCTAACTCTGTTTACATTTCGATGTCATCGCATATTAATACTACTGCTAATAATAATAAAATTCGATTGTTTTAAGACAGACTTTAACCTTACTTTCCTTAATAATATATTTTATTATTAGTTTTTCTAAATAATTTCAATTCCGGCCTGCCCTGAGGTAACAGTAAAGCCTTTTGCAGAGAAAGGCATTGAATTGCATCGACGTTACCGAAAGAGATACGAAGGCTTTCTCGCTAACGCAAAGTTACAACTTTTTTGAATGAGGAGCTCTTCGTGGTTACACGAGTCCGAGTTTGTCGTGAGCGATTTCATGACCTCTTGTTGTAGAACATTCCAATCCATCGTAACTTCATTGCAAGCAAACGGAGTCGTCCGATATGGTGAACACAGTATTCCCGCGATTGCATTATCAACATGTCCATTTTCAGAATGCAATACACCACACAGAAACCAACTTGTTTCTTGCGTGTTCCTACATGCAAACAAGCTCAATGTGAACTGCGAGGCGTTTCGTCCTTTGCATGCGGAAAAGGAATGACGTTCTGATACGCCTTATACTGGCGAATTCGAGAAACAGTTAATGTTTGCGTAACTCTCCAGTCGTGGAGTTTTTTCCCTTCTAGTTTCGACTATTACGTGCACAGGCCCAGCACCATATTGTGCTTCTTCAAACACACACACGCACACCACTGTTTGCTATTATTAGATGACATTCTTTATAACTAGTATTTACCAAAATGTGTATGCTTTATACCTTACTCTGGGAAAAACCCTCGTGTGATATTACACGTGATATATTTTCTGCTTAAACAAACAGCAAAATACGAACTTCGATTTAAGTAAACAATTTTTTTCTAAAGCTATTGCTATGAAGTAAAAAAATATCTTCAGTTTCTATTGCTAGTATTTTCTTCGAATATGTAAGAGAATTTGGAATGAGACTAAGTGTGGGTGTAGCATAAAGTTTGACGAAAAAGCTTCCTCTCAATTTATGGTTGGTTAAAATGCGGCAATCGTGTTTATTGTTGTCACCAACTAATTACAATAATATCTGTTTATGAAGGAGAAAATTCTACGGATTTATATTATCTAAACTTCGAATTAACTACGGATAATCTAGTTTTGTGACGTTCAACAAGGTTTAAGAACAATAAAAACATCTGTAGTACAACGACAAACAACAAACAATATTTACCGAAAAAAAAAAGCGACTGTTGAAAGAGACTGGCGCCTTTCCGCGACACATGCACTCAGCAACAGTCTGCTGCAGCGCTTTCGAAGCAGCTCGATACTTGGCAGCTTTATTTTTTAAATTTGTCTAGCCAACCAGTGCTTGCTTTGAATTCTCTATGACCTACGTCCTCTACACATTCTGCACTTTTTCCACCCCATTAAATGCCCGTTTATTGGAATACTTCTATTACCAAATCACATCGATTAAAGGAGTTTAATACTGCGAATACAAGTCCATCTTTGATTCAGCAGAAGTCTTAATATTTTAAAAGGGTTTCTGGGTTCTTTACAGTCTGCAGCACTATTGCAGGAATTCTTTGGAATCTTTTTCCCATTTTTCCTACGGTTTATCATGAAGAGTGGCAACAAATTTAGTTCAACCATTCGCTGTTTTTTCGATAAATTGTTTTCGGTTAACTCTCTGGATCGTACTGTTTATCTAGAATGTTTAAGGAAATATCCCGGAGCGTTGAAGCAGTAACCTGGAACAGCCAGGCAGTAAACGCTACCGATGACACAAATTTTAACTGCGCGCTTATGTTCCTATAGACCGCTTCAAGATCAATAAAACACGATTGTAATTTTTTTGACCTAAAATTTGATTTTCACGAACTAATAATAGCGTAATAAAATGTAACGCATTTTATCATTATTTTAATGAACGCTTTTAAATTCGCAAACAAGTCTCACACGAATGGGTCAATTCCCACTAATGCTGATCACGTGATACTGCTGAATGACAGGTGAAAACCGAACTAAATGATTCGTTCTTCCCCTGCAGCAACGACTTCGATAATTAGATTTACTCGCACACTATTTCTTCCGATGATTTTTGCCGAGTCTACAGAATGGGTCGCAATTAAAGGAAATTTCACCATTCGAGACTGTTGTTTCACGTGTTCTTGCTGACCAGCACGCATTAGCATAAGAATACACCTCCTAATCTTGTAGAAATGTAGGAGAGGATTGGGATGGCTGTTCGGCGGAATAAATATTCATGTTGGAAGAAGAAACAACGAGCTGCAATACCAGGACGGCATTTGCTAAACACGCCTTTTTATGATTGTCCGCAAATCGCATCGCCATACACTTTGCAACTTGCTTAATCTAATTTAAATATGTTCGGCTCGAGCAACATCACGATACATGCTTAAAAAGGTACAGAAACACGAACCGCACTACTAATATCTTGAGCTATGTCAGGAGAGTAAGCTGAAAGGAGAATTATTGTCCAGAAGAAACAAGTTCTGTTGTACTGGGTTCTGTCGAAATTGTGGGGTTCAGGATTCCGAAAACAAAGCGTAATTAATTACAGACACATTTGTGTGAAAGGTGTTTCAAATTAATTGCAGGCGATGAATACAACCAGATGTACACTATCGGTGTCTACGCGCCTTTTATTGAAAAGCGCACTAAAATATGAGACGGGTCATCAATTTCTTTCATATTGTAATAACATACAGCTCGCGATGAAATGTAGCGAAAATCGGTGTCGAGAGCCGCGTGCGATCGACCATTGGAATGAAGAGTTTCCTAACGCCATCCTAAGAGTCGTTTCTTCCGTAATCACGTAAGCTAATCAAAGACCCTTCTGAGTTTATTTTAATAAGAGACTTAGGAAGTCAGTCAGCTGAGAAATTCTACCAGAGGTATGTTTGCTTAAATCCACCGTCATCTGATCTGACATTCAACTTCTGCTTTCAGTAGCTCCGTTTCGCGAACTATTTTACTTTAAGCACTCATAAGATGCCTCGTCTTTTACTACAATCCTAAATGGTGAATGAGAGTATCGCATAAAACGCGAAACTAACTTAAGTCCAACAACATTAGTCCTATAGACAGCAAAAGTTCATCTTCAAAATAAAAGCTGCCACTTTCTTCTTCTTGTCAGATTTCTTAAAAAACTACCAACTGGTCTCTTATCATGAGAGAACCGAGATTACGTTCCTCTGGTGGGATGGCATTGCTGCTATTCCAAACGCGGCATGGTAGTTGAAGTTTCGTTGACTTCACTTTTAATTTGGACGAGCTAATCTCGTATTCATACAAAGTAGACGTGGTATTGCGCTTAATTGGTATTTCTTTACGCGATATTAAATCTGACTTACTGGGTACCACAACGTTTGGCACCCAATCCTTTGGGCATTTCCCATGATAGCAATTTAAAAAAAACTTCAAGTTACTTGAGTCTGATGAACGAATCACTAACTTTTATTTTGTCGTCATTGAATTGAAACTTTTTTTTTTCCTGAATTGTTTTAGAATCAAATGCCGTTTTGATATTTCACAGGTGAAGCTGTTTTCCTGGCCGATCTTGGTGAGAAAAACAGGTTTTCATACTGATAGAAAATCTAGTATTTCCTTATGAAAAACTAGGTTTGTCATAAGGAAATACTATTTGGTTGTTCAGTATTATAGGCCTCTGGACAAAGCAATACGCTGGAGGTGCCCCACCCACTTATGTGAATAAAAATGTAAACGGTCAATAAAATTAAGCCTATAGATTTATTGGTACTATTAACAAAATCAAAAATGCTGTAAAGCGAGGATTAATCCTCACAAACTTGGATGCATGGGGTTCCTGGGCAACTGCCCAGTGTGCCCATGACTTACGACCAGTACCGTCAACAGGGTGTAGCATAGAGGCAGCCTGCCTCACGGCGCGGCTTAATAAAGGCGCTCGTTCAGCAATATTGCGGTAGGCGCCGTCGCTACGCTAACAATTCCTGTTAGCGTATTAAGTGCGGAAAGAAGTTTTAAAAATTATTTGCGAACAGCAATGACCCAAGAAAGATTGGTTGGTTTATCAACTATATCGATAGAGGCGGACATAGCTTATAATTTAAATTTAGAAAAGCTTAAAAACAGTTTTATTGTGCGATATCCGCGTAGAGCAAACATTTAATTAATGTTATTATTAGGGTGCGATCTAATCTGGCGACGGCCCTGCTTAAGACGGCCTAGGAGGCCAGAGTAACCAATCGGTTAACTGCATCAGTTTATTGATCTGTTTATATTTGACAAACAATCAAGAACATGTTTGGGAAGGAAAAACTAGATTTTCCTGAAACAAAATTTTATGAGACTAGATAACCCCACAAAAGGAACCAAATGTCATGAAGAGCAACTCATTATACACAATGTGTGTGTGTGTGCACGCACACATTGTGTATAATGAGTTGCTCACACATACGTCACTAACATCGACGTATAGTGGTTTAATGAGTCGCACCATACATCTAGGAGGTTGCTAAGGCAACAGGTTGAATGACATAAATGTATATGTTTAACTTTAAGCTATAAAGTTCATTTCAAGAGAGGCATTTATGCTTAAGTTAACTTTATAAGTTAATATATTTTGAATCATGAATGAATGAACTCAAACAATATGGCGTACACTAATTCGCTTCTGTCACCGAGAAAGAAGTCGCGATTCTGTAATGCATATCGCTACAGTATTTCTATGCGACAGGCGGCTTTTCTTGTAGTTTCTCCACTCTGACAGCTGCCTCGGTATGTCCTGTTAGGTCGCTATCAAGAAATGATGGAACAGCTGTCCAAGAAGACGGAAATTTCATTCAGTGTAATATCCCGGGAGGACTCACTTCTCCAGAGGAAGGTTCCTTAGGCACAAACTGATTTAATCAATCTGTGATGCTTCGGTGGACTCCCGATATTTCTGAGTATCACCATAAATGCGGACGCCAACACACGACGGCACTTTTATCTAAATTTTCTTCGTTGGACAATGGAAGCTTAGTTTACGGTGAGAATAATCAGTGAAGTGCGAAATGGTGGGAAACAACTCCCGTTAGGAAAACTTACTTCGACGATGTTGACTGCAAATTATCACACATTCAGCCGATAAAATACTTTTTAGTCTCTTGGTGTATTCTCCGTCTTTGTGTCAACGTATCCAAAAAACCGGTCAGGCGAATTAATCTTATTAATGCGAAACAAACTCTATTAAGAACGTTACTAATTAAACAAGGCAGAAAAGCAAATATCGCGATCAAACAGGAGGTTGAATAGAACCTGTGGGAGGTGAATTAAAAGATTCAACTCCGAAAAAAACAAAAATTGAAAAGGAATGCGACAATGAACAAAATAATACCCGAAATTACATAACGGAATGAAAAGGGCGAGGTATTTATATTAATGAAACCACCCCTGTATTCCAGCCTGTAGGTCTAAAATGAGAGTTGCCTAATTTTTTTAGAGAAATATAAAAATAGCGCAATATTATTTTGCTGGAAGCTGAACAATGTCTTGATGTGTTATCGCATCAATTTAAAAAAAAAACTGCAAAAATAGTAATTTAAACTCTGCAAGTATACGGTTGATTGCTTTTATGGCCATATAAATCTCCTATTCAGTGACAACTTGAGTTTTGGAAATAATAAAATATTGCAAAAAGTGCAGGATGTCAGTAATTTCGACTTGACAGTAACCTTTCAGACAAAACAGAGTGGGTGGAAGAACTTCTTGGAGATCTTCAGTGAGCAATTTCTGGAGTCGTTTTTTTTTTTTTTTAAACACGTATCGCTTTAAACGTCAGAAAGAAAAAAGTGGAGGTGACAAGCGGACTCTTGAATGACAACGAACTAAAGCACAATTTCACGCGTGTCAAAAAACTGAACTTATAAATCCATTCAAGGCGTGTGAATCCTGTTCATTTGTTCCATGAAATAAAATTTAATATTGAAGGTTTCTGCATCATATTTTCAGTTTTTTACAGTCGCACTCTTCAACCCCCCCCCCCCCAACAGACAAACACCTAAAGCTAGAAGACTGAAATAAACAGAATGACCCCAACAGTTTCCTTCTACACCTAGCAGAAATCCGGCCATCTAAAGTAGTGCCATTTCACGGCCATGCTGAAAATTTGATGATCACACCATTTTATTCTCCCGTAAAGTTTTTACACGCAGCCTTTGTTGTTCACGTGATAAACGCTTAGTTGATTTTCGCCTCAACAATTTCAAAATCGTACAGGGGATGATACTCCATTGCTCTTTTGTGTCCTCTTTTATTTTTATTAGGCCAGAGTAAAATGTCTGTCCTGGTTATTCAATGAAACACATGGCAAATCAATGGGGCTTTTTTTTTTATTGTACATTTCAAATTTATGGCGATCAGAGCTGACACTGAGCAGGATCGGGCAGTGTATATTTTCTCAAGATGCTTATCTGATAATTAATTATAAATTAATTAAAAATAAATAAATTTCGGGAAGAAATAAAATAATCATATAATTATTTTTTCCTTTACAAAGGTTCCAAACAGTTTACCAGCAACTTACTTTATCGAAGCATTTAAGGAATGAATACTCTCGTTTGGTAATTACGTCCCATGCATTTATTTTGGGACGACTTGAATAGAAATTCCGTGAAAAACCTACCCACGATAACCTTGATTCCTCAAAACTGGACAATGTTTTCTCTTTTCAGAAGTCCTCCTCACGCCAAATAGCAACAAATCATCTATAAGAATGTCTGATAGTTTAGCCAACCCCGATCAACATTCAATCCCCCCCCCCTCCCTTATTTTTGCCGCATCGCTTGGGAATCAATTGTTGTTACAGATGCTCGATTTATCTCCAGCACACAAGAGAAATAACGTCATCGCTCTCAATTATGTGCTTTATGTGTTGTATAAATGTTTCGCATCACGCTGTCAGTAAGAGGAAATCTGATTTAAGATAGATCGTTATCTTCATAAATCTTTAGACCGAACTACGAAGAGGAGACATGGGCAGACCTACCCACATCTTATATTCAGTTTTATTAATAGTCTTTTACGTATTTCGTTGAAATATGACTAATATTTCAGTATTAACAAATGCAAACATTTTGATCAACCTCTGCTTAACATTGTTTCAATAGATAGCACAGAATTGATATGTTGCATTTCGCAGTCATGTGGCCTCTTACCAAATTAAAGGTAATTTTAAGTTACCTGTAATTGATAATTATCAGTTAATGAACAGTGACTCAATGGATAACATTGCTGCCACAGCTAATATAAAATGTCTGGTTACAACAAACATCACTCCTTCACAATTTACCGACCCTGGAAACATCAAAAAACACCTCATTTCCTTGGAAACCATGCAGCTGGGCACAGCATCAAAGGAAAAAGTGCAGATCTAAAGGAAAAGCCTTTATATATGAAGAACATGAATATCGTCTGGCGCTTTTATATGCAATAACTAAACACATCTAAAGATATTTTTATAATTCTTACATTCTTTTTTTTATATATATATTTTTATAAAGCATGAAAGAAAGGAAATTTTATAAAGCAATACTACTCAGAATACGTAGAAATAACTCAAACAATAAAACTAGCAGCGCCAATTTTGTGGCTTCGAGAAATTTTAGTAAATTTTGAAGTTGCTAAAAAAAGGTTTTCTAAATTTATATCTGAAAATCACGAATGTCGTTTGCCGCTTTTATATGCAATAACTATCCTTATAAGGACTGGCTTAAAGGGGTGAAGCAAGAATGCTTTTTATCTTCCCCGTTATCTGTAGAGGACAGTGTAGGGATAGTGTTATTGAGCTATTAAAGCTCTGATCATGGCAGGAGAGTAACAGCAATAGCCCAGCCTCAGTTAGAACTTCATTGGCTACAGCATTGCCATCCATTACCCTCCAACGGTATTCCGGAGGATTATATTTTGAGATCATTCCTTGCAATAACTAACACATTTGAAGATATTTTTATAATTCTTACATTCTTTTATATGTAAGGTGTATTGTTCGTTTAGAGAAAAAAAAAGTAAAACATGCATTAATATTTCTAATTCTTGAAATTTTAATATATCTATTATCTTTCATTAAATTTATTTAGAAAATACAATTTTAATAATCGTGTAAAATACTAAATTCGGGATGAAAATGCAAGCTTTCATTCCAGCATCAGACGCCATCTCCCGGCAATCGATACGGACATGAACTCTGATTTTTCTTTCATTAGAAACAAAGTCCAAAAAAACAAAACCTCTTCTTCGTGACGCAATAATATATAGTGGTAATTTAATATTTCGTTCCTTTTTTTATTCGCAGCGCATGATATAAGAGCTCATATTGTTCCGATAAAATAATTCTCTCAGCATCGCGGATGCCTTCCAGCGCGATTAATATTCTATTGGTGATTGTGAGAATATTATCGAGTCCTCCTTGCTCCTGTGATCCTGAAAACGTGCTTTGAATACCGAGGGCGCAATCGAAAAAGTAATGGCTTTGAGCATGGTTATTGCATCACCGTTACCGGGGTTACAGCGAATGTGAAACACAACAAAGACAGCTAGCTTGCGCGAGGACGCCGTAATGTCCTCTCCATAGTAATAAAGGAGCTGAGCCGGGCTTCGAAGTATAATTCCGTGTTTGACTTAACAAGTCGGTGATGAATAAATCAAACCGTAATGAGGAAACTTAATGTCGAAGGAAATTACAAGTCGGAACTTCGCAGTCCGTTTATACATCTAACCGGGGCGTTAGATGAAGCGGTCTATTCCAATAGATGCTGTTAGTATTTAAAAGAAATGATAAAATATCTCCGCTGGTGAGAGTCGGGATTGTTTGAAGAAGGGATACCATTTACTTCCCACAGGAGTTCATGTCACCTGTTCTGAACAACAACAACAAAAAAATGTTAATACGAAACTTCTCCGGGAATATAAAGCTACTAAAATTGTAAGATTGCTTCCATCTCGAGTCCAAATTGCGCCTGTTATGGACAAGTCACAATTGTCGAAAGAAATGGCAGTGTACAGCGATCCATTGTGAAATTAAATTTTGTAAGGGATCAATAAGTTAAGGATGGAATCATATTTGAGACAGGCGCTGTCTTCATATCTATCATCTATATAATTTATATACCGCATCAAACATCTCTGCTTATAACCCCTTTATCGTGTTACAGTCTTTAATGCTTGGATACGTTTTTAGCAATTTGTTTTCAAGGAAGACTGCTCAGCATATGATTGAAGATTTTATGCCAATTTCAAGTAGCTATGCAAAATTAGTGAGCCCCTCCCTCCACTTTCTGATGAGTTGTATGAAAAGCCAGGGATTACTCTCAAACGAGTTTTGAACAATAGCACTGAATATCTGACTCATTCAATCCACATGAACGTTATTATATTATTATATTTTATTTTATTATATTAGACGTTTCTCAGACAGAAATTTCTCATTCTGGATTAACATTAATAATATTATTCTATACAGATCAAGGAAAAGATAAACAGAAACAATATTCGGATTAGCCAACAGATTAGACTCCATGAGATAACGGCGCCAACTGTATTACTAACTTTAAATCCACATAAATCGAAAATGACATCATAACCCATTACTCGAACGTAGTGGGTTGTGATGGGTCGTCCTCATATAAACCTCGCTTTGAAGTAATGATAACGTTATTTATGAAGGTCTGCTAGATCTATCCTTGTGTGTGTTCTTTGTCCAGTTTGTCTGTTTTAAAGGAGAGAAAAGTTTATTGGCAGAAAATATCCTGTCACCGTAATATCAGATCGGATAACTGACCTGTTAGACGAAATTAGGATTGTCAATGACGGCAATGCGATAATAGAAAATAGCGAAAAGGGTATACATTTAGAAATGCGAAAGTCATTCCATCACCTTCGACATAGAAATGCGTGCCACTGATTTACTGAATGAGCCTTTCCACTCTATGTCTCAAATACGTAAAGTCGTTCTGTAAACGAAAGGCTTGTCTATCACCACCTTTTCTTGGTGACGAATGCAAGCAGTGTTATTTTTCAAACAAATTTCCCACAGTTAGTAGAACACATTTGTTGTTGCTCTAAAGCAGGGATTCTCAACCTATGGTACGCGTACTATTGGTGGTACGTGAGCCGCTGCTGTATTGGTACATCTATCTTGAATTAAATATAGTGGTACGCCACTGGAAAAAGGTTGAGAACCCCTGCTCTAAAATAATAAACCCCCATTTCTCAAACACTGGCCTCAGAGAGCTTATACTTCGGGCACAATATTGGTTAAGATATAAATATTACTTTCTTTATATTTTGATCTAATCATTATTTTCCAACCGAGTATGAAGAAATTTACAAAAAATAACCATTATAGACATTTCTTTTTCATTTTTATAATCTATTACGTCCGTATACATTTGTACTGTCGATGATAAAACAAATTTTAATAAATTCCGATGTGGGGGTGTCGAAGCTGGTTTATACTCGTCTCTTATGGGAATCAGCTCACAGTTAACCAATCATAATTGTAAGTTCTCACCTGCCCACGATTTGCCAAGTATCCTTGACTTTTGTATCATTTTAGAACCATAGGATTCGTCCTTTGCCTATTTATGTTTTTTTATGTGAAGTCCGCTCAAACAGACTGAGCTAAGGAGGTTGTTCACACTAAAGCGAAGTATTACTAATATTATTATTAGAATTATTACAGTGAAGAAAATATCAGGTTACTTCATAAGCCACGCCAATAGCAACGAAAAAAATATCGCAAACTAAAAACACGCAAGAAATTCATGAGCCAAAAAGAGTGAAGTCAAAATAGCGGGTTGATGTGAAAAGTTTCGAAACCAATTATCTGAGACATCGACGAAGTATTTTAATTGAAATAATGTAGAAACATTCTTAGAAAAGGTGTATTAACGCAATATCGTACATGCTTTATAAACAGCTTAAGACTTATGCGAATATTAATCTGGAAGTCAGAGAAACTTAAACCAAGCCCAGCATTGTACACATCTGCAAGAGTTTAGCAAACATCCCTTGCCTTTATTCCGTGTGTGATATTCTCTTCACTATTATGAAGCACACAAGAAAAATGTGTGTGCAGGAAAAAATCTTTCGTCATATATATGTAAAACATGAAAATATGTCGAACTAATTTTACTGCATCTTTTGGCAAGATTTTAAAACGATAAAAGAAATATGAGGACAGGCTACCCGATGAAGAGATATTCCTAAGAAATGATCTTATCGCGTCGATAAATCGCTCTACAAACTATTTGAAAGCATTGCAATGAAAGCTATTATTTGGCTAGATTTCTCTCGTTATTTGGCCTACCTTGAGGCTTGGTTTTACTCATCGCAATCTGGTATCAGCATCTCAGTAAAATGGCAGAGAAATGAAATCAGTCGAAAAGAGGGAATCGTTTATGGCTAGCAAGACCGCAGTGCCGAAGTCATTAAAACGTATTTGCCAGAATTTATTCCCCTCCATTAGCTTTTTTTATATACTTTTCGAAGTAGTTAGTAGATATTTAAAACTGGGTCATTTCGTAGTCGTTGGCCAACCGTCACATGAAAACGTACAACTCATGACGAAGAAATTAATGAGTCCAAAGTCGCTTTGATGATGGATAGGAGATGGAAAAATACTTAGATATGTTTTTATTCCTAATAATCGAAACGGCAGGGCTGAATTTCTCAAATCTTCACGGTTATCTTTATAATTGTACTTCTACGAATTATAAAATTTGACATTTGCGTTTTAAATTAGTGGATGTAAACAGAAATTTCTGTTTCCAACTGCGACAGTACAGTTGTAGTACGGTGCACGCCGCCCCTTCACCCGGCAACAAATAAACAGGCTCAGAAATCTGCATTCCATTCTTCCCCATAAAGAAGTGCAAAAAGGCATGCTCAGGTCACAGATGATTATTCGCCATGAAGGAGAAACTACTCCATTGCACCTGACGCGATCTTTTGTGAAGAAATAACACGCTCTTCACCATGACAACATGGCCTTCGCAAATACCTTCATGCCGTATGTGTCTAATGGGACTTGTCTTTCTAGCGTGCTCCACCGGAGCTTGGTAAAGATGCTCGGATGAAGTATGAGTGAGAAGCCGCAAAGCGTTCGGCGCCTAATTGGCTCACAGTGCCGCTTCTAATACCAAATGCGAGTAACCTTGGTTGTGCACGCTAAGACAATATGTAACCGAGAGCTGCTTGTTAAGCTGGAACGTAAGGCTTATCATGTAGATCTCAAACCAAGCCTAACATCTGAAAAGTATCGAAGGGCTGATTTTAATAACCAATTTCAGTTGCATTTTCTGTTCATAGCGGCGCCTCTAGTCCCTGATTGGATCCAAATTATTTTCCATTGTAGAAAAAAACGATACCTACTGTATATTTTTTTAATACATTTTGTGCGAAAACAACGTAACGTAGTTAGATTCCCAACAAAATGGCAACGAACAACTGACCACCAGAGTAACAAAAACTAAATACTACCTGCTAAACAAACCATTGCGTTAAGATTTGGAAACGAGATGGAAGGCAGCTGCTTGTCCGCGAATGTAACTATGAGTGAACGTGAGGAAGTACATGCAGCATGAGATAATGTTCAGAAGGCATAGGTTAAGCTAATCGCTTGGTTTTCGTGTGTGTATTCAGAGAAAGAAACAATCTTTCCTTCTGTCAATGGATATTTCAAGAGAACGGTTGTATGCGAACAGATTCTTTCGAATTAAAAAAAAAACGTACAGGAATTAAGAGTGGCAATATACGCATTTCACAGATATATAAATTCTGCCTTTGACATTTATTAAAAATAATAGTTTATAAAGACAGCTATGGCTGTTACTTGGAGTAGGATGTCATTTTGATACAAACCTGACAAGGATTCGAGGATAGAACCTTACTAACACATACCATCACTTATACTAGTTTGGCATTTTGGGAAAGTGTGCGGTGGGAAAGAGGCAGTAAAAGACCCTTCTGAAAATGCGTCTAAAAAGAGCGGAGCAGATTTCTAAACAAACGTTGAAATCCTAATGGGTGTCCAAATACTATTTCTATAGCATAGGATGGTTGTGTTTTTATTTATTATTTTTAATACAAATTTCCAGAACAGACAGAACGCAAGCTTATCCAGCTAAAAGTAATTAACTGTTGCTCTGATTTTTTTTTTAATTGAATCTGAAAACAACAAGCCTAACTTCACTGGGAAAAGAGTTCAGCCGGGTAGTCCAATCAATCTCATACTTCGAAATCTTACCTTCTCCATACTTAAAAAGTATGGAGAAAATTAGCAAAATACATACCTAGGCAAAATAATTGGCAAAATACCTAGCGTTCGGGTCCAACCGAAGGACAAATGCCACGTAACTTAGAATCGTTTGTTCATTCAAAAAAAGAACCTCTGAAGGTCATTCGATATCCCTTGGATGAAAAGACTCGGGTCCGAATCTCATATAGCACTTGTAAGAATATTTTGAAGTCATTTTTCATCCGAAGCAGCCAACCGGGATGTGTCACACATGGAGAAGACAGGGACTTTTTAAGCGACACAAACAAACATGTCCTTCAAACAAAAAAAAATGATACAATAATAGGAAAATACCGCTGACTTGCGCGCAGTAATACAGATTTGAGAAGAACGAAGCAATATGTCAATACAATTACAGTTTATCATACCCTTTTATTTAAGTTCATTTATTTCAAGTTTGTTACATATGTAAGTTTTTTCTCTGCTACCTACGAAGTGACTTCAAGGCCCAATTTCCTGCGAAGATTACCGCAGACATACTGAAGTATCAAATAAAATGACAACCGATGGATTTTGGCAATGGAAAAATAACTAAAGAGGAAAAATGACCATTACACAAATAACAGACAGTACTATCATAAAAACTTACGTTTCACTACCTTTATAGATTTGAAAAAATGTATTTGATAAATACAATGAAACAAGTTTATCGAAATTATTACAATGGATTTGACTGGATATTATTATTCGTGACACCTACAAGGAGTCCGAAGACTCATCGCGGGAGGACACCCATTGTACAACTCTTCGTCTCCACCATCAACACCGAACCTCTACTACCAATTATCAACATCAGCTCCATCCACTGGCCACCACCACAGTTAGTATGTTTTGTCTGTAAATTGTGTGTGTTCTGAAGGTCCGATTTGTCTGTATGCGGGATGAAAAACCCGAGTTTCCGGGAGGAAAAAACTCTGCTACCTCCGTATGAGATCGGCTAACTTACCTTCGATTGAAAAAGTCCATATAAAGATTCTAACCGTCATGACGAGAATCGAACTTAGGCCTTTTCCAATCGAAGGGCACAACGTACCGTCGTTCTTCCAAATGCACTACAGAGGCGCTTATGTTAACCGAAAAGTAAAGATACGAGAAAAATGAAGTAAAAGCAAAAGTGAAAAACTGTGACGAAGACTACAGGATCCTTAATTTTTGATCTCTATACAGAAATGCAATAAATGACGAAATGAAAATAGAAAATGCAGATATAGTGCAGATAAATGCGATTTTGCTTATGATATAAGTGCATCAGCTGAGAATGAACAGAAATTTAAACAAACAATAAACAGAATGGAAGAAGCTCGAGATGAGTTATGAGCTTAAATATAAATGTGAAAAAAAAAAGAGAAAACAATGGTGAGAGGATCACAGGAATAAAATAAGATAGGGATAATAATCATGACAATCACTAAACCAAAAGAAAATTCATATAATTTGGGGAAGAAGTGTAAGAGATAGAAGATAAGTTGGAAATACATATTGCTACAACAGAATATATATTAAAGAAAACAGGTCGTATATTAAGAAAAAAAATGAGCAAAGATATAAAAAATGAAGATGGTTTGTATGGAAAACATTGGTGTGTCAGTAATCCTCGTGTTATGAAAAATGAACCATCACAGCGCAAAAAAAATTGAAAAAAAGAGCCGATGCTTATGAAATATATGTTGGAGAGAATTACTAGGAATACATTGCAAAGAATAATAAATGAGAACCAAAAACTAAAGACGAGAAACACAGGAAGGATGATTATGTCCAGAAAAGAAGCCAGTTGACCCTTCGATTAGCAGTAAGACCTTATGAGAAGATTAAGAGAATCTCAGAGGGAGGCTTCAAAGAAGAAACACACCGGAGCGGATGGGTTGCTCGATAATGAGACGAAATGTACCATTCTTTAATAGACTGCCGACAACCTCTTTCTGAAAAGTTAAGACACGTACCAGATGTTCTTCTTAAAACTAATCATCAAGTAAACCAAATTCTTTTCTGATACAATTTTTTCATATTTCTATTGGGATGAAACTCAGAGCCATAAAAAAAAAGTGTCACGTGACATAACTACGTGCTTGCCGGATTTGAGAAACACTAATATTTACAAATAGTGGCTTAGGCATAAAAGAATGTTTTCCCTTATTCAAGTACAACAACGGCTTTCAACTTCGGATATGCAGAAGATAATACTTTCAGATGGCATGACGTATGAATTATTGATGGAGAATCCTTTGTGATATTTATGTTTCAATATGGAAAGTATACGTAAGAAGCAATCATGTAGAAGTGTCTGAAAACATCGGTGAATGTAAAATACAAAACTGCTTACTCAATTTTCATAAGTGCAGCAACATATGCGTCTAATACCAATGGATATGTACAGGAAACGACTACAATTCAATTCTCATTTGCCCGGAAATATCAACTAAGGTATTTTATGAACAAATATTAAAATATCTAATGTATTGGTTAATTCAACTCTTTTTTTAGTTTACAATAGCATCTCAAATATGGGATTACTTGCTAATCCCACTCTTAGGTTTCAATGTACCGATCTAACTCGTATAAAACTGCAATAGTTTAATTCTTCTCTCATAAGAAGATACTTTAGCGTATCCATCCATTTTTAGACTATGGCAGAAAATAAACAAAATGGTTGTCAACATTAACAGGGCAAGTTAGTCGCGTAATATTTAAGTAGCGTGTTTTTGGACCATTTATCCTTAATCTACCCACGGTCTTAGATGTTTTTCTGGTTATAACAAATCCCAATGGGACATGGATATTTTTGAAAGCCTTTAACATGGTTCAATACTTCAAACTTTAAAATACATCAAATAAAAGCACTTGCAATTCGTATGATGTATTCTAGAAAAAGTATTCTTACTATAGTTTAGTTACATCAACATTACTCTAAATAATCTGGGAGGACCAATGAGATCAAATTGCTTCGCATACTCTGTGAATTCTCGAATCATCCTACTGTAAGGAGAATTGCAAATAGTGATACTTTTAAAGTATCACTCCGGTGGCTAGGCCACAAGGCTGGATCAGATCGCTTACCTAAATTAGCATTATAGGGCTTGACTTCTGGATTAAGACATCGAGGATAGCCTAGAATCACCTGAATAGATATTAGAAAGTGGATTAATTCTTCGTTTTCCACTTAGGGAGGTCCTAAGGCAGAAACATCTGGAGAGGTATGTAAGGACTATCACCTTTATAGTATCACAACGATCCACATACAGTATGGATAATAAACACTGATTTCTTGTGTGTGTGTACTCATATACAACCTATTGGTTTTAAGGATTTGTCACAATTCTTATGTGTAACAACAAATACATAACTAAATGTGTCTCGACTAGTAACATAACGTATAACTCTTTGACAGGAGTGACGGAATGAGTACGACGACATTATGATTAACTGAAAATTAAACGCACAAAAACAAATAAAACGAAGATGACGTGCTTAAAGAGGGAACAATTTTTATCGATCACAGTTCCCATCACTTGCACATATTCACGCCACTTATTTTTAGTTCCAGTTGCTCTAAAATGTTCTGTAGTAAACATGCAATTACTTCTATAATAAAAAAAAATTAAAAACACTAAGTTTAAGATTTTGTTTTAATATTGCGATCAGTGTTGTGAAAGGAGACATTGTTATTTTTCGTGCTCAGTGTGCTTACATTATTAATGACAGCCGAATCTTTTCAAACATCACACACTTCGTAGGCTTGTGCATTAATTAATTTCAAATGTAGATTACTGAAATCCATAATTAATGGATTTTTCTTTCCTCTTTGAATTAGTAATACAGTTTATTTAGAACATACACATGAAAACCATGTGTATGTTTATCAGTGGAATCGAATTAAAAAGAACACAGAATGAAGTGACAAAATGAAGTTCGGTTTCAATACAAAGATCTGATTTTCATAACGTTTTTGCAACAAACACGATCCTTTGTTTATTTGCCAGTGTGCGAGAACTATTCATACAAAAAAAAAGAAGAACATTTTAGTCAGGAACTCATTACCATCGGCACGTGTGTTCAAAACATTTACATAAGACAGCGAGGAATGGATACCAACACCGTTTTTCATTCTCTTTTCTTTCTTTCTCGAGATCACGCCGAAATAGTAAATGTCAGCTGACTGTTTGAGTAGCTTTATATAACGACGAGACACATCAAGATGCTTGAAGAGATACTGCTGTTGACAGTGACGTCTTAGAGTCTTTAGAAAATTACGTACCTCATGGAACCGCAGGTGAAATCGAGATTGAAGAAAAATATCTTAAATTTCCTAAGGCGGAATGTCTTTCGATTAGCGTTTACAAACGAACCCCTAGCGATCAGGCAACGTTCCAAAATAAAACTATTTTAGAAGGCGACATCCTGCTTTGTGATACGACATTTCTTCTAGGAGAAATGTCAGCTGCAAAAATGCGCCGAGTTTGGGTGGAAAGGTTTAAAATTATTTCCTTTCTCACTTGCGTACGATCTACTAGTGCATAACTCAAACACAGAACTGCGTGCGAAGGTATCTAATTATGTAAGAACTTTTACTTGAGCTAAATAAAAGGTATGCGACTCAGTCTTTCTTTATTATACCAAACTTTACAGAAATATGAATAACGATGGCGGATAAACGCTAAAGGCGGCAACCAGAATTAGAGGGAATGGCTAGTAAACATAAGACCATCTTTATGTTCCGTGAATCTGGAACCTACATGAAGGTGAAACGCAACACGATCATTTCGTTTACAAAATTGTCTCTGAAATCACAGTAATTTTTCTTGAGTTTCCTCTAGGTTCCGGCAGGTTGGTTATTTCTTCATCTTGATTAGATTTATTTCTTGTGTTTTGAATTGTTTATGGATCTTCGAATGATCGCCAAGGAAATAATTTTAGTCGCAAGTTATATCCTCACAATAGTTATGTCAAAACCTTTTGCTAACACAACAAGTGTCAAAACCACAAGTAATCCCCTCATTAAGCTGGGAAGTAACTACATTAAATCATAAAAGATGTGGCCATAAACACCATAAAGTACCAGATGTGTTGAAACAGACAACGGAATTGAAAACGAATAGTGGTTCTTTTATAAAGGAACGAACGTTGAAATTACTAAAGAAAATCAAAGAAACTAGACCTCATCTGAAGTTGTTGGAATCTTGCGTTTTTATGCAACAATGAACTGTCTCGTTGCTTTGGTAACAAGAACTGGGCAGCTGTTAACGGAAATTGTTGAGCCTTTGTAAACGAAATGCCCATCAAAAATAAACACGTAGATCATGGTGGCATATTGAGGTCCTACAAAATGACACGTGGATTGTTTTGAGAACAAATAAAAATTCAACACACACACGTATTATGCTAGGTTTAAAAAGACTAAACACATCAGTGGCCTCACGCATTCTCGTTCTTTACAATTACGGTGGCGATTGATTCTAATTGATCTTGGGATTACATTTCAGTTTAAAAAAATTTATTTAGGTGAAAGTTTAATTAGAAAGCATGCTCTGGCGCCTACTCTGTACTGCAGGCATAATTTTGCGAGTACATATAATTGATAAATACTGAAATGACTCCATAAATTGTGACAGAGATGTAAATACGAAACGTCATTAAAAATCAATCCAACCAGTGAAGAATTTAATATCATTTTGCCAATAAAAACGACCATGTTTAAAACAAAACGGAATCCCACCGACGACATCACCTTGTGTGCATCTGATGTCGCTAATTTCATTATGTTCCACTCAGCAAGAATCGAGTTATTCAAATAATTTGGACACATTCACATCCTGAAAAGAAATTATAATCGTCAGCCAAATCCACGTGCATTTGGTCATTTACATAAGCTGTATCGAGTCATTTTCACCCTTACGTTCACACCGACTAATGGATGGGTTCTTTTCGCTGGGCATTTTATTTATTTATTGACAAAACGATTTCAGATGATGATAAATAAATTCTCTTGCAGGAGAGAATAAATTTAATTTGGTATTAAAATTAGGGTTCATTTCAACTGCGGTTTCAATCAGACAATTTCAATGAAAAAATTATGCAGGATAAAATTATGTTTAAAGTAAAACTCGCGTGTTAATACACGACACCACTGTACAATAATGTCATTAGGGGATGCACCATCGTATGATTACGTAAGATCATTTTTTATTTGTTTGTTATTATTGTAATTTTCGTAATCATGATCAAGATGTTCTTAGGAGCAGATAAAGAGACTACGATTTCAATGCATTAAATCTTTTAATTGCATTTGTTCTTCTGACCCATTTGGCTGGATCCCTTCCATTTCTGTAGGATATCAGCTAACTATCGTCAGTTGAAAAACTAATGAAAACGTGCATTCTTCGAGTAACGTGAGCAAGTGTGTATTTGAATCATTTCTCTAATAAACTGCGGAAAAACTAGAGATCTGCGTGTTTTTAAATAAATAACCACAGAAGATTAACGAAAAATGACAATTGCAGAAAGAAAATAGAAATGTAAAAGTGTGCCAGAAGATACCTTTGTTTTAATGCATCTTATACTTTATTCAATCAAAACTTTATTCCACGGGGATCCTACTGATGACCAATTATAGTTACTAATCCTACTCTATTCGGAAAATAAGATTCTGGCTGAAACTAATTCTTCACGTAATTAAGTTTTTTTTTGTTGCATATTTGTGGTTATTTTCCAAACAAGGGAAATTACTTTGAAAAGAGATGCTAATCTGCCGAGAGAAAAACAATACAAGTTCCAGCGTGGTCCTGAAAAGATTCTGTTTATCAATGACGTATAACACTTTGCAGCCCATCAGATAATTAAGTAATTAAGAACAGAAAAAACTTTAAACATTCTTAATACTAAAGGCTGTATTTTAGTTTTTTACATTTTCAGTTACACTATTTTTCCAGCCGTTTTTCTTGTAACTCTTTCATATTTTAAGTATATTTTAAACATTATGTACGAAAATGCAAGGTTCTTCATTTTAGTTCAAGAATCCTACATTAAAAGAGAGAAATGTAAGTTAGTGATCAAATACAGAACCTATTTGGAAAACAATTCAGAAAAAAAAAGTGAACAACATTAGCACTGAAAATTGCTGCAAACATCTGGCTATACGCTGTACACATTTTCTGAAGACTAGCCAAAAAGCCAAACGGCCGATCTAGCATTAGGGTGATATCTCTGTTACCATCATTCAATGCAAAATGGACGACTTTAAATATATATTTTTATAAATTTCTTCTGAAAAATGGGGCTAAATTATAAAAATACGCAAGCCTTGAAATAGCCTATAATCAATTTGTGTATTTCATTTTAATTTTCCGATGACTTATAAAAAGGTTTCGCAAGGTTTCCAATGTCCAAACCATTCACTACAGTGAGAACACTTTCCGTGCAGAAGCCAATCCATCTCCTGCCAAGATAGAAACCACAAATGGAGACAATGATTGAAAACATTACGATAATAAACAAAACTGGCTACTAACAGGAACTGGGCCACTAATATATTTTGTTGGAAAACTACCTGTGATACTAAATCAGCATATTACCATCGCGGGTGGGCGAAAGGTTAGATAATTTAGGAGCCGCTGTAAAGACTAAACATGTAGCTTTTTCAAGCCATTTCAGATCTCCAGTAAGTAGGGTGGTGGTCTCAGACGTAATAGAATTCAGAAACATCCTTATCATATTTTGATTTTAACTTGCTGTCTACGGGCTGGAGAATGGAGACAGACAACGCAACCAAGTCAGTTTGTCGTTGAATAATTAAAGTGACATCTCAGAAGTGGGTTAAACAAATGAAACCCTCAATGGAGAATTACAATTTCCGGATGGGAAAGAAGCACCTTTCATGACTACTGCTTTATATTCCTCATTAACAGTTATCTGCATTCTTGAGTGGGAGTTATTTGCCACAATTATCTTATTCGGTTAACTTCTTTCTCAAATACAGTTTCCTTAAGACATAACCTCATTTAGAATTGAAGGTTTTAAAGGCAAATTCAATTATTTTGATAGCGTCGTAAGGTTCTACGGCAACCAATTCTGTACGCTATAAGAAAATCTATCCAAACGTTCAGTAGATGTGCTGCGAATATTTTTTATTGCCATAAAAAGTGAAGTCTCTCGATTTTTGCTAAATAAAACTTTAAAAAAATGAAATAATCATAATTTAATGCTGAGTTCCAATACACTAATGCAATCATTTGGATGTTTGCAAGAATGGTTCGCGAATCAGATGTGGCAGTTTATTTTCAATTATGCTACAGAATTTTATAACTGTAAAAAGATCCGAACGCTGGTCATTCTAACAAACCACAAGCCTTTGTCGTTACCGACAACCACGGCGGATATTTTCACTTAACATTCCTCAACTCTGTTGCCATTTGAACGATTTAAATTTGGAGATACCACAAACTTTCGAATTTCGTTAGATTCCGATATTGTAATTTTAATCCCATGTGTACTGTCCGACCACAGATGCGCGACCCTCGGCTGGCACAGTGCCAAGAAGAGTCAATTCATGTTGAAGGGAAGAAAGGAATAAGGCGATGTACGAATTCGTTAACAAGACACGAAATCACGTGCTTTATATGTAAAAATTTCCAACTGTTGTAAAAACAAAAGAGTTAACGCTTTAAAAACTAGAATTTTCATAAAAGAAAAAAACGCTAATTTTCCGATGTATAATAATAAATACTCATCCCACGAAATGCATTGATTACCCTATTATCGGAATGGATTCGCCTTCTTCTGCCATGCGCAAAGTGCCGAGGGGTCTCGCATCTGTGGTCGCACAGTAGTTTAATTAACGTAACAGGTGCTTGAAGAACGAAGCGGATCAAAACAGCAAATTAGTAATAAAAGTATGACTGAACTGGCGATGATGCCAACAGCAATAAATTAGATATGACGTAAAATCCATAATGGGTCTATTTTTGAATGCATTTCCTCAGTCGATCTCTGGCCCAGGCAAGTAGGATTAATCTTCCTGGAATCACCTGAAATATTAACTACTCAGTTAATATTCCAGTAATCACCCTTCTGTGGTGCTAATTCCTTTCATTTCACCCACATTTTATCTTTTGTTTAGTGTCAAATCGTACGACACACATTGACAGATTGCAAATCCCGTCTATGGTTATCACCATCTCGTGTATTATATGCAGTTCATGGGATCACCAATAAGGTTTCATTCAGGATTTACATGAAAAAAAAAACTACATGCTTCCCTACTGGATATATTTATTTATGATAAGTTTTAGATGGGAGATCACCCTCCACTTTTTGGAGGACTGAAGTGATTCGAAAATGTTCCATGCTTGGTCCATAGAGAAGGCTTTCTGGACTATGAAAAAATAAATGAATTAGTACCAAAAATTAATAAAAATAGAAAAGTAATTCTTAGCTCACTCATTGTAAGAATGCATGAAAGGTTTACAGAATCCTTTCGTGGGGTAGTTTTTTCTTTCTTTTTTTTTACCCCACATGCCACAAGGTTACCCGAACACAACACTGCTTCAAAGAACATTACTGCAGGAAGCAGACGTTTGCTTGATGTTTTCCACGGCTTAATTCAATGGTTCAAATTTTATACCGAGGTCTAAGATAGCTCCTGGTTTCAACTATTCTCTTAACACCAAATATCGTCTTATACGTAGACATACACGGTATATCAATGCTTTCATATAATTATAGCTTTATTTCTTCCACGACTTGAATTTAAACCCTGCTACGAGTTTTTCGTTTCTATTAGTCAAAATATGTTGTCAAACGTTACATTTTATTTCGACTTATACCTATTAAAAATGGAAAAACGTGAACATTTGTAGCAAGTAAAATTAGCCAAATATCATTACGCAAAGAATAAGAAAGCTTATTACTTTAGGAGTTCATAAATGAACTCCTGTAAAAGAGTTCATTTATGAACTCTTTTACTGCAAAAGTAAAACTTTAACTTTTACAGGAGAGGTTAAATTTGTAGATCATTTCGGCTACTGAGAAACATATATCGAATTCCTTTTTGGGATTTCCAAAAGTGTTCTTGTCGTCTTTCGTTTAATATCCTCAACACCATCAACGGTACCGTTACAATTTTTTTTGAATCAGCAAGATGGTTCAGAAACTAGTAATTGCTTACTAATATGGTTTCTCCATGCCACTGCAATGCCTGTGATTTTTCTTTTCCATTAGTTAATAGTGCACGACAGAAAACAAGATTGTTTACTATTACTGACGAAAGTTGTTTCTTGCTTCGGGGTAAGGAATATTATCCACAGATCACTTAAGGACAATCCTGAATAAATTTTCTAATTCGAAAATCCTCTTACAAACTGTGATGTTAAGGAATTTTTGTACAAGTTAATACTCTAAAATAATTAAAATTACTTAAACTCTGCGAAAAAAAAAATGGATTAATTCACAGCAAACGATCCCCAGATGAACTATTCATCCACATAAGGAACATTGGGCAACTCCAAATTCTGATGGTTTTCAAGATCAAAACACGCAGTTTTTCAATGTATGCAAAACTAAAATGCACGTCAAAGTCACTTTAAGCGAACGACATTGATTATGAAAAAAAAAAAACATGTTAACTCCGACGGGAGTTAAACTTGGAAGTGCTCAGAGTAGCAATAAATGTTGCTGCCTTTCTACATGGTAGTTCCATCACGGCATATAACGAAGAGATGTCGTTGGACACGGATAGTAGCAATACGTATGTCAAATGTTGTATGGCGTAATCTTTACACATTTAATGCCCCCTGAGTATCGTCCTTCAACCGACTGACTTTCTTTTGACGAACAAGAGGCATTTTTCTCAGCGATGAAATAAAGAGATGTTATTTCTGTATTCAACTCATTAAATATATTTATGTATTCAACAGATTCAAACGCCCGAATAATACGACAAAGACTGGGCAAAAAGGGATAAATTTAATCTTAATGAGAATTTTTTTTTAGTCAACTATTCTTGAGAAAATAAATATTTAACTTCATTTTCTGATTGAAAAGATTTACGCTTGGCAAGTTGAACTACGTTCATCTTCCTTTGATTAAAAAACTTCGTTCGATGAGTATTTTTTTTTTTTTGAATATTTTTCTCTTCAACTTGTGTAAAAGTCAACAGATTTATTTCCAAATGCTAATTATTATTTGAGGAAAGGGAGTTTTTGTGCTCGTGTTTGCAAAATTCGTGTCTTGTCTAACCGATCCTAATTTAATTGTATACAAAATTTCAATTCACTGCGGAATTCAAAATAATTCTAGCGAAACATCAAATTAGTTTCATTATTATTATTATTATTATTATTATTTTGAGAACTGTTAGGTACAAAAGAGGACATGGCTGTAAATAGCATGATGGCATTAATTCACAGTTTAATTTCGCTAGAATAATGTATGTTTACCTGAATAAATTCACGAGTAAGATTTTTATTTACAGTAAAGAAAATAACTTTCCAGCCGATTGTAGCACATCAAGATCAACTGAGTTTTGATCATTTCAAGCACAATTATTTTGGTTTTTTAATTTTTTTTTATAATCAAACGGTTCACATCAGTAAAGATTTATGCCAAAACATTACTGAACATCGCAACCCCTCTGTTTTTTTGCGAAACAGTGCTAAGTAGAGGTCAAACTTCAGCACAAATAATGCTGAGATAAAAATTACGTGACGCGAAGTTCGTTGAGTGGACATTAACCGTTGACAACCTATTGTGTGGACTGCCGAATTATGACACGTGATGGGATACGTTTGAGTATGGCGGCTGTCAGAAGAACGTTATTTAACAGAAGTATCGCACCATCTGTGGTGTAATGAATCCTGGATTAGACTAGAATTTCTTGTTGTAATGTTGGAAGTTTATGTTTCCAACCGTTACAACATGTTATATATTTATATATGACAATTCTATTTCATAATTATATATTTTGGATAATTCTGTGTTGCGGTAGTTCTGCGGAAACAACAAAAATCAATACCAAGAAAGCGCTCTATCATCGTCTAATAGGAAGACGGCTAGGGAGGTTCTTTTATTCCTTTAGTTTTTTTTAAAAAAACCTTTAGTAAGAGAGATAAATTCTAAAGTAAACTGATATTATAAATAAAATTAATATAATTAATTTATGTATACTATTATATTTATACTAATTTTATAATATAAAAGTATATTAATAATCTTATTTAGCATCGAACACAACTCCAAAAATGAGTTGAGTTCGAGGCTATATAAGAAAAGATCGTTTCCATCTGAAAACGCATTTACAACAACATTTATGATACCACATTAACATCTATGCACAAAACAGCTCGCCAGTATCAACAATACTTTTGTAAGATGACCTCATCCATGGCGTGTTCTATACCAAGTTACACAAATAGTATGTCAAAAAAAACCGAAAATACATACAAACAATAAAACGTCTGTGTAGTAAACTGTCGAAAAAAATCTGTTTTATGAAATGAATTTGTGTTAATGACAATCTTAGTTCATTATCAGATTGGGAGAGGAAAAAAACCTAAAAGTACACAGCCACAGTACAAATGACACGAACATTAATACAATATCACCAATTGGGTTCATCTAATCGATTCAAACGATATTTCTCAACGTTGACGAGCCAGATACACTGAACAAGAAAATGGTGCTGGATGGCAATATTTTATTGCTCAATAAACTGTTTAACAAACTGTTGTGTGTATGTTGAACGCATCAGCACACCATAGAAAACATGGTATTCATTGCGATGATATGTGCTTCCGCTCCGAAGGCCTCAATTGTTACTGGAGTTTAAATGGTGGACATGTCTCGTCTACGGTGATAACTACATGCGAATAAATTCAGACTGACAGCGGCGTACTGGGAAAAAAAAAAAGCGTGGGAACGTCACTCGCAGATGGAGTTTTCCCAATGTGCCAAAGAGTTTTGTCTGCAACAAAAATCACAGTGCGTTTATTTTTAATTAAATAAAAAAAATCCTAGATGTACTTTTTTAAAATTAGAATAAAGTAAAAAAAATGATATTAATTTTATGAGTAAACAAACTGAAGTAAACCAATAAAAGAAAACTGTTAAAATTTCTAAAATTATTCAGTTGTCATAACAAAACTGAACATTGGACTGGTAAGGAAATACCATTCATATTTATACAAGAAAATTAAAGTTATTTTAGAAGTATTAATTTTAAATAACTAATAAAATATTAAATACGAAAGCAAATTAAATATATTTAATAAGTCTGTTTTTATACATAAAGCTGCGACTTCGTGTTTTTCTTGATTTGACGAAAGATAATCAAACTCGACTAGCTTACTTAGTGACTTCGCCATGCTCTTTCCGAATCCCTAATATGAAGCACTGATGTTCTACAATGTCAAGACACTCTGCACCCCAATAATCCATCTTACAGCAATAAAAAAAGAGACATAAGCATGACGAAAATGGTTTTTCGGCATTACTTGAAGATGCCAGTTTCCTACCTGACTTATAAAATACAGCATGTAACCCTTAACCATTGGACAGCGAATTTGTTTCGGATAAATACGTTTTTTTTTTCTCATATCTGATGGTCCAATGCGAGAATCTCTACTGCTGATTCTTAATTTATTTCAATGAGTATAAAACATAACTTCTTATAAAGAAGTTGGAAAACTGTTCTGCATATCCACAAAATATCTGAAAGATGAGCTTATGAGTTCCGATAGCAAAATACCAAAGTGCTTAATTCAGTGTAATATTAAAAAACCAACACAATAGTCGTCACTGTATATATATACACACACACACATTGTCATACATAAACATGCAGCGGTGGCCTGAACTGACATGCTGGACAGTTGAGTAAAGATTAGTAACACACCTGGTTAGTTATTTAGAATCTTTTGGCAAAATGAGCCATCTCTCCGTCTGAATCTGTTTTTCAACGAAGAGATCATCAGTGCCTACCATTCGCAAACATCAGGTACGCTGATGTACTGTTTAAGCGCATGCGTATGGAATGATTATAAACTTTGAAATCGTAAGTTCTGCTGAGAGTCACAAAATATTTTAGCCAAAATTCAAATCCTGTAAAATGTTTTACAGTAGCAAAGCACATGCTTAACTAAAGGTAATATCAGCCTATCAGAAATAGGAATAAAAGTTCAAACCCTCTTAAATACAGATTATTTTCTATGACTGGAAAGTATGAAACTCATGGATTCATGATGCCACTATTTGTAACGGATTCTAAAATTAGTTAAGCTATCTGAGACATAATTTCAGCAGGTTCCTTTCATGCCTAACTCTCTAATGCCAAATTTCGTGAAAAGTGATGGTGAAGTGTGAAGGACACGGATTTACTCATATCTGGACTGACGTGAGTGTCGACATTCCACAGTGATGATACTGCTATAACTTAATAGTAATGCGATCTCTCTTTTCAACGCTTGTGATGATTTATACAATGGACGTAATACAAGACGTGGTTAAAAGGAAATAATATTTTCCTAACCAAATTAAGATAAAACTGATGTGAATAGTAAGAATGTAAACTGAAATGTACTGTTCAAATATAAGGTTTATATTTTTATTTTTTTCTATTTAGAACACACACACACACGCACGAGGTGTGTCTACTAAATAACGAGACTGGTTGCAAAAATGTGGTTTATTATTACAATTGTACAACTTAATTGTTATCCCCTTCAACATTCTCCCCTCCTCTATCTATACACTGTTGCATACGAATTTTTCACTGCTGGAAGCAGAGCTGCAAGCCATCAGGTGTTGTCTGCTTCAGCAGCGCTGCCGTTTTCTCCTTCACCTCATCCACTGACTAAAAATGAGTGCCCTTCAATGCGGATTTCAACTTCGGAAAAAGGTAAAAGTCGCATGGAGCTGAGTCCGGATGGTCCAACACTAGGATCTTCTTATTAGTCAGATACTGCACTGTGGGCTGGAGCGTTGTCCTGATAGAGAATCCAAGCGTTGTTCTTCCACAAATCGGGTCTCTTCTTCTTCCTCACTCGTTCTCTCAGCTTGGCCAGAACCTGAAGGTAATAATGTAGGTTAACTGTCTGACCCTCTGATACCCATTCAACCATAACCTCATTCAACCTCGTAAAGGAGAAAACGTCAGCGCGACTGAAGCAGATAACACCTGATGGCTTGCAGCACTGCTTCCAACAACGGAAAATTCGTATGCAACGGTGTGTAGATAGAGGAGGGGAGTATGTCGAAAGGGATAACAATTAAGTTGTACAATTGTAATAATAAACCACAATTTTGCAACCGGTCTCGTTATTTAATAGCCACACCTCGTATATTTAATTTTAATTCCATTTTTTGTGTCAAAATGGCAATAAAAAGACCCGGAGAAAGACCTAGGTCTAGATGAATGATACAGTAAGATATGCCTTAGAAGACAGAAATATATTATATTATTTTATTTATATTATATTACTGTCTTGAAAAATAACGGATTAATCTGGAGGAAAATTGTTGATAGGATGTTAGTATTGATGTAACTGTTTAATGAAGTATTATCTTGTCTACTCCTGAGGGTACATCGTCAGGAATTTGACGATGATGGCATTTGATACTTTTAAAGTTAGTTCTTAGTTTTATCCTTATTTGGACGGGAAATATTATTTCAACTCATAATATTCAAGCGTATTGTTTGTACGGAGTCATGCCTTATCAAAACAGAAATCTCCTTTTTTTTTTTTTTTTAATTTTCCAAATGAAACGAAATCAAATGACTGGCATTACAGGGAAGAGAAAAAATTGCTTAAATTGTTTTATGAGCTTTGCAATGTCAGGATTGGCAAAATATATTCATTCAGAAGACTACATTAGAGGGTTAAATTAAAAACCAAATCCTTAATACAGCATTTACAGTAAATAAGGACATTTATTAATTAAAATAACAAGGATAGGAAAGATTGCTTGGCGAGTAAAGAAATGAACAACATTTACAGAAATAAACAACGAAGACAAAAACATAATAAACTACTATTAATTACTGAAGTCTTGAAAGAACACAGAAAAACTCATTCCCATTAGTCTTTTTTGATGGATCGAAATTTACATATTTTCTTCAGACTATTTTTGTTTCAACAAAAACAAAACATCCCCTCCTCTAGTTGAAATCTTGCCTGACACTATCAATCAGGTTTTTTTTACTTCTCATCTTAAAAAACAACAGCAGTTTTTCGTGAAGTTGAATAGTGATATTTAAAAAAAAAGTTTATCCGAAAACTTTCTAACAAGGCGCATCAGTTGATGAGTGGTCCTGAAAACTATCTTCCACACACACACACAAAAAAAAAGAAGAAAAACCTAAGATATTCAGAAGCAACCGCATCGTGATGAAAATACCCTAACAGAGACAAAAAGGTAGGATTGCGCCGATATCATTTGTATGCTCTCTCTTTCTGAATTATTTCACTCTGCCGATGTTTTTTTTTTTCCCTCAAATCTTATATTTCCTTCCTGCCGCCTACCATTTTGTAAACACCTGTCCACTTTATTGTCCTATCATATTTCAACATCTTTCTTGAATTACTGGGCACAGTCTCCAATATATGCTACAATTCCGAATGTTTTGTGGTTTTTTTTAATGTCTATAGATTGCTTCATATCCGTTTGTTGTTTTCTTTACAATTACTATCCGAATGATTTTCTGCATTGTGAACGGAAACAAACTGGCCACAGAATAAGCGCAACTGACGGACAGCAAACTATGCAGATAGGAGCATTAACCATCAGAAAATGGACTATTCAGATTTCTTTTGCAAAAAAGAGGTTGGGATGAGGCATATCAGACGTTCTGTTACGGTTTAAACGATAAACTGAATACGAGAGGGGAAATCGATAATATCACTAGAGCCATCAATGGCATAATATTAAATACAGTTTGTTATTTCATTTTGAAAACTCATTTCTGCTATGACCAGATGCGTCATAAATTAGACTTTTCCTCCGTGCCATCTGAACATCGCACTTAACTTCGTTGCATTATATTAGTGGAATTAAGATTTCAATCATTTCGCATTAGGACATTAAGCTAATATCCCTTAATCAATCGCGGAATAGGTCTGTTCGTTATTGACACTTTGATTACTTCCAATTATGGATTTATTTAATAAAGCAATGCAGCCAAATTATGCAAAGGCCTTTGTTATTCCGCTATTTTCGTTTTTCCGAAAAATAAAATGTGCTTTAATAAAAAGTCGTCTGTTTCGCGAGTAGAGAACCTTTTTCATTATTCGTTCTTGCATTAAGGATAACGACTGCTATCTGTTGAGTTCTTTCAAATGAATCATTTACAGGCACAATCAAAGAAAACAAAATTATATGTACAGAATTAAAAACGGATGTACGTTTACTTGTAATGCACGATGTTTTGAGCTTCTTCACAGGCCGGATGAAGCAATGTACACACTCTTTCGTTAAGAAGGGCATTTTTGTAAAAAAAAATTCAACAGCCTCGGAATAAAAAGACAGAATTTCCAAACAAAGGCTATATTTCATATTGTAATGAGGTTTTTTAATAACCCTCGATAATTCAGCTTTATTTGAATTATCAAAAGGAAATTCGGATAAAAAGGGGTTATCCAAAAATTAAAAATCGGCGGGGTCAGAATATTCACATCAATCAGACAAGAATATCGCTCTGCATGAGATGGCCACAAATTCCCGACATACAAATGCTTTCTAGAACCATTCTAAGGAATAAACAACAAAATTGTATTCAGGGGTGTGTTTGGCAGAACCTGAATTAAGTACTAAAATATGAGAAACTAAACTACGGGGTTTGAATAATAAAGTTCAGGAACAGAAACTAGGAACGTGCGATTTGGAAAATGCTTAGAAAACCGATCGGGCTAATAGTCCACAGGTGTACTTCAGAAACTGTAAAAAAATATTAATCTATTATATTCGACATTATTTATTTGCATTTCATAATCAGGATCTGATCATTAAATTTGAAATCTCTACGAAATTAATTTCTTACCTTCAATTTCTTCAGTTCCCATATTATTAATTCCTCAAAATATGTATTATTAAATTATATATTTAACTGAGAATTAATTCTTTCTAAGTAAGATGATTAATGACTAGTCGCCTTGCCAATTCGACAAAAAAGTAAGAAATCAATCCGAGATGCTGTCGCTTTGTCGTTTAAGATAGGTAGACCGAGTCATAAAGAAAGGGGTAAAAACGATTTGTAAAATTTATCACTTTTTTTAAAAAATATTAGCCTTCACAGATGAAACCAAAGAGTAATTTATTAGAACGCAATGATTATTTTTTCTAAGGAATGTAATATTTAATAAATTAAGTTAAAAACCTACGCACTGTCTCTTGTTATTTCAGTATCTACTTGAAGATTAGATCTTTAGTAGAGTCAAACCAAAAAAAAACTGAATTTAACAAACTGCATCAAATAACATTTTCTGAAAGCCAAAAAAGAAATGAACTTCAACAAGCTTTTCACGAGTAAAAATTACGTTTTAGCCAAGATTTTTTTTTTTAATTTTTACATTTTTTTAAAATACAAAATATGAACATGAAAGGATGTAGAGAAGCCATGTATTCCATAATATTACAAAATCTTACTCTTTTGATGTCCGATCGAAATATTTTATCGAATAATTTAAAAATAAGATGTGTTTTTTTATGAGTAAAGAACCTGAGCTAATTATATACCTGCATTGAAAGTAACTGAGCTCTCAAACTGGGATGATGTCCCTATCTCAGAAGCAAATAGGAATTTGAATAATACGACTTTCTCCTGTCAACACATCCCATTCGTGTCTTGGTTTTGCTTTCTCTCTAGTGGAATATGTTTTTATTGCAGCGATAAAAAAATCGAAACGTGTTTGGGAACGTAAGTTGACAGGTAAACATTGGGAAGTTTTTCATTCAAAATAGCATGCATTCGACTCTTAAATCGCGTCTTGGTATGTAGGAGGAAGATATGTCATTATAAAGGAAAGCCAGAAAAATCTTCTCGGTCAGCCACATTCAATGTATCCATAAAGGCACCATCTTAACAGGTGTTGACTGCAATAAGCCTGTAAAGACATCAAAGCGGATCACAGTTAACTTCGTTATCGGTTTAATGACGATGAAAGAAGGCTTAAGGGAGTCGCTTAAACTTTTTAAGAAAGTAGCGATCACTCTCCTGCCACAAGAAATAGCAAAATAAACAGTGTAAACAAGTCGGTCTTCTGTTGCTTTTAACAAGTATACCTACTGGTATCATCATCTTAAAAAGAATGTTACATCTCTCTATTTTCTGCTACTTAATTATTTCTAAATTATTAGCGACATACAAATGAGCATGTTAGTAATTTTGTAATAGCTTCGAGAATTTTAAATTATCAACAATGTCTATTCAAACCGGCTCGAAAACGCTATTAGCACACCAGAAAGAAAATTATGAGTTCTACGCCATATTAAGAAAGGAATCTTACCCGTTTTTCTTCACACACTTCATACGTTTTCAATTACGTCTGTTGAGTACATGAAATATTTCCGTTGATTTCACTACGCTCTCTCAAACATTAAAAAAGATAGGAGTTGGTGCACAGACAGGAACATTAATCATCCCTAGCGGGCGTTACTCTTTGTTGTCATTCGCCTAATATCCTACTGCATCGCCTCCACGCCAGCCAAAAGCAATCCATGGTGATCCTCTTGTCTACTACTTTTGTCCAATTTAATATTCTTCTTTTTATAACGCGTTTAGCAAAGAAGGGTATCATTTTCGAATTTGTCCGTGCAGCGTGAATTTATGATTCGATGGTCCATCATTAGGTGTGCATCAGCATGCTTCACGTTGTGTTATATCAGTGATTCCTCAGCATCAGCCGCTCGTTGTACGAATTTGGCGATTCAATACATTCGCTATGATTACAATCGTTGTGTTGGAATTTTTATTTAGTAATTTTTTGCTTCGTTTCAATGTCATTGGTTACACAATTCGGTGTAATTTTACGCTAATCGCTGTGGCATAATTACACTACAGTATAACTATAGTATAATAATACACGGTTGTCGGTTATATTGGCTTTTAAGAAAACAAATCCTTTACTTTTTTTTATTAGTGTAATTCGGAGAATTAGAATCCTTTCTGTGTATGGAGAGAGAGAGAGATTAACATTAGCACATGACATTTTAATCGCTGAGTTCAAGCAATCATTTGTCGATTACTTTTCCAGCTCATTTGAACTGCATCACTTCTAAGATTTCCAAGCCTGACTCAGAGTAATTTGGTTACTCTGCAATATGTTAAGATTTCACTAACATCCCTGCAAAACCTTGACTAATTACGTATGCGAATTTTTTTGAGTAGTCTTGGATTTTCAGCTTTTCTAACAAAGTAAAATATCCGTTACTATGGCAACTATACCAAGAAGATCGCAAGGTTTATTAACGTATTTTCTACATGCAGGATTACTGGAAATACTGAAGGAGTATCAAATAACGCCGTCGTCTTTCACAGTATGGAATAAGCAAATGTTTATACTCTGCTTCAATTTTTAAAAGTTTTTTATAATGCTATTTGAAACCTGGAGATATTCTTCCAACAACGGATGGGAGAGGAGGCGTGCACTTTAGACGTCAGTGTTTGCTACAAACAACTTCAGAATTTCTATTTGTACAGATTTTATCTAACTCCATCAACGCGCAAATTTCTTATAATTTTCATTGATCTCCGTAGTAGTTTTGGGGAAATTCTTGTGTTTCACAAGGAGAAATACGTGAATAAACTAAAAAACAGGTGACGTACATAATGAAAATATTTGAACATGAATAACAATGGAAGCGTGCATTTGCTTGTTAGTGGTCTGCTATTAACTATAGTAACTGTGTGTGTGTGGGGGGGGTCGTGTTGAATTAGAGAAAGGCCAGACTTGATTTTGGTTTGTTACATAATACTTGTTGTTCAGTTTCTATTGTATGTGATAGTGAATCCGCTATCCAAATAATAAGTCTTGGGTTCAAATTAGCATGGTAGATGAATCTCATCGCCTTCTATGAGACAACCACCCTGCTTATTGTAAGCCTGAAATGGTCTGGAAAACGCTTCATGTTCATCTATCGAGTGTGTTTTCCACACTATTATAGATTGATGATTACATAATAAGTGTCTAATGTATGTACATATTTGTATAGTCTTCGGAAAGTAGTTAAGAAAAAGAAAAGGAAACTATTGATATACTGTAGTTCTTGAGCAGTGAATGTTGTATTCCTCAGCGAAAACAATGTGAAGAACGCTGTTTCAGAGAGAGAGAGAGAGAGATGGATGGATTGGAAATATGTTATGTAGGTTTCCAGCTAAAGTTTGAATGAATCCTCTCATATCTTGGTTGTTTGGAGCATTATGTTTAGAGGCTTACAGGAAGGGAATGATTGAAGCCTATTTAGCAGGAGAGAGTCCGTGAAAATACCTAGAAAATGCATAATTGTGGACGTCTATGAACAGTGACTGGACTGGAGCAGTTCTTTGACGTCCACAATTATTAATGTATTAAGTATATGCTTTTCTTTTACTAGACAGCATCAGTAATGTAAGTCAGCTCTAGAAAAGAAATCGCACCTTCGTTTGGCGATCAGACTATCATAAGTCTGAAAGTATGGAAGAAATTCTGAATTATGGAAGCTTGAAATAGCTTAACACTACCACGCTTGTCAAATGAAGATAACGGAATACACTGTTATCAAAGATATCGAGCAATGTTAGAACACAGTGAAGGTATTCACACAAAGAGGAAGGGCACGGGTTAAAGTTCTGCGTTCTGGATACTCTGCTGTTAGTACAGAAGAGACGAAGCCATTCAACATGTGGTGAGAGACAAAGAGAAACCCGGAGAACCAAAACAAATGTACTGAATTGAAGGGTGATCGTAAAATGGTAGTTATGTAGGTTTATTTTATACCATACTCGATGTCTTGGATATGTGAAGAGCTTGTTTTTTCTGTTCATTGGCTTCCATCAAAGAAGAAAGAATGAGATGGTCGGCAGTTACTGATTAAATATTCGATATTCAGGTAGCACAGAAGTTGAGTATCGATAGCATGTTTTGTTAATTTTACGCAGAAGTAAAGGCGAAACGAATGAAACTTTCGAGAACATCCAAGACATTTTGTACCCTCAACACAGTTGTGCTCAAAATCAGGATTAGAAGGATTGTTGGTACGCAAGTATTTGAATTCATTTGACGTCTTTCCGGTGAATAACGAGAGAAGACACCAGGTGCAGTTCTGGAATAGATGAAACTGATTTACGAGTACTTTGATCCGTGCAGGATTTGGAGAGAAGGATGCAGTCAGGCATTCTTCTCCTCTGAGCATTTAGGTTAATTTTTAAATAATGTTGTCATCTGTATGTGAGAAAGGAAACTACAGAAGGCAGAAGTTTTGTCCAAAGAGTGTGGTGAAATACCAATACGCAAGATTGCTATTTGAGCAGGAGGCAAATTTGGTCCTTTCAGATTCAGTGATGGTTTTGTGCAATTCTTATTAACTGCAGTGTAAGCTGAATGTCGGTCTGAAATCTGTCTTCGGACATTTTTTACACACTCTGGAATACTTGGAGGTGAACCAAGATTCGACAGGTGTTGATGGTTTTGAGCGAAGTGTTTGTTTTATTTTTATTTAATCAGTGCTAAGTATTCGGATCTTGACAGCGAAAACTAAACCAGGGAAATTAAGACAATGTCATTTGGCATCGCTATAATGCCAAGAAACACGTGAAAAACTGATGTTCTGTAGGAAATTTGACTCGGGAAAAATTAGGACCTCAACTAGAAAGAGTTCAACGGTGTTGGGAGGGTGAAGATTATTCTTACTTCTCAATAGTTTGGTAGGTATGTGAACAATATCGGTTCGGTCACTGCTAACAATATTGTTCAGCGGAACTGGAAAAGTGGAACACCAGCTTGAATTATAGACAATGAATCATGCAGTGTGTTATTTTGATAATTGGGGGAGGGGGGTTTACAGAAGGACATTTTTGTGTGCAGTTTTTAAAAATATTTTCTTATTTATTTGCAAGTGGATAGCAATGCCAGCGTAGTTATGTTTCATGCATTATTTGTTTAGTCGGCCCTGAAGTTCATAAAATAGTATAATAAAAAAAACCCGAAGAGAATTCCTTTTATTTTCATCCCAAAGCGAAGTCGACATAATAATTATTGTTGTTGAATGCTTTGATTTCATTCACATGCATTAATAATCACGGAACGAAATTCATTCTTTTAACTGGTAACTCTGTAGATCCGTCCATTGAGATAAAACAGAAAATATAATTTTGACGAGATTATGTTCCACTTTGCGTCTATTGTTATGCTAAAATCAGAGTGTATTGGCTAACTTAGTTACTCCCCAGAGCCAACGAAATAAAATAGAAGTATCCCTTAATATGCGGTTCAAACTCGATTATGATAATAAGTACAACAGAGAAGACAACCTTCGGGAGACATTACGCACATTCATGAAGTGCACGTCACGCGCTGAGAGATACGAAATGAAAAAAAAATGCTGAAATTGTCTGCATGTATCAATATTGGCTGTTGAATTAGATTAAATAATGGGATTTTTATATCACTTGGAATACCATAATTATATAACACAGTTTCATTCGTAACTTATAATTTTCCATCCGATTCAACTCAAGAAATTGCGATTGGTCCACAACAGAAATTATAATATGAACTGACACCGCTTAAATAACATGGCTGGCGTTGCGGACTTTATATTAAATTAAACTTATATTTCATACGAAAATTTTAAGCCAAAAAATTAACTATTTACACCTGCAAACACAGAAATGTTTTTACTTTAACACACGTATATTTGATGCAACGACATTATGTGTGCCAAGTTGTGATGCATCTTACATGTAACTGACAAGCAAGTACACCTCAACACTCTCACCTACCAGCCCGTAGTCCCTGTTAAGTAGTGAAACCCATCATTCGACGGCGTACGGTCGATAAGCAAAGGAGACCTGGCAGGGGTACTTGACCATAACTTGAGATTAGGTCTGTCAAGTTTGAGTAAGCCAGCAACGCAGCCAATATCTTGTGAAAGGCAGTGACCCATTAAAGTTGTTCACTGAGAACAAAGAGTAACCACTTCCTAGAGGATGGACTCCCCAAAATCAAGTCCCTGGAACTCCAGGTTTAATAAAGACAAAATTCCTACAGAGAAAATAAAATCTAAAGTTATGAAACGTGTACAAAAGAACTTGCAATGAACATGGATCAGGAAAGCAAGGAAAAATGACAATATATGACAAACCTCAACTCCTAAAAGTAGTAAATTAGAATCGTAGTATCGGGAAACGATCCTATATTGAGAGGACATGTAAGCTGAAGGTAAGTTCTTTAATATCGCCTTCATTTGAACCTATACACCAATGAAAGAAGCTCATAACGATGTGAAATGTTATGTTATGTGGTTTTAAAATGGGTTATTGGAAGAAAGATATAACAGACAAACAATTATAATAGATACATTTATGTTGCCTAGTTCTACTAGGCAATTTAAATGCTAAAACTAAAAACGAATACAGACAAGTAACAGAAAGTAAATTTCCATATGAATGGCAAAATGACAACAAAAGAAATGTACTTGCTCCTTGGAGTGCAAAACGTATCCCGAATATTATCTTTTACTCTGGTGGGTGGCAGAGAAGAACTCAACTCTGGACATTTTCTTGTGTGAATTACACACAGAGATACGATCTCAAGATATAAAGAAAACCAAAGTAAGAAAAGAAATTGGGATGCTCAACGATGATGAGTTGTTAAGAGATTCAAATGAGATGAAAATAGAAGGAGCTAATTTCCATTAAAGTGGAGGAAGAAAAAGAGAGAAAGAATTGAGGATAATAAACAAGTGAAAAATAAAAACGTCTGAAGACAGGGGAGGTGAACGAAGTGAAACAAAAACAATGAAGGGATAGTATGATGAGAAATGTCATTAGCAAAAGAAAATAAAGAAAATCTACTCTACAAAGAAATGACGAGGAAAGTATCTGAATATAAATAGCAGAGAACAGTAGACGAAGAATAATAGAAATAAAAAAGAAAACAAGAGACGATAATTGGAGAGAACATGAAAAACAATGAAATGAGAGGTTTTTATGAAGGAAATAATTCCGATCTAGAGCTTTTGCAAAGATATTTAATAGAGGAAGAAGGAAAAATGTAAGACATACGCTAAATATTTTGCATCAGAATTAAGATTGGGGAACCGAAGACACTGTAGCGATAGAACTAATAAAATATGCAGAAGAAAAGAACCAATTTCGGAATCGAGCTTCTGTTTTGTGGGATAAAAACTCCTGCTAGCTCCGTAAAATTCGTCCGATTTTGGTCGAAATGTTCCGCATGGACTAGATTTTCTTGAGAAGACAACCTTATGTTGCATCTTTCCCTTAAACTATGAGGCTTCCAAAGTCTCTCAAGCCTAATGGATGCTGTGTCGACTAACAGGCTGTTTGTATCCTACTATGACTCAGTGATGTACGTCTTTAATTGACCTTGGAAAAAAGTGTTGCAATAACTACATATGAATCCCTAATCTTACCTCCTAAGAACCCATATTACGACCATTAAACTGTGGAGTTTGCTAATATTATGTTTTAATTTATATATTCGTTTTACTTTTATTTTTTCTTATGTTATTTACACTGAGCTGAGAAATGCGAGGGGGCAATAATTACTTCCCCCTTTCCGTTTATTTGGGTGCTAGCAAGAATATTTCTGCGCAGAGTGGTCTAGGGATCTTTCATACAATCTACTGTTCTAATACTGCAATCTCTAGATTCGACCAACCATCTGCTTAATAACCCAGTTAACTTCATTTCTGTCAAAGAAGGTTATTTAGAAATTCTTATTTCACCGCGGTATCCCGATTCCAAGTTGACAGTTGTTTGACACTTGGAATAAGAATCGGGTGACTGCTTTTGTCATAATGCGCCCATTCTCAAAGAAAGATTCTTGTTATCAACCAAGTCCATTTCTACAATAAAGAAACTTTCGCTATTTCTGGCACACTTTCTGAAAATATGAACGTCACAACGGGAGGGTATAGTGCGCTGACAACTAGTTTCTGATTCTGCTTCACAACTCTTTCAGCGAAAACTGTCAGCCGAGGTGAATCGTACACAAGAGTGTTGACAGAAATATATGCCTTTGGATTAAGAGTTCGGTTCTGCATTCACCCCTTGCATTCAGATCAGAGGGAGCGAAATGCTAAATGGCACACAGCAAAAGTTGAAGGAATAAAAATATTTGCATTATCAGCTCTAACTTTTCGAAGTCCAGTGGTATTAAATACTTTATCATATACAGTTCACCATTGTTATCCAAAAAAAAAATTGTTTATTTTAATATGAAGGAATTTGTTTTAATTCTTTCAGTGCTTAGCTTAAAAGGTATTCGTTCCCGTAGCCTGGACAAGCGTCTGTATTTTTTTAATCAATTATGGCATATTAGGATGTCTATCAGTCATGGCTTCCAGCGAGGTACAATAGCTTCATTTCAATTCAATTCAATAGTTCAAATAAATATAAATAAAATAATAAATACATTATACAAAGCCTTTTTATACCCTAAAGGAATACGTGAAGTTCTTACTAATTTTTGGAAATCGGAAGCCAGACAGTCGCCACTCTTGCCAATCAATCACCGACAACTTAACCAAATGCTATTAACAATTATAGAAACATCGGGGAGAGAACAAAAACAACTGCTGCCATCACCTGATTATATATCCTAACACCCATATTACTGTCTGAATTTTTTTTTTATTAATGCGAAATTAAAAACCGAGTTCCGGCGAGGAAGAGTTCTCCTTGCTTCTGCCAGAGATCGACTATCTTGGGAAATTGATTATAAAAGGACTAAAAAAACAAAATTCCAATAGTTGGCGATTCGAGTCGAATCCCTAACATTCTTCTGACGGTCTATCATTACGGTACTAGAACCGCTGTCTCATTATGAGTATTAAATGTTTATAAATAAATACAGGCCAGTGTGTCAAAAATCGCAAATATCATACTTGACATCACTATCAGAGATAAGATGGGGGGGGGGGATTAATACTGCCATCGGTATGTTTTAACTTATGCATCAACTCGTTTGTTCATAGGAAATATGTACACATGGCTCTGCGAGGATGCATAATTATGAGGCGTATTATCCACAGATGGCGCTGAGATTTGGTTGTCAAGAGTGACCGACTTTTTCTTTACGTATAAGGAAGTTTTTCAGAGCACAGAAAACTGGCGGAAATGACGTACTGTTCGTATGAGAGTAACATGTCCCACTTCTGAAAACAATCCTTACCACTACTACAAGGGTTCTTGTTCGCTAGTAGTAGTCAGCATGAATAATTTTTGGAGTAGGGGAAGAATAACTACATACCCGTACTAAGAGGAAACTATTATACAGAGAACTGAATTGAAACTCGAAGCAGGCCCTTCTCCACTAGGATTGTATATTTTACATAAGGAGGAAATAGGGGGTGAAAATTCATATGCTTTATGTACCCTCACATTGCACTTAAATTTCAGTTTCACATCAATACTTATAGCACATTTGATTATTTTATAAAGGGGCACCCCCGTAGCATTAAAAACCCTTGGCTTTTTACTGTGGTTAAATTAAGACATGAAAGGTACACGTTCAAACATATATTGAAAATGAAATTATATGAAAAAAGGTAATTTTTGACAGATTTTAAAGGAGCCTCGTGTTGACCTTAAAGTTTTTGATGAAACAGCATCGGAAAATATAAAATTGAGAAGAACATAACTCTTAAAACAATAATGAGCTATAAAAGGAATTTAAAGCCCATCGGTTAGAAAGACGCGTTTTTTTATTATTATTTTATTTTATTTATTTTTTGCAGAAAGGAATAGAGTAGAGATAAAAATATGGAAAGTAAAAACGGGAATACGTACAGAGGTATGGTGGGCTCATATGAAGGTCTGAAAATTAAAACTCAAGATACAAATAAAATGAGAGTAACATGTCCCACTTCTGAAAACAATCCTTACCACTACTACAAGGGTTCTTGTTCGCTAGTAGTAGTCAGCATGAATAATTTTACGGTGTGTGAGCCATTTCTACATATGAGTTGTCTTCAGAGCTCGAGGGAGTAAAAGTAGGGTCTACGTAATGCTGGCTTTTTTATGATTGCATCGAATTTTCTGAGTTATTGTTTATTGCCGGAAATTTTGAATTCATTTGCATGTGGTGAATCTTCGAAGTTTTTTTAGCCACATAGGAACGGAGGACTTTTATGGGATTCCTGTCGCACTTTATGACTATGGTTTCTGATATTCTTAGCATCATCTCGTTGTTTTGTATGTCAATTACAGCTTTTTCAATCTGTGGAGTGTGTTTCTGTTCGAACGCGTGGATCAAGATTTCAGTTTCCCCTGGATTTGCTTTTTTATTCTTCTTGTTTTACTCAGATATTCCGGAATGGATATGTTACAGTCGTGGAAGTGTTCAGAACAATCAAATCGTCATTCCTGTGAAGTGACTTCGCAGTGTTGACAAGGAAATTTGAATACCACTTTGTGTTGTTCCAACATTTCCTTGTGTGAGTGACATTTGCTCGGTTTTAAGAGGGTGGCCAATTTGTAATTGGTAGTGAAAACTACTCTGTAGTCATTATGTTTAAATATGTATTTAATTGCTTTGTATGTATTCTGGATGTATGGCAGTTTTATGATTTTTTGTGGTGGAAAAGTTTCTCGACTGTAGGACGTCAAACGAATTTTGGCTGTTTGGTTAGCGTAATTTATTAATTGCATAGGATAACTTCGGTTTTTAAAAAGCTATGTTTTGTTTAATCTCCTTATTAATATAGTCATTTGTGGTATAAAATTTATAAGCGTTTATAAATTGTGAAAGAATAAAACATTTTTTTAATAGAATGAGGATGATAAGAGTTGAAGTGCAGCCAATTACCGATATGTTGAGGTTATGTGGTTGTTAGATTTAATGAAGATTAAATTAATGGATTTTTCGTGTTCTAATTCTATAGCGATTTTATTAGAGCAAAACATTATCATTGAAATTCAGGTAAAACTAGAAACAGACCCCAATAAAGGAGCAATGTTTAACAAAATAAATAATAATGTCATTTTGCTGATAATGTTATTAGCAAAATAAATAGCTTAACATTACTCCCAATCTTCAGAAAGCTTTGATATCACTAAAAATGAACGCGGACATCATGATCGCTAAAACATACAAAGGTGACATAGTGGTCATTCCAAGTAAAACCGATTATCGAAATAAAACATTCGAAATTTTGAATGGCAAAAACACGTACTAATAAAGTTCCAAAAACGCTGGGTGGCCATAATTAAATAAGTAAAGTATACTTACACCAAACTTGGTGTAAGTATACTCGGCAATATGGAGTTTTGATTTACAGAAGATAAATAACAGTACAAAATTCTGCCAATCGGGGACATTTGCATAATCTCACTGTTCCTACTGACGAGTTAGTGAATATAAAGAAAACTGAAACGGATTCGCGTCATTCTGATAAGACGGAAGTGCTATGGATCTCACCTTACCGGAACGACCGTTATGTATAGGTTTATTAACACAAAGGTCCATCAGTGCTCGAGTAATATCAAGACAAATGGACATGCCATACTCAACTGTGTGGAAAATCCTGCGTCAAATGCTTAGGTTTTACCCTACAAGAGCTTTCATACTCAAGATTTGTTTCATGGTGATGCGGAACTCCACTGGAGTTTGCCCTGACGTTTTCAGATCGAATGAAGGCGGACGATGCATGGCCGGTGTGGATCTTATGGAGTGACAAGACACTTTTGTATCTGAATGGTAGTTTTAACTCATACAACTGTCGCATTAGGGCTGCGAATAACCCTCGTGTTCCATCAAACCCCTTTATACTCAGCTAAAATCACAGTCTGGTTTCACTGTATCGTTTATTATCGGTTCTTACTTTTCGAAGAACCAACAGGACCAGTGAATTGTACCGTCTCCACTGTTAGGTATCGAGAGATACTGCGCAACTTCGTTGTTCCACAACTGCAGCAGCGAAGATGCCTTGAGTCTACCATATTCATGCAGGATGGAGCACCACCTCACATTGGATTGCCGGTACAGCGAATGCGATGAAACAAATTCAATGTAAAGAGAATGGCTAATCGTTCATTTCCCACAGCATGGTCACCTCATTCGCCTGATCTCAACCCTTGAGACTTTTGGTTGTGGGGTCATCTGAAATGCGTGGTGTATGGAGGACATGTGCTGATTTAGCAACCTTGAAAGAAAGACAGATTAACGCAGTATGTGAGACAAATCAGTGCAGATTTATTGCGTTCCGCTATAGGAAATGTCATTCAGAGATTGCAGCTCTCATCAGAAAGGAGGATATGAACCACAGCTAAGTTATACGAATACGAATAAGTTATACGAAATTTATTTGTTGCGTCTCTTTTAGCCATTACTGTTTAGTTAATCCCAAACCACGCGTTTACAGCGCCAAATGTCCCCTGTTGGCAGGATTTTGTACTAGTGTTTGTCTTCTGTGAATCGAAACCCAATGTTCCACAGTGTACTTACACAAAGATTGGTTGAATTTCGTCCGAGACACATTTTTCGTTACATGGCTCTGAACACCTCCTCTTTAATTATATATTACATGAGTTTAAAAAAAATCAAAATAAGATAGATAAAACAATAATGAAAAAAAAAACAGTATCCCTGATCACTCATGCTCCATATATATTCGGACAGGTCAAACTTCACGAAGTAGGCTGCTCAGTAATTTAATATAAAAAGAACCCCACGTCACTTTATCCCAATTTGTAGTAAAATTACACAAATCATTTATGATTAAAAATCACGATGACTTATTCCAAAGAATATCGAACCGAACTTTATACTAAAGAGACCTCCTTGATGCAACAGCGCTATATACGTTGGTTGATGTCCACAGAGTATTAGACATCGTTCGCACTTTACTCCTATAAGAGATACAGCAATCCCTCGATTAGTGCGCCTAATGCGTTCTTTAAGACAGGCGCATTAATCGAAAACGCACTAATCGAATATAATAATCTATGGGAAAATGTATAATTCGTTCCTCAGATTTCTTTTTTGACCCTTAATTTTTTTTATAAAAGAATTAGGGTATGTCTCAGGGCCTAGTTAAAAGAAAAACATGAAGCTGAAAGACAATAAAACATATTCAGAATATAAATTTTATTATTCTGCTTCTTAACAAAGAATTGAGCTAACGTAGTTTGGCGGGAATTTTGTTTCTTTTTTTCATACAACCGACGGTATGGCCCTATTGCCTCTTCTGCAAATTTTGCTTCTTCTCTCTCTCTTTATGATCGAATCTTTTTCCCACATCCACTTATTTGCTTACTAATTCTTTCACTCATGATTAAAGCTTGGGAAAATACTTTAAAATAAAAAAAGTAAGGAAAACACACTCATATAACATTGCAAAGGAGGCACGAGATACGACCATCAAAGCGCTATGTAATTATAATACGTCCACACTTTTGTACAGCTTCGCTTGTCTTCGTGCCAAGAATAGTCGATTCATGCTGAAGGGGAGAAAGAAATGAAGGACGTACGAATCGGTCGCAAACACGCGAAATCACGTACTTTATAGATGAAATTTCCCAACTGTTATGCAAGCAAAATAGTGACCACTTTAAAAACTACAATGATCATAAAAGAGAAGTTAATTTTCCGACGTGTACTAATAAACAACTCATCCCAGAAGACGGATTGATTACCCTATTATCGGAATGGATTCACCTTTTTACATGCGCAGAAATGTCGAAGGGTCTCGAATCTGTGGGCGTACTATAGCAGACGACATACATTTTGGAGGTAAAAAATTTGAACAGTGTACATGGAAGTAATGTAGTATGCTATTAAAAACAACTTTGTAAAATGTTTTAAATCGGTAACTAAATTATTTCATTCTGGTGAGTGATTTTTAAAATAGTTAGCCATAAAAATGTAATAGATGGAAATTTTTTAAATCTGTAACATTTATTTTTAAGATGTACATAGCCGACTAATCGAATTTTAGCGACGCACTAATCGAGGGATTATTGTAGTACCTTAGAATCACGTACAAAATTAACCCCCGACGTTAGCTTAACCCTCATAAATTTAATAATTTAGCAAATTTCTTCAAATTCAACAATGATATTTATATTCAAATTTTTGGCTGCCGGTGAGCCAAAAATATTAACGGATAACTGACCGAACTTTTTTTTTCGTCACACCTGGACTCTAACTTATTAATCCCCCCTCCTTCGCATCAGATTTCTTTATAATTTTCACTGAACGACTTCAGTCACACACTAAAGTTGACTATAGAATTAGAACAAGAAAAATCCATAAATTTCCTAAATTTAATCTTCATTAGATCTAACAACCACATATAACAATAAACCTCAAAATATCGGTAATTGGCTGCACTTCACCTATTATCATCCTCATTCTATTAAAAAATGTGTTATCTTTCAGAATTTATAAACACATAAATTTTCTACCACAAATGGCTATAGTAATAAGGAGATAAATAAAACATAGCTTTTTAAAAACCGAAGTTATTCTACGCAACGCTAACCAAACAGCCAAAATTCGTGTGACGTCCTACAATCCACCACAAAAAATCATAAAACTGCCAGACACCCAGAATACAAACAAAGCAATTAAGTACATATTTAAACATAATGACTACAGAGTAGTTTTCACTACCAATTACAAATTGGCCACCCTCTTAAAACCCATCAAACGTCACTCACACAAGGAAATGTTGGAATAGCGCAATGTAGTATTCAAATTTCCTTGTCAATATGATTGCGAAGTCACTTCACAGGATCGACGATTAGATCGCTACAGAACACTTCCGTTACATATCCATTCCGGAATATCTAAGTAACAAGAACATTAAAAAATCAAATCCCGGGAAAACTGAAATCGCGTTCGAACTGAATCACACTCCACAGATTGAAAAAGCTGTTGTAATTGACATACAAAACAACGAGATAATACTAAGAATTTCAGAAATCATAGTCATAAAGTGCGAGAAGAATCACATAAATGTCCACCGCCCCTACGTGAATTCGAAAATTTGGAAGCTCCACCACATGCAAATTTATCCAAAATTAATTCAAATCTGAAAATGAATTCGATGCAACTGGACTGAAGGAAATGGTTCAAACACCGTAAAAACATATTTTCGTTTTATCTTGAATTTTAATTTTCAGTCCTTCATATGAGCCCATCATGTCACCACTGTGTGTATTCACCTGTTTTTAATTTTGATACCTTTTATCTTTACTCTATTCCCTTCTGAAAAAACAAAAAACTCCATGCATTATTTCTGTAATCGATGGTCTTTGAACTCCTTTTATAGCTGATTATTGTTTTAAGAGTTCCGTTTATATTCTTCACAATTTTATATTTCCCGATGTTGTTTCATCAAAAACTAAGGTTAACAGAGGATCCTTCAAAATCTGTCAAAAATGCCTTTTTTATATATAGAATTCTTTTTCAGTATATGTTTGAACGTGTACCATTTATGTCATAATTTAACCACAGCAAAAACTAAATGATTAATATTACGGGTGCCCCTTTATGAAATAATCAAATAAGCTATTAGTACTCATTTTCGAGATAATGGATTTTACAACTGTCACCACTGTAATTTCGAAAACGAATGCTGATCACCGTGTAACACTAAAAGAAAGGTGCTATGAGTACTGATATCTAATATCTACTTACAGAAGTAGCAAGAAAATTTTCAGAAACATAATATCTTCCGTTCGACTTTTAGTAAGGACATTTGCTTGGTTTGGCCTAACTAGAAAGATGTATACATTTGCTGCTCGTTTCCTGTGCATGTCTTTAACAAAACAGGTAAAACCTGTGGAGAATTGTTAAACGTGTATGATATCAGTGATGTCTATGTTTAAAATCAGCAGCAAAGGCCATTTATTTTTATAAGCTTAAAATATACATCAAAATTAATTATTTTGAACGTAATGTTGATAAGCAAAGCAATAAATAAAAATCTTTACTCATCGAGTCCATATTCCGCATTCCATTCGTACAAGCTGTTAAGCGTTATTATCCGATCAATGTGGGGGAGGTTCTGCATAGGATGGGTGAAGATAGGAAGAGAACAAGAGGTCATTCCTGGAAGCTGTATAAGGAGAGTGTGAGAAAGAGGAGGAGGTGAGTGATTGGAATGCATTGCCCGAAAGAGTGGTTGGTAAGCGCGGAGATAGTGAACAAAGTTAAGGCGCGGTATGATAAACTGTGGAGCCCCCGTAACTCAGTCGGTATAGACGAAGCCCTTTGGTTGTAAAGACCTGGATTCGATTCCCGTTCATGACGGGAATCTGGTCTCTTTCGACTAAATGTGAGTTAGCCGGTCTCTTATGGAGGTAGAGGGTTTTCGTGCCTCAGAACAGGCAAACCAGCCCCGTGAACACACACGGATTTACAGCCATGAACACTTACGATAAGTATGTGGAAGAGACGTACAGACTTACGATAGGTATAAATATGTCGAAGAGACGGGGTCCTCACTACATGTTGTTACATCCCTAACCATGAGACACATCATGGTAGTCAGCCTCCTAGATAGGAGACGGCACATGAATGGGATGATAAACTGTGTTTTGCAGTGGAAGCTTCCGCGATAAGTCTTTTGACTTCACGGAGATTTAATGATAATAATATTCATTCAAATGTATTAAAATAAACAACCGATGATCTGTCAAGGATTAGGATACAGTCATAGAAATAGGTCTGTGACTAAACTACTTTGGGATTACGTAGAGTATCTCTCTTAAATGACAAATTTAACCGATATTTTTGTAAAGTTACTCAATACGGTTTTAAAGATTGTGTGCAACAATCAAAAATTTGATTTCTTTTAAAATCTGAAAGATATTCTTTCTTAATACTGTTTTAAAATATTCTCTATTATTTATGGCTTCCCATAAACAGAATCTTTAAGAGGAAAATGTTCTTGATTGCCTCATACAACAATCAAACAAACAATAAAATTATCATCATCATCATGCTTGTCAAGGGTTTAGGCTTAAAGTGGCCTGTTCCAGCCTTAGAAGTCATCGTTGAATCTCTTAAGAGGACGTCCTGGTTTTCTCTTTCCTAGTAGTTTAGAATTTAAGGCTTGTTTTGGTAATCTTTGTTTTCATTCTTTCAACGTGTTTCATTCATTTATGTTTATATTTAAAAAATGTTTTTCTATTTTTTTTATGTACATTTGTTTTTCTATTACTGATTCCTAGTAAAGTTTTTTTCATAATTTCTTCATTTCTTTTGTAATCGAATAGAGTGTACGTTGCAGTTTTTCTCATAAACTTCATTTCAGCTGTAATAAAAATATCACCAAGGTAATAAATGAACTTTCATCAGTAAACGTTTAGCACTTATGATGGAAGCAGATTTCGACATAATCTCATCAAAAAGAAAGCAGATGTCATCGGTCAGTCTAACCAAAAGCGTGATATTTATTCTAAATCATAGGAGGTAGCTGTGATTTAGAATAAATCACATCACTTGGCTGGAGGTAATACGCAGGTCATAAGAATTAACCGGGGAATACAGTTACAGCTTAGAGACCCCCACATGGAGCAGCATAATACTGTATGGACCACATAAATATACGGGCTCATCCAAATAGCTATACAGCATCCGTTATAACGCGTCAAGTAGCAGACCATTATGTCACTGCATACTGAACCAGAACCCTTAACACTCAGTGAGACTACAAAACAGTATAATAGCATCCTAAACGACGAAATCAGATAAACAGACTGGGTGCAAATAAGATCTTTAGACTCTGCTTATGCTGTATATAGTAATCTTAAACTTACATTTAATAAAATATATAACAAAGCATTAACAAAAGTAAAAATATGCTCCAAAACCAGACGGAATCCATGGATGCAAAGATGCCCTATGGAAACAACTTAAGATGTCACCTAACAATACAGTTTTACAAGCTGAATATAAAAGAAAACAGAATCTCTTAACAACACAGGTTAGAACTGCAAAAAAGACGTTCTAATCTGTGTTGTTAAGAGATTGATGTTGTTAATTTGTAACGTTCTGAACTGTTGTTAAAACAAATTAACAACAGTTCAGTACGACATAAAGGAAACCCATTCTCTCAAACAGTTGGAAACAACTTTAATCGGCACTTCACGAACTCTGTCCAAAACTGCAGGAAACATTCTCTCCTCAAAAAAAATATTCTCCACTAGGACCACGAGCAACCCAGTCAATGTGGTTCCCCACAGTAACAAAAGAAGAACTGTCTTGCAAATCAACCCTAACAAAGGAACAGGAACAGACCAAACAACATAAAAAAAACTCAACCAACCTATGTCCAGTTATACTAAAAGTGTTAAATAAAATCTTCGAAACGGGGTACATGCCTAAAACACCAAAGATTGCATTATTCACTCCTATACATAAACAAGGAAAAACAAACAACGTTAACCACAATAACTAGAGACTATCGCAACATTATAAGTAATCAACCAAATTATGGAGCGCATCGTGTATCCCAAACTCTCCACATATACAGAAAACTTCCACCTTATCCCTAAAACACTAGGATATTAAAAACAATAAAATAAAGGCATAATAACAACAACAACACTCCTGGAAGATTTCCTACACCTAATAAACGGTGCGTTAGCTAAAGATAGAACAGTATTGACATAGCAAAAGCGTTTCACACATTAACACAAAACATTGTTGAAGAGCTACTGGATAATGTAGAGTACCACAAGGTGCTGTTTTTTTCTCCCATTTTGTTTAGCATACACAAACAGGACATTAACTAACTTCCCCTAAACAGTAAAATCTTCCAATACGCAGGCGATCGTAATATCCATTCAAAATGATGCAAACACAGCTTACATAAATACGCAACATGACATCAATCCGATCAACAACTGGCTAACTGAATACGACACATATATAAATCCTGAAAAAATAAAGCTATTATATTCCAAAAACTCCAGACCCAACCCACACAAAATATATCTAACTAACTGACATCCATGTTCTTATACACAAAGCGCTGATAATAAAACCACAACCATCATACTGTATATGTGAAAGCAACACGCTATCTCGGACTTCACTTCGATGCTTATCAAAGTTGGAATAGCCATACAAACTACCTACACAACAAACTCAGGATAATAGCAAGTAAGCTATATCGATTAAAAGACATTGCTCCGACATACATAATAATAGTAATCTATAAGGCATGTTGAGAAAACTTTTTAAGATATGCAATTACATCATTTTCATTAATGTTGTGATTTGCATTAATAAGTTAGTAATGATGAAAATATTTTTCATGTAATGCTATCATATCCTATACACCACTTGAAGGTAATGGCAGGAATTTGATGATGATCATTTGCATTCTGCGCAGACTTCAAACTTTACTGACAACATAAAAATGTAAAAAACTGATATTCTGGGAATAAGGGAAGAGCCCACACTCATAGGGGCAGCAATGGCAGAAAACAAAATATTTAAGATAAAATACTTATGCTTGGACCGCTTATCAGCATATAACCCCATCCATACAGTCGTGTACACGAAAAGAGATAGTCAAAAATACAATCATCCCATCCTGTATTGATCACACATAAATATACAGACCCCTCCAAATAGCGATACAGAAGTCGTTATAACGTGTAAAATGGCAGACCATTATGTCACTGCACTACAGCTGCATACTGAACCAGAACCCTTAAAACTCACAGACTACAACACAATATAATAGCATCCTAAACGAAATTATAGTAAATGACGAAATCAGAAAACCAGACTGGATACAGATAACATCTCCAGACTCTGCTGATGCTCTATATACTAATCGTAAACATATATTTAATAAAATATATAACAAAGCATTAACAAAAGTAAAAATGCGCTCCCAAACCAGACGGAACCATGGATAACAGACAACATATTAATAGATATACAAAGAAAAGATGCCCTATGCAAACTACTTAAGAAGTCACCTAACAATACAGTTTTACAAGCTGAATACAAAAGAAAACGGAATCTCTTAACACAATTAGAACTGCAAAAAACTATTATAGAAACAAATTAACAACAGCTCAGAACAACATAAAAGAAACATGTTACCTGATCGATGAAATGCTTGACAATACACACAAAACCACTGCCTCAGAAACAATAAAACACAGCTTTACTTGCGAGCCCAAATCCCTCAAACAGTTGGCAAACAACTTTAATCAGCACACTTCGCGAACTCTGTCCAGAAACTGCAGGAAACATCCTCTCCTCACACAAAGAAATAATCTTCACAAGGACCACAAGTAACCCCGTCAATCTGGTTCCCCACAGTAACAAAAGAACTGTCACTTGCAATTCATCAAATTAACCCTAACAAATGACCACGAATAGACCAAATCCGAACAAAATATATAAAAAAACACTCAACTAACCTATTTCCAGTTATACTAAAACTGTTAAACAAAATCTTCGAAACAGGGCACATGCCTGAAACACTAACGACCACATTAATCTCTCCCATACATAAACATGGAAAAGAAACATAAGTAATAACAGACCTATTGCCACAAAAAAAAAACACATTACGTAAAAGTGTGGGCTGCACTCTTTGTTCCCAGAGTATCGTTGCAAAATAAAATGATTAAACCTATATTCTGGGAACAAAGAGTGCAGCCCACACGTTTACGGGCAGCAAGGACAGAACACAAAATATTTATAGTGAAACACTTATGCCACTACACAGTCATGCTAAAATTACTTCAGTCCAATTTACAGGATATTGACCTATAGCTGCTTTTGCCATAAGAATAAATAAATAAATCCAACTTACAGAGCAACCAGAACAACTTATCAGATAAGAAGACCACAGTCAACAAACTACTAATCACTACGGAAAAGCCCCGAAGCTTCTACATACATGACATGATCAACAAATTGCCACCCGACGACAGAAATCTAGGGACCTACAGAGAGCTGGAACAGGCGATATATAAATATTATAGAGAGAGACTAAACATTAGAGAGGAAATTACACACACAAACCTATAACGAATTCCTCTCAAACATCGCTACATTGACACAAACACGCGATATATGTTTCCAAGCACATACATATGAACTGTTAAATCTATACCTGGATTGCGACCGATGCTGAAACCAAATCACCGCCATCTGTTATCTTCCTCAGATAAGCTCTGCAGAAGCTTCAAGGAAGAACGCAGAAATGCCACCCCCAACAAAGAAACAAACAAGTACATTAAAAAGAATGTACTCAGTTAACTTGTATGCTGAATTTTTGTGGAGAAGTAAAATATCTGTATTAAATTCAGAATTTATATAAAAAAAAGACAAAATCTAGCAACATTATGTATATTAATATAAAACCATTCCTTTATTATTATCATTACTATTGAATTGTGTATTGTATTACTGCGTTGTATAGCGAATAGTATGCACATTCGTGTCAATCTATGGGTAAATATTTAGTTAGTTTTTTTTTAAGAAAAACGTATATTTACATTTATAAAGAATTAAGTTCTCTGCATTTTGTACTGAATCTTTGCTTTGTACTGCCCAGAAAATAAGTCTCATTGTGTGTGTGTGTGTGTACAACGATTTAATGTCAATTATGTATAGAGACTCTCTATGATGTTCATAGTTTATTTAAGCTTCAGTGTTTTAGTGTTTTTTCTTCCTTTTATAATGTCACCTGATGAAGGCTATTACACGCTGAAACTAGTCGCGTTTTTATACTAAAAGCTTTTTACTTAAATCTCGGTTCTAGTCATTCAATTCGTTTTAAAAAATATGTATGTTAAACGAGTTAATGATCGTTCTTTCATATATGAAAGTAAAAGCGGTTGAATAAAATTGAATTTTATTGAACTGCAACTGTAAATTACAATTACATATTAGTTTTTCATTATACAAAAAGTCTGTAACATTCATTGTTAATATTAGAAGAACAAAAAGTCTCGGTAAATCCATAATAGATTAGTAAAAAAATTCTTAAAAGTTATTATTGAAATCCAATGTAAAAATGATCCATATATGCAGCACCAAGTGCTGAAATTTGTAAATTAATGTTGGAATATCACTCAAAATTATTGTAGTATATATGTAAATATTTTAGAGACCAATAAAAGTATTATTATTATTAAAAATACGTTGTCAAATATCTGTAGTCAATACAGAACATAAAAGAAATATTCTGTCATCTTAGCGCAAACGTTAATGATCATTGTGGTATGATTACTAAGAATAATACATGAACCCAAAGCAGGGTCAGATGAAGAGAAGAACGCAAGAGAAGAAGATCTGAAGTCTCTAATAAAATCGATCGATACATCAACAGGTGTGCCGATCACAACCACGGGCATCTCTTCCGTAAATCGAGGACCACAACGAAATAAAGAGAAAGACCACCACCAGTGATCGCACACCTCCCAGTAAAAGGCTGAAAGATCGCATCCTGCTTGCAAGGCAAGAAGGCAAAGCTAACAACGTGAGTTCTCAATAACTGGCAACTCTCAATTCCAATCTACATGATTGAATCCCGTATTACAGAGACCTATTGTAGCAAGAAGGGAAATCCAAAACAAAAAATTCCAATGGACTAAGGATTCCTAGGTCTTCGAATATGCGAAAGGTCGAAAACCGGCATTCATGTAATCTCATGTGAACCCGATCTAACTAGTCTCTTAATGTAGTGCTTAATCCTCCCTCCTATAGAGGGCAATTTTTATACAACATCTCACACTAACAGGGCTACAAAAATGGTAACAATGTTGTTTTTGAATCTTTAAATAATTGGATGGACAATCTGTATACAAATTCTGAACTGGCCATACTACGCACTCACATGAGAAGCATAAAGAAACACTGGCTTACACTACTGCAACAGCTCAATAACATCTTGAAAAATCTCGATGTTCTAATCTTGACCGAAGTTTATCTATGAAACTGCATATAACATTAACAATTACCAACGTTACACATTACGTATCTCACAAAAAAGAGGAGGCGGCATAATCGCATTTGTAAGTGAAAACCACAGTGTGACCGAAATGATAACCACTTTCGAACATGTAGAAACACTGCACTCACTTGGAAATCATGACTAAGTACAACCGAAATTATGATACACACAATATACAAACTCCCACTCCAGATAGAAACCCCTCTCAGCTTCTTACAAGAATTAAAACATGACTAAATGACATCAACAATCACGCAAGAGATAGACTTATCCTAATAGGTGATATTAACATGAACACTCTTGACCATGGCTGTCCAACTGCTAACATATATCTTGACATAAGCGAGTACGACATAAATCAGACTATAAGCTCCCCAACAAGAGAAGATATTCTACACGACTCACTGACACAATCATGCTCAGACCACAAACATACGGGCTCCTATTAACACACACACACACACACGTGATCACTAATCACCACTAAAATAGCTGACCACTATTTCATCGCAACTTCATTCCACAATAACACCTTTACATCCTCCGCAAGCCGTAAAATCCCACCAGATAAACCTGACTATACTATCATAGTAAAAAGCTGATAACGTTATAAAAATATACAAACTGGAACACACTACTTAATATCATTGATCGGACAAATGTATATGGCAGCCTCAAATTCCTGTTCACAGAAATATAAAGAAAGGTAACAAAGCACCCAAGAAATAGGAGATAAGCACTAAACAATCCATGGATAAATAGGTAACAGTGTTGCAATAAAAGGCATCCTATGGAAGAGAGTAAAAAGGTCACCCACCAACATTCACTCATAAACATTATGCAAAAAAAAAAAAGAAACCAACAACTAAAATTAGGAACACAAAAAGACACGACTACTACTTTCAGAAATTAGTGGAATATAGTGCCAACATGAATCAAGCATGACCTACCCTTCATGAACTATTAATCCTAAAAAGGAAAACCTCCCCACTAGATTTTAACACACCAAGAGAAGAATCAGAAGGAACTCGCAGAATCACTTAACTAGGCCTTCACCAGCAAACTCACACGACTCAAAAGAAGATACTTTTCCCATTAAGTCCGACACAAAACTATTAACCCCAAAGTCAATAGCAAACACAGTGCTTTCCTCCTGAATTCAAATTGGAACTGAAAGATGCTCTCTCACAACCGAAGCGAATTCGGGAATCAACAAAGTCAGACACACTGACCTCTTAGCACATTTTGAACAACTACATTAAACAACTAAATTCTGTATATTACATTAAAAATGAAAGAATATACACAAAGACAACAAAACTACTTACAGAAATATAGCATCATCTCACAAAAGCAGTACGGTTTCCAGAAAACGAAAAGCACAACCATGTTAATTAAAAGACATTACAAACGAACTAAATAAAGCTCTTGATACAAACAAATTTGACACACTTCACCATGATATTCCGCTAACCAAACTACACTCAGTCCGAATAAGAGGAATTCCTAAATGACACTGCATACCTGGTTTGGGAAATATTTCACAGACAGAACGCAAGTAATAAAAACAAGCACATATCACAGCAGGGGAATACAAATACAACACGGGCGCCCTCAAGGAGTGATATTATCACCCACACCGTTCATCATATACATAAATAACATTTGAAACGTGGTTATACAAAGTCAATATATCAATACGCAGACTACATGGCGCCACTATCAGTATACAGTCAGAAACACTGCACCCTCCAAAGCACAATATGACCTAAACTGGCTGCTTTTACCACAATTCAATTTTAGTAAACAACACTAAAACGCAAATGCTAATAATAATAAAGAATTTGAAATCACACTCGTACCACACACTAAATACCTCAGTTTATTCGTTTCAATGGTGCATTGGAAAACCAATAATCGAACTCGTAATGGCAAAATGAAAATCCTGAGTTAAAGAATCTAAGACAATGCGTACTATTACTACAAACTATTTCAATAATGCTTACCATAATAACACAGAAATGTATACCAAAATAGAAATATAACATCGAAATGTATCGCATAAAATTCTGTATGGAGCAGCCGTGAGTGAGGATCGCATACCCACACTACTCAACAACTTGCCATATAATCTACAACTTCTGAACAGTTACAGAACGCTAAAAAACGAACTAAGAAATTGTACCACCTCTCCTTCTACTTCGAAAGTTGCCATACATTTCACACAAAACATAGTAACCACAACACGAACGCTAACAAAAAAAAAAGTTTAGTTAATCCCATTGGCTTCAGAAAAGCTAACTCTAGTTTAGAAATCAGTGGGGTTACTCCGCCTCATCATCCATTTACTACTATTAAAACCTAACTCATTTTCATAAATATATAATTTTTGTTTCTTTAAAATTACATACACAAATAATTATTCAAATAAATTTCTTAGTATAGACGAAGCCCTTTGGTCGGAAAGTCCGGGGTTCGATTCCCATCAGTGACGTGAGGAACCTTTATCTGGTCTCTTTCGACTAAAGGTGAGTTAGCCGGTCTCATATGGAGGTAGGGAATTTTTTCATCCGGTTTCGAACAGGCAAACTGGCCCCGTGAACACACACAGATCTACAGTAAATGTATACTTAAACCCTCATTAGGATGGCTGAACCCGTCTTGAGGGGCGGGGGAGGAAGGGGAGAAACCCCATACGAAATAACTTAAAATGAACAAAAAAAAAAAAAAAAAAAAAACGAAATATTGGTTGCATCAAAATTAATTAAATTTACACTAAAATTACTAAGTGTAATGTAATAGTATTATTATTTAAAATGTGAATATTACTATATAAAATGTAATAATTTATAACGCAACATATGAAACTATAATGTAATAAGACATTATTAAATTATGTAAAAAATTATCAAAACGAATGAACTCAGCAATTTGTATACTGTATCTTTGTAGTGACAGAAAAAGTAATAATAACGTATGTGAAATGTATATGTGAAAACACGTTGTATAATAATAAACTACGACATGATCGAAAAAGAATTAATATCATAATTATAGACATCTAATCATTTGTTTATTTGCAGTTATTGTAAAATATGGACCATAATATGAGCATGCAGCACTTTGTGCTGAACGCTGTGAAACAATACGTTGCAATGCTACTCAACGTGATTATTGTGAATACGTAAATATTTGAGAGATCAATAAAACAAATATTTGAGTGAGTGAGAAAACTTTGTTGCTCATAGCAGTAGGTATATTGATCCAAATAATAAACGCACTTTGTACTGCATACATGTCTTTACTAATCAGAAACATAACGTGCTAACTGCATATAAGTAAATACAATAACTACTATAAATATATGATAACGCATCTTTTCCATATCAAACATGAACAATTTTTCTTAATACGTGTAAATATTAACTGTATAATTTCTAATACAAATGTGAAAATGCAAGTAGATTACCAACGCAAAAGTTATTGCATATAATACTATGCTGCATGTTACTCATGTTAATGAGTAATTTCTAATGCGCATTTCTAATATAATTGTTACACTTAACAATATTAGAAATGCGCATTTCTGATATCATTGTTATACTTAATGCCATTGTGTTTATTGTCAATAGCGTTTGTAACTATTATCGAAGACCAATAATGATTATTATTATTAAAAATGAACAGAAGGGGGTTCTAATAGAAAATTTCAGGACTGATGAAGTTTGTACTGTGAACTGCTTGTATACAGTAATCTTAAGAACTGATGCGTGCGTCAATCTATTGCCAATGGCTTGGATCTAAATTATGTCCTAATTTACAAAACAAAGCTAGGAGAAACAAATATTGTTGCAACTAAATAATTCAGAATCGTTTATTTATTGTAGCAGAGCGTTCCTTCCTATATTCAGTACGAATATATAAATCCAGATTCCATTACTGCAGAATTTCCATTAAAGTTAAAATCAAATAAGGATTCGATTTTAAGTGTTGGTTTACAAGAAATGTGACGCTAGTTTTTTTTTTTTTATCGAAAGAGCTGAAAAAACTGCTATGTAATGCACAAATAAGAATTGATGTATACAATAGTGTATACATAAATTCTAAACGACTGTGGGCAACTAAAACTATAATGATTACATATTTAAATATGCGTATTAACAATATAAACTAAAATGGAATGAGATTGACAGTCCACAACTTTATCTGTAAGTAAAAATCCAGTCACGAGATTGTCGACACTGATTCTGGAGATTGAGCTTAGCGAAACTCTTTCCACTAACAGCGTTCCTCTTTTCTTTTTAAGATCAAAAAATTCTTTTCAATTCGTCACATTCGCTGCGGGTCGGCGAATCTGAATTACATTCCGATATAATCCTAATCTGAATTGTATAGTAGAAGATTTCCAACCTAACGTTTTAAAATTCCTTATAACGATGCGCAATTTATGCTTACTTTGGCAGAACGTCGTTTTATGGATTCACATGACCTATTTCCCGAGAAGCTGTCGGCTCTCAAAACTGCTTTCGGAATCTGACCCCATTGGGATCGTGTAACCTTTATTAGCATTTTTCACATATCGCGTAGCTCTGAATCTGTAGAACAAGCTTAGCATTTCGATAACCAGGTAGTACACCGCATTCCGAAGAGTTTACCAAAACGACCTGTTTTGCCGACGGTATTTAGTTTTGAGGTGGGAGATATAAACATGCAGTTTCTAAAAAAAAATTATTCAATTGAAAACAGATTGTATTTGAAATAAAGTGAGCTCACACACCCGGAAAAATATTGAATAAAGGGCAGATATTCCATGCTTTCCTTTATCCACCTGACATTCTTCAACCCTGCCATAACTGCAAATATTACAATTCCACGTACCAGAAAGATAGCTGTGATCTACACCATTATCACAGTTTATAAAAAATACATTTCGGTGATAAAAAATACTTATGTTTCTCGCATCCAAAAGAGAGATGAACCCGGTTTTCTTTCCACTGTGTAGGAAGAAAATTCTGAGTTTGAACGTTAAGTTGCGCAGACGTACTGCAGACAATAAATCATCATTATATATACAGTATTATCCATTCAATTATCCTATTTCTACGTATATCCAAATGTGGTGATTAAATATTGTGTGGTCACTCTTCATAATTATTATTCAAGTATGTATAATGAATGTTCGGAAAAGAAAAAAACAAACCCTGCTCCTAAGTGCACCACGGGGGTAACTGAGTTATGGAGTCAGCGCCACCATACCGAATTATTCCCTTAGACCAGTCTGTTGGAGATTTAGGAATCCAAACGGGCAATAAGGACAAGGATATCGTCATTTAGTACCTTTCATTATATAAGTTCTCTGATGGCTATAAATCAAAGAACAATGCATTATTAATGTTATAATATTACAATTAGTAAACTGTAGAATCAAACGTGTAGATATTAATACCAAAACCCCATACGATAGCGAAATTTTAAACCAATAAATCATTTAAATAATTCACAAAAATAGACATCCCACATGGCTCATCCACGAGGGTTTCTAACATGAAAATTTGCAGCTGCACACGACTTTATACAAAAATATATTCTGTTATAATGAAATACAATTACAAAAATTTAAGATATAAAATAAGATAAATATTTCGATAATGTACAGTTCAAGCAGTGAAATCATTAACAAGTATGGGAAAGAGGTTTATAAGTGTTCTTATAACAGCATTTCCTATTATTCTGTCATTCTTCTGATTTACTGACAGAATAATGAGGAAAAGATTACAAAAAACTGGTCACGTGCAGGTAAATAGTTTTGATAAGATTAAATAGGTTGCGTAATGAGAGAGAGAATTTGAGCTGCAATACGAGCAAGACCTGCAGGATTTGAGTCACCTGGCGATGGGCAGAGAGAAATGGCAAAAAATGGTGACACAAGCACAGACACCAAACGGCATTGCACCCACGGGCACTGATGATGACTATACGAGCAACTATTACTAAATATAGTGTATATGCTTCACTAAAAATATATGAAACATGCACGCGGAGTCTCTGCTTAGAAGTTAAGCTAGTTTAAAACGCAAAAGCTCCACCATAATGCGAATCACCCAATCACAGATGGAAACCTTTCTCTTTCGGTAAAAAAAAAATCTTGCATCGGTGACCTTGATGTGAAATAAGAATTCAAAAACCACAAACCGTTTGCGTGAATCAATCAACCAGACGATCTAATATATAATTTCGACCATGAAACTGCATTGAAAGTGGCCAAGGAGGTAAACACATAACGCCATTCAGAGAACACACTAACAGAACATTTATATACTCTGTTAATATTTATAACAGAATATATTATATAACAATATATTCTGTAAATATATTATTATATAATATAATATTATTGAGGAAAATAATATAATATATTATATTATATTATTTTCCTCAGTGTTGGACGTTCGTGTGAGAAGAGGGACAGAACTGTCAACTGACCACCGCCTTGTTGTGTGCACTCTACGGCTTCAGAAACCAGATGCAACCATCAACGCTGGTAGGCCTAAGCCGCTATACCGCGTGAAATGGGAGGCATTGGAAAATGAGGCTGTGAGGAAGAATTTTGCAGATGACATTTCCTCCAGGTTCAAAGAGATTCCCAAGCATGCTGCAGATATTGAGGAGGAGTGGAAGCTGTTCAGAACAGCTGTCACTGCCTCTGCACTCTCATGCTGTGCAGAAAGCGGCTCGGCGTGCCAACGGGCAGTGAGAAAAGGACACCTTGGTGGAACCAAGAAGTCCAAAAAAACTGTCCGGGCAAAAAAAGAGTCCTACCTAACATGGCTTAGGATCAGGTCACCTGAGATGCGTTTGCGGTATGCTGAGGCACGAAAAGCTGCTGCTGAGGCAGTAAAGATAGCAAAGCAGAAAGCCTGGGAATCCTTTGGAGAAAGATTAGACTCATCCTATGCAAATGCAAACAAAGTATTCTGGCAGACCATTCGTCGCCTTCGAGGGAGGAAATCGTGCACAGCAAGGGCAATTAAGCCTCTGATGGTGCACTTTTAACAACCGAGAAGGATATCCTCCACAGATGGAGGGAATACTTAGAGAGCCTTCTTAACCCGGGTGTCCCAGCAGTTGTGGACATCCAAGAGGTGCAGATCGGGGCAATGACTAGTCTCACAGTAGAAGAGGTCCATTTAGCAATAAAATCGCTAAAATCGGGCAAGGCTGCTGGCGATGATGAAATTCGGCCCGAAATGCTAAAAGCCTTAAATCAGGACGGTGTTCTCTGGCTGACTCGAGTGTGTCAGGCTGCTTGGATATCTGGGCGAGCACCAAAGCAATGGCAGACAGGCATAATAATACCAGTCTTCAAGAAGGGAGACCAGAAGGATTGCAGTAACTATCGTGGCATCTTTCTGCTCCGCCTGCCTGGGAAAGTGTATGCTAGGTGCTTGGAAAGACGGCGCAGGAGCATAGTTGAGTCAAAGTTCCAGGAAGAACAATGTGGCTTTCGTCCTGGTAGAAGCACAACTGACCAAATCTTCACTTTAAGGCAAGTCTTTGAGAAATCTTGGGAATATGCCAAGAATGTCTACACGTTTTGTGGACTTGGAGAAGGCATATGACCGGGTTCTTCAGGATAAGCTTTGGCAAGTAGTACAGGGATATAGAGTGGATGGCCAACTATTAGCTGTCATCAAGTCCCTGTATGAATGCCCAGAGTTTTGTGTCAGGGTAAACAGCACAAAGTCTGAACCTTTCACAGTCTCCGTTGGCCTCCGCCAAGGGTGTGTTCTGTCACCCCGCCTTTTCATAATATTTATGGACTGGATTGATAGGCAGTGAGTGTGTCAGAATTGGAAGATGTAGCATTGGACGTCTGGTTTTTGCAGATGCCCTAGTTCTACTTAGCTCTTCCGCAGATGACCTCCAGCGGACCCTGGATTAGTTTGTAGCTGTTTGTGCAGACATCGGAATGAAGATCAGTGTGGCCAAAACTGAAACATTTGTGGTCTGAAGACAACCATCCCAGTGCACTCTACTTGTAAGTGGAGTCCCAATGAGGCAGGTGGAGAAGTTCAAATACCTTGGGTCCATATTCACGAATGATGGAAAATGGGACGTAGAGCTAAATACTCTCGAATTGGCTTAGCAAGCTCAATATTGCGGGAGCTTGGCCGTTCGGTAGTATTGAAGCGGGAGTTAAGCCAGAAGGAAAAGCTGGCTGTCGTCAATACAGTCTATGTCCCCATCCTCACATATGGTCATGAGATTTGGGTAATGACCGAAAGAATGCGGACACGAATCCAAGCGGTTCAAATGAGGTTCCTTCAATGGGTTGCGGGGCTAACAAGACCCGACAGTCAGCAGCTCTGCAATTCGGGAAACCCTCAATACTCAACCCCTCCTTCTCCGTGTTGAGAGATCACAGTTACGTTGGTACGGGCACCTGGTCAGAATGCCAGAAGAGAGGCTCCCTCAGCAGGCCCTCTTTGCCAAGCCAGAGGATGGGAGGCCACGTGGAAGGCCACGGACTCGTTGGATAGATTATATCCAAAACCTTGGGTGGACACGTTTGGGAATTCCACCAGAACACTTGAGTTTGGTGGCAGAAGATCGTGACCATTGGTGTAGCTGTTGCCCCCACAACCCAATTAGGAAAGATGGGCCTTCAAGATGTATGTATGTATGTATATTATATAAATAAGTAACGCGTATGGGGGATTACAAAATCCGTATTGTAGGGTTGATGACGCTGATATTTTGCAATACGAAATGACCATGCGTACAGTTATTTAGGGTTTGTACAAAAGTAGGTGTTTAGGCAATCGAAGGACTCAGATTTCTGATGGAGTTCTGCGTAAAACATTTTCACTTGTATACTTCATCTACTCGTGTTGCAACTGCTCTACATACAACGTTTACCAATTATTGTGCTTCAGCACTAGCTAAAGTGAAGAAAAACTACCATAACGTGTGACACATTAAAGGATTGTAGTCTTTCAAGTAGAGAACAATAGAAAGCATATAGTTATATGGCTTCTTAGACCTTTAAAACACTATCAGAATATTAGTTAATTTAATGGCGTGTGAAATAAACACGGCAGTTAACACAATACGAATCCATCCGTTTTTGGAGGCGATGATTACAACCAACACAAAACCAGACGATATTCAAAAAGCAATTTTAGCAAATCAACGACGTCAGTAACGTGAAAATCTTGTCTAAGTTCTGTAACATACTTATATTAAGCATAACTGTCTCGAATAACCTCTGATAAAAGATTTTAATTCATAACTTCACTTTTATTAAAACAGCAATTAAGATATAACTATTTCTCAGCATCAACCAAATCCAGTATCCTCCTTGAGACATTAGTTATACCTAATTAGTAGACTCAACTTTTTCAATTACATTCACATGTCATGGGCGTGGAACTGTGGAGTTTCATTTCCTAGTGTTTCGTTACAGTCGAATGATAATATTTCTATTTTTCCACTGGTGTTCAACATGAATCGCGCCATTAATCCTAAGAATGAACTTTTGACCTTTTGCTGAATATAAGACAAATCTCTTTAAGAAAGGAGCATTCTCTTTGAATACCGAAAGGTGGATTGCGTAATCAGTTTAAAACAATGTTTAATTAACGTGAAATTGGCTTTGTGATAACGAAGATCCTGAAAACGGCTGGCTCTGTCCGCGCGCGCGCACACGCACACACACACAAAGGATTGCTCTCTTCAAGTTCAGTGCCTTTAGAAAAGTATTCTTACAATAGCGCATCTTTTCTTGAATTGCTAAACAATTCAATTCGTTTATCAGTCAAAGAAGGTGACCATCCCTTCTGTGAAAGTGTAATCCTTATTGGGAGAAAAAGATAACAATGTTTTAATTAATGTTGAAATTCCGCAAAGAAACACAAAATGAAATTGAGAATAAAGACAAAATGTAAGAAAGCTAAACACTGTGTAAAACTAGCTAAACAGAGTCATGGGAAGTTACGTTGGTATCGATCATATAGAGTAAATATCAGGAAAGTTGCAAAATATTCTGGAGGCTATTGAAAAAGCTTAGAAATTGAGGAAAGAGTGATGTAAAAGGAATCAGGCACGACAAAGGCGAATTGAAAACTGATATCTGGAGTAATTACTCTGAAAGATTGCTAAATGAACATTATGGTGGGAGAAAACATTCAAGAGGAATGCAATCAGAATGCATACCAATACTTCAAAAAGAAAAAGCCACCAAAAATCCAAAAAGGCAGCTGGAGTAGATGATATTCGACCAAAAATGTTAAAATATGGAGGTGTAAATGTTTCAGTGGCTGCAATGCATAATTCAGAAGGCTGAATTCCGGATGACGGTAGAAGAGATCTCCTAGTAGGGAAACAAAACTGAACATTACAGAGGAACTTCCCTACTCAGTGTTCCTGGTAGGAGTTATGCAAATATTCATGTCGAACGTTTAAAAAAATTCGTGAAAGAGAAGCTTTGAGAAGAACAAACCTGATTCAGGCCAAACAGAGGTGGTCAGGATCAGATTTTCACTTTACGACAAATAGCTGAGAAATCATGAGAATATGACAAGAATCTGCATTTTTTGTAGGTCTGGAAAAGGCATACGACAAGGTGCCAAGAGAGAAACTATTCGAAATGCTACAGTTACATGGGGTAAACGAAATATTTTACAGGGCAATACATAACCTTTACTTAAGTTGCAAGTCGGCAGTTAGAATTTAAATACAGGGAGATGGTTTAATGTTAAACCTGGTGTGCCACAAGGGGGTACGTTATCTCCACTATTATTCATTACCTATATAGATCACATTATGAAGGAAAGTGGTATTAAACCCAATATCAAAATCGGAGGTGTTAATCTCAGTTCTTTACTTTATGCGGATGATGTTATACTTCTAAATAAATCCGCTACAAGTCTGCAAGATTTCCTGAATAAAGTGAATAGCTGTTGTAATAGATATGGTATGAAGATCAGCATTAAAAAGACAAAGACAATGAAAATAGGCAGAATCATTGAAAACATCAACTGCATAATGAATGGAGAACCTATAGAACAAGTAAAATGTTTCAGCTACTTAGGCACAATTATAAGCAAAGACGGTAAATTAAATATGGAAATTGACAACAGAATCAGCAAAGCTGGTATGGTGGGAAGTGAACTGAATAAACTCATATGGAATAAGAGAGAAATTAGTCGGAACACTAAATTAGCTGTATACAAGACAATTTTAACTTATGGGTTCTGAGAGCAGGGTTAGAAGTAAACCACTTGACCAAAGACTAGAGACTGCGAATATGAGTTCTGAGAGATGTTGGAGAAGATGGCATCAATGACAGACTCATTAAAACCGAGGGCATTAGGAAGGAACTTAACATTGTTGTCATTCAGGAATGGGCTAGGACTTAATCTAAGGTGGCACGGCCACTTATACAGAATGGGAGAGGAAAGATAAGTAAAACAGTTATTCTTTGCCAGGATGGCATGGCAGAGAAAGAGAAGGATTGATATAGTAAGGAGTGTTTTAGAAGACAGACATATAAGAGTCTTGACAGATAACAGATTAATGTGGAGGGAAATTGTCAATAGGAGGCTAGTAATGATGTAACTGTATTATATATTACTATGAAGATATCATTTACTCCCCCCCCCTCTCTGGGGATAAAGAATATGACGAATTTGATCACGATGTAACTGACTTGGCTGTCTTTATTCTATCCGATGTAATTTCATTTAAGAGCAATACTTACGGATGCGCCAAGGAAGATAGTGCTCTTAAATCAAGGAAAATAAAAGGCAACTGTAAAGAGAAAATATAATAAAAACTAATCAAAAGATGTTTATGTGTATTTATGCACATAATGCAGAAACGTAGTAGTGCTACGAGTCATGAAAAAAACATTTTAATGCAGAAAAATATATTCTAATAAACTCAACACAATTGCAAAATAAACCGTGAATATTAAACATAATGTAAAAGGCTTCTCTGTACAAAATATATATTTCGCTTCATTCGTGTACCGCTGCGTTCTTGTGAAATATAACCGTAGCCTGCATTTTTATATTTATAAGAATTTTCCGGAACTTTATGCAATCTGCTTTGCTTGAACAGCCATGCAAACAAAGGATATGAAAAGCAATATGTTCACAAAATCAACAATGGAGTTGCGTATGCCATCGCGTGTCGTGTTGTTCAAGAATTACAACGGACTTAGGCCGCTCCCAGTTGTTGTTAACGGAGGGGGTGTACATTGCAAATTTACTTTTTGTCTCTTTTTTCAGAAATATTTAAATGAAATAATTGATATTACAGAACTTTGGTGAACAGAATATGTTTAACAGGAAAACAAACCAGCCGAATTAAAAGGTTGAATCATGTCACACTCAAGGGCGGGAGATTTGGTCCAAGTGTGACACACCGATCAGATGATGAGAGGTGCATCTAGGATGATGTTCTCTCTCAAAGAGTTGAATAATTTTAGACGAATATTTCTGTTTAAAAAATAGAAGGAACTTAAAAATTCATTCAAATCTTTTTAAAGTCCAAAACATTTGAATCCTTATACTTATCGGACATATGCAGATTACAGTGAATCCAATTATTGCTTTATTGAATTTATTTAATAAATGTCGTAGATATCATTACACAGAAAAGGAAATGTAAGGTAATCACATTTTCACTTTGCGCCATGACATCTATTTAAGGGGGGGGGGTTATGATGCCGGTATTATTATTATTATTATTTTTTTTTAACGAGAAAAGAAGCCGTGGATCAATACATTGGGATATCATGGCGAACATTTCTCCCTCCGCACTCAAGCAACCTACACGTACCTATGAAACCAAGATAATCGCTATGACCGCGGCAAAGCACCTTGAACTGTAATAAGGAATCACTTGTGTTCTGGCTTCCTCCCAAAGTGTGATCAAGTAAATCCCCTGCTTTGTCTTGATCGTGAGTTGGAGAGGGACGCGAACCATTCAACACTAGTGATAAGACAGGCCAAGAACGTAAAGTTGTCTTTTAGTGATGCATTACACAGTCACGACTTACACAAAACTGGTTAGTTTGGTGCTAACTGAAAAAAATGGCCCCACTATTACCCCTAAAAATGCTGAATTCGAGGAGTGTTTTGTACCAATCCCATTGACGAAAGAGTGAAAATTTAAATTACTTTAGACAGGTAGATGAATGTGCAGGGCCAATTGGAGGAACTATCACCGTTCCTTTAGTTTGTAAACCTTGGGTTCCATTCCGGTGTAAGCTGTAGGGAACATCGTGCGGTGTTACAACTGAAAGCAAGTGAAATGGTTTTATATGAATGTGAAAAGGTACAATTCCGCCCCTTCGGAAAAGATACATTTCAGGGTCTTAGCTGCTCTTGATTCAATCGATCCTAGACGACTGATTCTTTTTGTCAAGAGGATTATAAACATTGAATTTTAAAACAATTCAAGTGATCTCAGATACTTAACATACATCACAATTAAATTGTGTAATATGATTAGTGGAACCTCGGGTTTTAGGATATAAGTTATTTGAAACAACTACTTTTCAATTATGACAAAAGTTTAGCTAAATTCGCAAGCGAACGTGGGCGGCCGAGTGGCCTACGCACTCAAGCACACGCACAAATTCAGATTAAGTTAAGTTTGAATTTTGCTGTTGCAGACATTCAGTGAGTCTCTAGGTGCGAAGATGAATTTTCATCGTCGCTTGTAAGGCCAACAACTTGCTTATTCTGAATCTAAAGTGCTCTTAAAATACCCTGCGTGTTCTACAACAGATCCTTTGTTCACTTATGGCACAGAAATGTGCCGTAGGATTATAAACGTTCGTTGACGGGATTACATTATCAACAGGGAACTCTAATTCAGACTATAACACAATCGTACTGCAGCCTTTTGTTTATTGATCTTGCTTACTGCATCAACCGACAGGTATTCACTGATAATTTCATTGTTTTTTATTTCTCTTTATGTAGTTCTTAAATTAATCTATCAACCTTTGACCTTCAATAGATATGACCATAATAAATTAGTGATATTAGCCTAAAAACACAAAATTATGAATTATTTGTTAAATTTGCCATTGCACAATCAGGACTTGCAGTGATTACAATATATTAAGTTCTGCCATGAAGGACTCGGCCGGAGCAGAACTTCCACATTGGAATTGCGAGAACACAATTGCCCATAGTTCTGTAACTTCAAGTCTTTTGGTTATGGAATTAGTACAGCGTCTGGTGATTTTTGACCATCGGTGAGAAGAGTTTGATGCATGATCTTGTGCGTTTATACCACAAGAAAAGACACTGATAATCTCACAAAAGAGAAATGACACGCAGAAGTAGATGTTGTTTACCTTAACTGATAATACTGATTTCTAAATATCCAATAAAGTAAAATAAATACTGTACTTCAAATGTTGATACCACTGAAAATACAATTAGCACATGAAATGCATTCACTCTGGTGGCACCACGCAAAGCATAGTTGATTACAGTGTGATGCAGCGAAAGGAGAATAAGAAGTGCAACATAATCATCTATTACGAAAAAGTGACAAGATGGTGAAAGAAAACACTTATTTAGAAGCGAATCCTTATCATTATATATAAGATGATGACGGGATAGATCAATCGCATTCGTTTAATCGTTCCTATCTGCAGGTGGATAAAACGAAAGTGGAAAACAAATACCAGTAGGAAATATGTGAAAAGCACTTCGCGATAAGAAATGGAAACGCGCGCACAGCTCGCTAGAAAGGAGAGATAAATCACCCTGATGAGGTGAACTTCATCATTAACCCTGACAGGCCAGTGCATCAGCTGAATTCTAAAGAGGGCCCAAAGGAGAGCCGGATTAAAATAGAATCTGTCTCTACTCGGGAGCACACACAGAAGTGACTCAACACACACACACGGCAGTGAGCGGAAGAAACAAGCCCGCTACAGCGATCACAGAATGTGACAGCAATGCCAAAATTCTTTAAGAAAGAAAGATTCCACTACGAGCGAGATCAATAAACTCAAATGGCGCTCAAGAGGGAATCCGGACGCTATCGACGGAGAGGGAAGGTGATGAGTAATTAACCGAAAGGCCAGCAGAAATATACGAGGCGTATATTAAGATGAAAACGTGCAGGTACTTAGAACACGACTTTCCCATTGTAAACCTCTTTTTACCAGGTAACAGATTGACTTACAAATCGTTTTTTCCCTTTACGAATAAACATAACGTGTCCTACGGTTCGACTCACAGCTGAGATAAAACCAAAGCTGAAAAAGTGTTTGCTTTTTCACGCTGTTAAGTTGAGCCTCCCAGTCTGCTATCATTAGTGGATGAGGTACGCGTCTCATTGGGCACGCCCACATCATGGCATATAATGGACCTGTGACAGTTGGCCTAAATGTCGCGGGAGGGATATTCTAAGACAGCATGTCTCAAATGGTAGTTTGCAACCGATTTTTAAAATTGGGCAAAGCTATTACTGCCGGTGGTCCTTTTTCCCGTTAGTGTTTCTACTAAGACCGATATGCTCCTAAGTAATCAAACTCGGTGTCAATAAATCATTACTACCATTCAGTTGCAAAAAAGTTTGCCTTAATTAGAGTTATCATGTTTGATTATTTAGGCGTGAGAAAGAATACTGTGGATTTGTCAGTATGTCAGTGATAAAAGAAATAAATGAATATAAAAATGCATTTCTTATTTTGTATATATAATTTATACTTGTATAATTACAAGATCTTCAAGTCATCTGTTTCACGCTACAGACAAGAGTATGCAAAAAAAAAAGCATGCAGGTAGATTCTGATGTCTGAACACGCATACTAGATGCATCAGAAACAAAGAGGTAGAGTTTGTTGCCTTAGTCAATATGTTGGGACCTCAGATTGTAGGAATTAGTGAGGCCTGGCTATAAAAATCAGACATACGAACTGGTATGAATTGTAAAATGTGCAATATTTCTTAGCAAGAACAGAGAGGATAGGAGAGGAGGATACTGCTAATGATATTGGATGACTGTAAAGCTACGAGCCACATGAAAAACTGCTACTACTGCTCGTGGTATCAATTTTTCATGTGGCGAGTTTCAAGCCATCTGGGGTGGTGAAGTGTTGTTACAGACCTACTGGATCGGTTGATAGTGACGAAGAAATGCAATACAAATAAAGATGGGTGAGAATCGAGTAATGGTAATGGGGAACTTTAATTATCCAAACATTCATTGCATAGCAAATGAAAATGAATTTACTGAGCTGTTGCGAGACAACTTCCTCAAGGAGCATGTGACAGAAGAAATTAGATGTCAAATAATGTTAGATGTGTTTACAGTGTGTCATATGGGATTTTTGTTTTTTCCTTATTCAGATTTTCAGTATTCTTCCTCCGGTTTGTGACAGTGATCATACAGTACTCACTTGTGAAGTGGGTACTACAAAGCAGGAAATTATGACCAACTGAGGAGTATACTGAGTTCAGTGGAATGGCTCGGTTGCTGGATGGGAAGAATATCGACAATGCATAAGAAGCATTTTAAAAATATGAAAATGATTTAACATCGGAATGTGTGCCTAGAGTTAGAAGAAGAAATAGGGTAGGAGTCAAATGGATGTGCAATCTTATCCAGCAATAAAGTGTACATAAAGATTAGGTCAATTATGAATATTATAAGGCAGCAGGCTAGGATTTTTCCGTTTAACCACTGTTGTACGGAAAGCAAAGTTTGAGTATGAAAAGAGACTGTCTCCGCGTGCTAAAGACAACCCACAAAAGTTCAATCGATATTCTGCAAGTAAAAGAAAGGATGAATATGAAAGAATAACTTTGGTGAATGCTACCTCTTCAATGAATAAGGAAACTCAAATGTATGAGGAGGAGATATTAGAGCTGGTGCACAAACCGAATAAGAATTCTTCACTAGGAACTGATGGGATATTAGCATGGATGCCAAAAGATAACTTAGCTTAACTGGCTATTCCTTTTACCAGGGAGAATTCTGCAGGAGTGGAAAGAATGTATGGTAATCCACTTGTAAAAGTGTAATGCAAGGACAAGACTGATGTATTCAACTATCAATCAATCAGTATCTCAGGAGTGGTGGTGAAGATTTTGGCAATGTTGGCTGAAGCTCACCTTCAGAAATGGGTTGGCAGTGAATCGCTAATTTGCAACGAACAGCATGGGTTTATTAAGGGAACGTAATAATTGAGCAACTTGCTCACATTCCATAACGGTGTTATCATTGAACTAGACAAGGGAAATGGATACACCATGATATGCTTGGATTTTGCTAAGACTTTTGACAGAGTACAGCAATAGTAGAATGTTGCATAAATTGGAGAATATGGGTTTAGGTTATAGAATATTAAAGTGGATAAGAGGATGACTGACTGATATGAAAAGTGATATATGCAGGATGTGAGTCTGCAAGATTTAAGGTAACCAGTGGTGTACCGCAAGGATCAGTCCTTCATCCATTGTCATTTAATCTTTCCATTAATGACATTGGGAAAGATTTAACAGGCGACATAAGCTATTTGCTGATGGTTAGGGTAATCAGGAATGCCTGCTGATATGCAGTCTTTGCAGAACGATTTCAATGAGGCTGGAATGGTGTGCATAGGAAAATAGATGCCAGTTCCATATCAGTAAATGTAAAGTCATTCACTTCGGAATGATTAGATATCCAATGCCGTATTATATTGGTGGAATTATGCTAGGTATTTTGGAGTGTTAATAGATAGGAAGATGAAGTTCAGGATTCATGTATGTAGCGAAGAATGCAAATGCAACTGAAAAGTTAATTGCAATGCAGAAACGAATGTAAAGATAATGATGTCATTTTGCCTCTTTACAAGATATTGATAAGACCTCACTTGAACTATTGCGTGCAGGTCTGCTCCCCTGTTTTCCGTTGATATTCTGATATATTGGAGAGTGTTAAAAATTATATCAGGATTGGAATACTGATTATATAGATAAATTGAGAATCTGTAGACTGCAGATACTAGCAAACAGGAGAAAGAAGAGTGATATGATTGAGACTTGCAAACTTCTGAAAGGGTCATACAGGATTTCAGTTGATGGAATTATTCAATTTATGGAGGGTGGGGAAAGGACGAGAGGGCATCCCTGGAAGCAGAGAATGAAAGCCGCTAAGAAGAGGGCGAGGGCTAGATTTTTCTCTCAAAGGGGTGGTAAGTGATTGGAATGGATACCATTGGATGTTGTGAGTGCAAGAAGTGTGAATGAATTCAAGAATAAGTATGATAGCTGATGCATGTAGTAAGTGGCATCCCTGGAAGTCTCTCTTACTAATAAGAAAATCTCTGATATCTGTAATATCTACCTCAAATAATAATTTCAGTAGAAATTTTAGTTAACTTTCAGTCCCCAACATAACTGCATTTGGGAAACACTAGGGAAAGGATTAGGGAACAAAGTCTCACGCAAGACAAAATGCCTGGATTTGATCTTAAATATCAGAAACATGATTTAGGAACTGAAAAATCAGAACCCGGATTGAATACAAAGAGAAACGTGGGATGAAAAGTTACTATCGGGGGGGGGGGTAGAAGATTTCGACCAGTATCTCCCCTACGCAGGCACACCAATAAACCAAAATTTTAATTTTTCATCTAAACATTTCTACCGTGAATTAAGCTCTATTACTAATTCCCCAGTTCGCAAGTAAAGCAAAAGGCGCCTACTATGTTATCTCTGACACGCAGTGCATTTAATGAACGTTAAAGCTTTACGTGACTCACAACCACGAAAGACTGAAACCTCTGATAAATTACTACCACGGCGAACTAAGGATTTTTTTATATTAATTTCATATTTTTCTCTGTTTTATTTATTTTTGCATAGTCTGTAAACGCAGTTCTACAGACCAAAGATGAAAGTTTTTCAATTTCTGTCAGTCTTCCAATAAGCAGGACAGTGGTCTCGCATCGCAAGATCTCATGTAAATCCAATTATAATTGTCCATCCACTGATGTAATGATAATTATCATTACATTAGTGGATGACGAGTTACCTTTTGCAGAATAAAAGCACCTTTAGATATTGTAGCCTCAAAAATAGGTTGGCAATATTTGTTCATAGCAAAAGTATTAATCGAAAATAAGTTGATCAGATTAAGATTTTTTATTACTGTCTACAATGTACAGCTAAAATGCACTCGATCTTTAACTGTACGAGTTTTGCCACATACTGTTAAGCAATTCATCAAGATAGTTCTTCTTGAGATGGACCGCATTCTCCAGATTCAGGAAATTAACACTTTTTGAATCGAAAGTTAGTTGTCCGTAATGATTAGGGTTTACACCTTACTGTAGAAAACATTTAAAATCCGCTAACCCTTCAACTTCCATTGAGTCAGTCAGTTATTAAACATTCGAAGGACAACAATGATAAGTTTTTTTTTTTTTTTTTTTTTTTTTTTTTTTTTTTTACTTTCCTCTGCAGATTTTCCACCGATACAAAAGAAGCAGTGGCGGCCGGTGAAAATTTTAAGTAGGGGAGTGCTGCATATACAAAATAAAAAATAAAAAAATAAATAAATTATTTTTTTCTAATCAGTAACCAATTTATTAATAAATAAATTTACATATTAAAAAATTGCTTTATTAAAAATAGTTCACCCTCACCACGAACAAACACCAATAATAAAAGTTTCGTATCTGAGAGAAATAACGCGCGCATGCATACAATTTATGTGAGCGACATTGCTCAAACGAGCAGTGTCGGAATCATTTGTAACGTGCAATGAGAAGCGCAAACAAATATCGGCAAGTCTAGCTGCAATTGGCCGAATGTGATAATTCCGACACTGCGTTAGATCGCAGTGTATTTTTGTCGTAATCTAAAGTGATAATCGAATAATTTCAATTATTAACTATTCAATCAATGTCAAAACATAAGCTGTAACCTTTAGCATGTTGTATTGCATTTATATAATGTTGTAATTTATATTTTATTTATATAAGCATTGTAATTTATAAACACAATTTAATTTTTTCATTTTTTCCTTGGTGGCGCTGCAGTGTCGCAGTGCTTATGTACGAGCCGCTACTGAAAAAAACAGAAGTAATATAACAATTGACAACGTAAATCAGTAACAGAAAGTGTAAAACTAATCTTAAATGTAGGACTTATCTCTTTTACTTATCTCTTCAGAAATATAAAAGGATCTGCAATTAGGTCACAGAAATTCCTCCTTAGGCAACTAAGATATTGTACTTTTATTAGGTAAAAATGTTACTATTTCCGCATTGACAATAAATATTAGGAAATAATTCATATAAATAAAAGGAAACAAGATATTTGATTTGATAGTATTTAGCCTTACGGCTGTCTGGGGGTAGCCATATATGCCACCATCTAGGGAAATGATTATAGCAAGGTGGTTTACCGTTGTCGCTTTAAACAAGATATAACACTTGCAAAAACGTTACAAATGGAGAAGGCTTTGAAAAGACTCACTGATATCTTATGCAGTAATACGTTTAAATCGAACAAGAATGCTGTCGAGTTTCCAGAGAGTTTAGGGGAAATGCAAGAATCTGCAACACTGAATTCACATGAACCTAACTTTGGTTTGAAGGATGAAAAAAAAAAAAAAAAACATGTTTCCCTGGTGCTCATCCATGCGGGGGTGGGAATCGCTTGTCTCAGTGTGACTGGAACTTGAGTGCACAGAATGTAGGAGTTTCCTCAACATCATCGGTATGACTGTCATACCGATGATGTTCACTTGAATGACTGCCATGTCATTCAAGTGAACACTATATTAATGGCAACTCGATGTGACCTCCTATCCAGCTAAGACTCGTAGAGGTTGTTTCATTCTATTCTGTGCAAAGTTGTTTTTTCATTACGAGGAAGACTAGGAAAAAACACGGACTGCTTTTCTGGTGCAAAATTATTTAAACGCTATTAGGGTCATTTGGAATTAACATCCGGAAAAGTGTACCACTTCAAGAAAGCTAAACGAGGGTCCAAGAAAACCGCATTTCCCTTCCGTATTTCCAAGAAAATCAAAACGTATTTCCAGTGTATAAGAAAACATCGTATAATAATGGTTCTGCATAAACATCTTAAATAAACAGCTGTTACTACCGAGGGTATTAGAGTAACCATCGTCTAGATTATGAAATTTAAGCTTATTACATCGGGCAATTTCATGAGCTGCATTGGCGAAATAAACCAACCGACGTGGAAATTTCGTTACTTGGATGCTCTATGAGAGGTACTTATTGCTGCAGATTAAGTTTATTCTAATAGTTGAAGAATAAAAGTAATTTTCTTACAAGCACCTGCTTATTTTTTGAGCAACTGTGCGACTATGTGAGATAAGCGCAAGCTTTATAACCTGTCTTGTTCCTCGAGAAAAAAAACAGAATACTGTGTGCAATTGCGTTAGTGTTTTCGAGAGTCGCCTTAAAATTTATCCAATTCTGAACTTCTTTAAAGTATTTTCTTGCATTTCGACTGATAAAACCGAAAAGCGGTGTAGCAAACAGTACTACAAAAAGTCAAATGATATCGTGGAAAAACACATTTCTAACAACACGTCACCGGAAAAGGGGAAAAAATTAGGTGATTTTAAGTTGATGTTTATAAGTAAAGTGTTTTTATAGACATGTTATATGCCATCATCGAATAGTTTGAATTTTCATACTAATGCTTTTCTACACAATTTTTTTTTCATCAATAATACATCGCCTGTTGCAAAATAAATATTTAAATAAATAAATATATCTAAGACAGTACACAGCGCAGATTAACTTGAATACTTCTAATTTTTCTTTTTGGATGCTGTTAGCGGCAATAAAAGTAAAACTGAATAAATGTACTTAAATAATTTTTCCAGAGTTAATACTCTTTTACCATGTCGTCAAATGGCACATGAAGCTCTTAAAAAGTAGCACTCTTATTACAAGGCTTTTTGACAGTAATTTCTCCTGGACAAAAAGAAACAAACTCATAAATCATTTAACAGTTTCCCCTGATGTTTATTGTTATCGAATCTCCTCAGCTTTTTCCTCCTGGAAACTACGAATCCTTACAACTCTGTAACATGAAAATATACGCAATTAACAGACAGTACAGTATAATTTAACCACTAGCCCTAACCTTAGGCCTACTTCAAAAACAAATATCATTGCACTACATCAAACTGGTATGACCAAATACACACAGTCATAGTAAGTTCTTTTAAGTTTCTTTTCCATCTTGTCCAGAGTCTCAGTTTGAAATTGTTGAGAGATGAATTTTTTGATGGGTAATATTTCTGTTTTCTTAAAAGCTAGCACGATATCTATGAGTACAAATTTAAGTTATTTGAAGAACCAGGGCAGTAATTTTGCAAAACTCTGATGAGTGGGTCAGAAATTATATGGCATTCGTGTAAAATTTTAGGGCTAATTTCATGTAGTTAGGGAAGACTTATTCCAATATATAATATTGCAATAAATATAAACAGAGACATAGTATAGACAGAGAGGTATGAATTTTCCGCCTTGTCCTTTATTGTCTATGCCTGGATAATGGATGAGAAGCCAAACCAGAATGATTGATGAACACACGCAGTGTCAGAAAGCAAACTGTGTGATCGGAAGCCTCAGAGAAACGATCTAACCAACAAAAGCGAAAGGGGCCAATTGCCTACCATGGCATTGTTCCAATTGCCACACAAAATATGGCCGAAACATCTTCTACTACAGAAGAGAAAAAACATGGACTGGCAGAGAAAGAGGGCGTTAGTATGATTACAGTGGACTCAGATAAACATTGTCATCATTTCTAGTTAGTTCCATTTTGTTGAAAATGAAACTAACTGGAGTTTCCAAGTTCAATTCCTGAGATAATGAAAATGTCTTTTAAATAAGTTGAGCTACACAAGTTTTACACCATAATAAAGAAAATTCGAAGATTCCCAGGCTTGCAGAATGAAGTACAGAAAGTGTCCGAATGAGAATACCGATATTATGGGCTACTTCACATTAGTCAATCTATGATATGAACTTAGTTCTTCTCTCAATAGATTATAAAGAAATAAAATAAATGCTTCTAATAAACAGAACTACTTCATTACGATTTCTTTTAATCCATTTAACCTCTGCTAGAATGCAATTTACTAAATCTATTCGGAAATCTATTCGGATGATATAGTTAGTGGGATAGAATATGTAGATTATAGTGTTTAGGGGGGACAGAGAGAATAAAATGGGGGGGGGGGGTTGTTGATGATAGCTGACGAACTGCAGCCAAGGAGAATTGAAGTTGTACCGCAGGATAGTGAAAAGAGCTCATTTGAGGCTATTTGGTGTGAGATTGAGACTGGCAGAATAAAATATACAGTTGGGTGCTGCTATAGACCAGGTGATGGAATAGATGGTGGAGATGGTATGCATAAACAAATTCATGAAATGAGTGGAAGGAGGGTAATTATTATGGGGGATTTCAACTATGGTAACATTGATTAGAAAGAGGAGAGGACACATGTGAGGAAGGAAATGGATTTTATTCAATTATTAAGGGATAACTATCTGAGACAGCATGTAATATTGAAAATACTGGGGGTTTGAGAGTTCTTGACCTGGTAATAGCACCTGAGATTTTGACTGTAATGAATATGAACATGTTGCCACCTATTGGTGAGAGTGATCATAAGGTCTTGGGGAGGTGGCTAAAGGTGTGGAATTTTCGATTAAGACAGGGTATATGTGGAATTACCGTGTTGGCAAGTATGATAAGCTTAAGAGATTGCTTGGTTCAGTGCCATGGCATGTACAACTGCAAGGGCTGGACGTCGATAGAGCATGGAAGTGATCAAGGAGCATTTACAGGAGGCTATGGCTGATTGTATACCTAGGGTCCGAATAGTAAAACAAGTAGGGGTTAAATGGATGAATAACACCATTAAGCTTGAGCTGCAAAAAAAAAAAAAGAAACAACTGTGGAAAGAATTTAAAGAAAGAGGTGTGCAGGCACACGAACGGTATAAACTGCAGGCCAGAAGGGTAACGAGTGTGGTAAAAAATCAAAAGCGGATTATGAAAGGAAACTAGCTATGCAAGCTAAAGAGAATCCCAAACAGTTGGTTCAATATGCTGCAAGCAAGAAAAAAAACTGTACACGGCAAAATGATTTTAAGGAATGACAATGGTAAGGAGGTCACTGAATCAGTCGATATAGTGGAGTTACTGAGCGAGCACTTTGCAAAAGTATATCATCCAGGTGGTGACATTGAAAAAATGAAGGAACCATTAGTTTATACAGGAATTGTGATGAATGAAGTGGAGGTGAATAGTCTATTACAGAACCTTAATGTGAATACATCTGTGGGATTGGATGGTATACAGGAACAGGTCTTATGTGAAGCATCTAAAGAATTATCAGTGCCCTTGTTTAATCTGAGTCTCGGGTCTGGTTTAATCCCGAAGGTGTGGAAAGAGGGGAAAATAGTTCCACTGCATAAAGGAGGATCCAAGCAAATTACCGACCGATCAGTATATAAGGAGTCGTTGTCAAGGTCTTAGAGAAAGTAGTCAAGGGATGACTACTTTCTCCAAGGAATGGATTGATGAAAATGAGATACTGTACGGGGGACAGCATTTCTTTGTGAAGGGTAGATCATGCCCCAGTAACTTGCTCAAGTTTTATAACACGGTGACGGCGGAACTGAATAAGGGTAATGGGTTTACAGTGATACTGCTGGACCTGGCAAAGGCATTTGACAGGATACCACATTCCTATCCGTAAACTACAACATATGGGAATGGATAGAGGGTTGGTGAGATGGATAGGTGGGTGGTTGATGAAGAGATATCAAAGAGTAGTTTATTCAGGAGTAGAGTCCAAAAGACGGCCTGTGACTAGTGGTGTGCCGCAGGGTTCTGTTCTCGGACTACTGCTGTTTAATTTGTTCATTAACGATATAGGGAAGGATCTAAGAGGAACAGTTCATTTGTTCGCTGATGATGCAAAGTTGGGTAGGGAGATAGTGAATGCAGAAGATATCAAAGTCTTGCAGGATGACTTAGATAGATTGGAGTTCTGGGATAAGGAGAATGGATGTCAATTTAATGTGACAAAATGTAAGGTTATGCATTTTTGGTTGAAAAGATTAGCAGCAGTATACCACACTGGTGGAACTGCTCCAGGAGATTGATGAGGTCAGGGACTTGGGAGTGTTGCTGGATAGGGAGATGAAGTTTAGGGGACACATTGCAAAAGTAGCGAAATGAGCTCATCAACTCACTTGGTTGTTGAAAAATACCTTGACGAGAAGAGACAAGCAAGTTATTGTACCTCTGTACCGATCCCTAATAAGACATCATCTCGACTACTGTGCCCAGATTTGATCACCTAGGTTCCTTCTTGATGGGGAGGAGGTGGAGAGGATCCAGAGGTGAGTGACCAAGATGATAGTAGGGCTATGGAACGAACCATATGAGAACAGGTTGAAGATTTGTGGGTTGCAGAAATTGGTTGATAGGCAGAAAAGGGGAGATATGATTGAGACATTCAAATTGCTAAAGGGTTTCTATAGGATTAATTCAGAGGATATTTTTGAGATCAGGACTGGTGGTGGGAGAACTAGGGGACACCTATGGAAGCTGGGCAAGAGTGTGGTTAGCAGGGGTGTTAGAGCTGGGTTCTTTACTTTTAGAGTGGTAAATGAGTGAAATGAGCTGCCAGAGTCTGTTGTGGGTGCTATGACACGGTGAGTGAGTTCAAGGCAAGGTATGACAGATACTGTGAGAATTTCGTATAGTTGTGTGGACATGATGTTTAGGGCCTCCCTGGAGTCGCCCGTAATAATAATAATAACAGTACGAGAAATTCTCCAAAAATGCATTATAAGAATTGTAAACATGGTACCATAAAAAGTGTTCTGTTCCTGATAGTATGCACCACTTCCCGCTGGAATTGAAACTACGACGGGGAGGGAGGGGGGTGAAAAGTATCGATAAACGCCTAGAACAAAAATAATATTAAAAGCAACTGATATAACTACAAGAAAGAAAACATCCTGAAATGAGATTCGAACTCAGATTTTTCCAAACAAACAGCATTTCCGATACCGACTGGGATGCGGTTACCCTTTCACCAAGGAAGCCAATATGTGCTATTGAGTATAGTCTTAATAGGCCTTTCACCCGTAATCCTAACCAACACGTGCCTTTAATGCATATGTTCTTCAACCTCGCACGTGTGTGGGAGGTTGAAGATTGAAAAGCAAAATTTAAAAGTAAAATATAAAAAAAAACATTGGTTTTTCAATCTTTTATGATCGATGTCATTTTAATGTAATACACATTCAATACCACATCTACCAAAATGTAAATAATAAACTGACACAGCGTCCGTAATTTTGTTGATCTTTCGGTTGCGCGCAGGTCATTCCCCAATGCATTACACCGACTTGAAATTCCATTAATTAAATATCTCATGAATATCTTTAACATTCCTAGCTTCTTAATATTTCGATAAGACGAAAGAAATGTATACGAAATTGAATTTCAAAGAAGCGGTTGGAAATATGAATTTTTTCGAAGGCTATACATAATCAGACGCAGCCGTAGATAACCTTAAACATGCGTTGAGCTATTTAATTTCGTCTCCAACCACAACAAAATCATTATAAGGTGAAAGAAATTGACATGTGCACAGGACCACGAACAGCAACATAAATCTCATAACAAGCGAGGTCTCAATTATATCTTAAGAATTGTTTAGGCTTTGATTTCTTAGTCAAACTTTCGTTTCCTATCAAGTTTCTAATTAGGTAGTTCATAAAAATATCAGAATGACTTGCATTCGCGTGTGCATCGTGTTTTTTTAACGAAAACGGAGAACGGAACTTCACTGAGATCACTGCAAAGCTCTCAACATATTTATTTACACTGGGATACAAATTTAATGGAAAATAACCACCAACCAGCTTGACGGATGGACCCAAATACCCTTATTACGTAATAAATTATTAAATCATACTCTCTTAGGCAATATACAGAGTCTTGCTGACAGCTACGAAGATGAAAACACATTCCCTTTTCTTCTTTGGTTATTATCCACAGGTAAATCACTGGATGCGGCATCATTAGGCACATATTTACAAAGTACCTCAGCTATAATCAAAATGAATGATAAATAGAGGATGTCAAGAACTTGAAAGTGCTCTCTCCAGTGCAAAAGGTTTCAGAAAAAATGATTGTTATTTTAACTACTTAAAAGAAATGTGAATAAGTGTTTCAAAATGTGTGGGAAGTAGGCAGATGGGGTTATTCTTTAAAAATATATGATTAATTACGGCTATTAGAATGCCTACCGTCTTATTCACGAAACATGTTAAAATATTTTTAAGCCTTTGAAACTTTCAACGGTCACAAATGAAACCTCGGCTACAAACTGCTAGATGCGATGAAGAAATTAAAACTAACTTGAATAAAACAACAATATTCGACCTATAATAATAAGGATGTTTTATAGAAAATAAACGAAACACTATGATCTAATACACTTTTTGCTTTTAATTTCCAAGTACCCAATACTCCTTTATTAATTTCAGATTAGTACAGTGATATTACACTCGGAAATTCACACCACTGCACAGAACCAGTCCCAGAAACAAATATTTTATTGCAGAAAGTAAACAAGACCTTTTGCTCCTTTCGAAATTGAAAAAAAAAAAATACTAGTACATTTATGCATTATGAGAAAGAATAAATTGCGAGTTCTTTCCACAAATGCATTTTTGGTACAACTGCTGCCATGAATTTATTGTAGTTGCAGACAATACACAACTCTTGAATAGTAACTCTTCCTTCTACGTCGGTAAATACAATACATTTCGCATTTCTTTGACAGAAAAGAAGAGTATATATAGCAAATTACTACTTCGATATATATCCAGAAACAATGATCTTATATTTCCATATTTGGTGGTCACAACTGTCGCAATCCTGTTTTCGTTTTGTTGTACATTAAAACTAGCGGCTGGATATTGTTTTATATGGTGAAAGAGCCCACAAAACAATACTATTTAATTTGGAGCATAAAAATAAAAAGAATAACCGAAATCAAGTACGCAAACATTAAACGGACATTTCAGTAGCGAAAATACGGGATAAAAAATTGCTAGCACATATCAGTACTGTTAGTCGAATAAGAGGAAGTCTACTGTATGATCAAGTTGTCATGCTCGGTCAGTTTTCCAGGAAACAGTGTGGCGATCTACACATGTTAATGAAACTACATGGTAGCTAAAGACATTCAGTATAGATTATGACACCCACCACAGCGAAATTCGAGCCTGTAGTTTTCATAGCGGGTACTTCAAGTCTTCAAAAACAAAGTTCTCTTATTAGCGATGAAATAAAAATTAATTCGTGAATTGCCGAGTTATTTTCCCAAACGGGGTAGTAAAGAATTATGCAACAGTTATTGAGAAACTGTAAAATAAAACTGGTAGAAAATTCAAACAAATCCATGAAAGGCTATATTAAAATTCCCTTGAGAATATATTACAAGACATTAAATTCAGTTCTATAGAATGAAGATTGATCGATATTAGCAAATAAAAGACTGTGAACTGATATCTAACTAAATAAAATTGGTTCGTTTCCATCAATATTTACTCGCTGCATTATCTTTTCTCTATCATAGACATGGCAAGGGTTCTCTCAAATGAGAATTTGAATACGCATTACTAGCTTAACAAAGGCTCCAAGTTGCTTAAATAAACAGAGGTCTAAGCTCGCTAAATATTTTCGTTTTGATTTTAAATTATTCTCCATATTTGTTCATTGAAGTGGGGTAAAAAGAGTCAGGTGTTCTTAAATTCAAGTCGTCGGACGAATATCTAGGTTAATTAACTTGTTTAAACATTTCCGGAAATACACTTGCCTTACGGTTGTTAGAAAAATTAATGGAACTAAATTAATTTCATTTTCAAGCTAAAAGCAAATTAAAAATGTCTGTCTTTCTAAATTAGATCTTTCTCTAATGACTTCTATGCATCTACGATAACACTAGATTCTATTTCAGAACAATCTCTGCATTATTTTGATTTAGTTTTCAGTTACTCATTATGAGCTGACATCAATGGTCCAGACACATTTTGTTATGCGTGGAATAGTTTCAAAGAGATGTTGAGAAACATTCCAAAACGTTACAATAAATATATTGTGCACCAGATTGAGAAATTCTTATGGGATCACTCCTAATAAAAAATGTGATTCGTTTTTGAGTTACTAAAATGCAAGCTCCATTCATGTTAAGGCCTGTGTTATCCACATTCATTTTTAGACAAACAATAAGTAAGATTCAATCAGTTTTTTTGTTCCATTAGCTCATTTACTTTATAATAATGGAACCATTAAGGAAACCATGTCTAGGAGTTTAACAGCAAGTTAACTAAAGATGAACAGCAATTAATTTTGTAACTCTTATTCCTGGATATTGAGTAAATAATTTATTTTATAAGTATTACTCTCTTACTATAAATATGCATGTGTGTTAATCCTTAATTGTTAATTTACAACTATAAAGTTCAAAAGTTCAATCTGCCAACGTCGAATTTCAATAATACTTTCAACTCGACAAGCATCTCTTAAAATATATATTAATGAATTTGTCAGGCGTTTATCTGGTTAAGTAAAAAACCAGCATTCGATAATAAATGCAACAATTACTTCCAACAGAATTAGTACTGCAAATTTACATTGTTAACTTAAACAATGAAAATGGTACACTTGAAATAAATTGATCAGATAACCGGAAATATTTCCAAACGTCTGCGGCTACTGCTTAGATCGCTGGTTTAATGGTATGGAAACACAAATGAACCACAGCGAAAAAGGAACATCACTGGTAAGTCAACAGCAATTTTAATCAAAAGACAAGAGCAATAACTTTCCAACTAGATCTTCACAAGGTCTGTTGATAAAACTGCATTTCTCCGTATTGCTTATTTATTTAAGAAATGAATAACAAAGCTCAGTGGTACTGTAAACGCTGGAGAATATACGACCACTTTAGCCAATGGAGAACTGCACCTAAGTGCCTTGCTCTTTCGACGTCTCCAAAGTGTTACAGTATGTCGTTGACCTGTCTGTAAGTAAACCATGCGATGGCCAATCGATACGGATGCGACTCTGTGATACTTCCTTGTTATAACCGGTCAATGCTAGGAAAGGGCTTTATTCTTGTATACAAGGCATTGTACGAAACCTTCCAGCGATTCCGGAATTTTTTACATTAACTTCATTTGCATTAAACACACTGTTTGGATTCTAACACGGTTCAGGTACAGCATGTAATCCTTGAAATGATGCGATGCAATATCGATCCACGGGGGAGACATCGCTTTTCTACTAAACAGACATGCTGTTCGTATTCGATGTGAGTGCAGCTCGATGATCGCTAAACATCTTCAAAGATAAATGAATTCAGAATTACATTCAGAAAACTCAGGTGATAAGAATATTGTTCGAGATATTTTCCGACTTATAGAGAATTATCAGGGAAAGCTGGTTATTTTATTTCTTGTTATTCATAACACGAAGAAACAGGCTGAAACAGTTGCAGCAATGCTTGAAATGGACATTTAAGCAGATGATTGATATTTCTCCCTTGTTCGTAATTAAATGATATGATGAACACATATTCAGGGTATAGTTCTAAGTATATAATAAACTATAATTTCTGAACATTTCTGAGTATAGTAATTTCGAAGTATACATAAGTTCAGAGTATACAATCAAGTATAATTTCTGAGTATAGTAATTTCGAAGTATAAATACGTTCAGAGTATACAATAAAGTATAATTTATGAGTATAGTAATTTCGAAGTATAACTAAGTTCTGAGCATATAATAAGTATAATTATTGAGTATAGTAATTTCGAAGTATCAATAAGTTCAGAGTATACAATGAAGTATGATTTCTAAGTATAGTAATTTCGAAGTATAAATATGTTCAGAATATACAATAAAGTATAATTTCTGACTATAGTAATTTCGAAGTATAAATAAGTTCTGAGCATATAATAAGTATAATTTATGAGTATAGTAATTTCGAAGTATCAATAAGTTCAGAGTATATACAATGAAGTATAATTTCTGAGTATAGTAATTTCGAAGTATAAATATGTTCAGAGTATACAATAAAGTATAATTTCTGAGTTTAGTAATTTCGAAGTATAAATATGTTCGGAGTATACAATAAAGTATAATTTCTGAGTATAGAAATATCGAAGTATAAATATGTTTAGACTATACAATAAAGTATAATTTCTGAGTAGAGTAATTTCGAAGTATAAATATGTCCAGAATATACAATAAAGTATAATTTCTGAGTAGAGTAATTTCGAAGTGTCAATATGTTCAGAGTATACAATAAAGTATAATTTCTGAGTATAGTAATTTCGAAGGATATAAATATGTTCAGAGTATACAATAAAGTATAATTTCTGAGTATAGTAATTTCGAATTATAAATATGTTCAGAGTATACAATAAAGAATAATTTCTGAGTATAGTAATTTCGAAGTATAAATAAGTTCAGAATATACAATAAAGTATAATTTCTAAGTATAGTAATTTCGAAGGATATAAATATGTTCAGAGTATATAATAAAGTATAATTTCTGAGTATAGTAATTTCGAAGTATATGTTCAGAGTATATAATAAGTATAATTATTGAGTATACTAATTTCGAACTATAAATAAGTTCAGAGTATACAATGAAGTATAATTTATGAGTATAGTAATTTCGAAGTATAAATATGTTCAGAGTATACAATAAAGTATAATTTCTGAGTATAGTTATTTCGAAGTATAAATATGTTCAGAGTATACAATAAAGTATAATTTCTGAGTATAGTAATTTCGAAGTATAAATACGTTCAGAGTATACAATAAAGTATAATTTATGAGTATAGTAATTTCGAAGTATAAATAAGTTAAGAGTATACAATGAAGTATGATTTCTAAGTATAGTAATTTCGAAGTATAAATAAGTTCAGAATATACAATAAAGTATAATTTCTGACTATAGTAATTTCGAAGAATAAATAAGTTCTGAGCATATAATAAGTATAATTATTGAGTATAGTAATTTCGAAGTATAAATAAGTTCAGAGTATATACAATGAAGTATAATTTCTGAGTATAGTAATTTCGAAGTATAAATATGTTCAGAGTATACAATAAAGTATAATTTCCGGGTATAGTAATTTCGAAGTATAAATATGTTCAGAGTATACAATAAAGTATAATTTCTGAGTTTAGTAATTTCGAAGTATAAATATCTTCCGAGTATACAATAAAGTATAATTTATGAGAATAGTAATTTAGAAGTATAAATATGTTCAGAGTATACAATAAAGTATAATTTCTGAGTATACTAATTTCGAAGTATAAATATGCTCAGAGTATACAATAAAGTATAATTTCTGAGTATAGTAATTTCGAAGTATAAATATGTTCAGAGTATACAATAAAGTATAATTTCTGAGTTTAGTAATTTCGAAGTATAAATATACTCAGAAATTATACTTTATTCTATACATAGTAATTTTGAAGTATAAATATGTTCAGAGTATAGAATAAAGTATAATTTCTGAGAATAGTAATTTCGAAGTATAAGTTCTGAGAATATAATAAGTAAAATTTCTGAGTATAGTAATTTCGAAGTATACATAAGTTCAGAGTATACAATAAAGTTTAATTTCTGAGTATAGTAATTTCGAAGTATACATAAGTTCAGAGTATACAATAAGGTATAATTTCTGACAATAGTAATTTCGAAGTATAAATAAGTTCAGAGTATACAATAAAGTATAATTTCTGACTATAGCAATTTCGAAGTATAAATAACTTCTGAGTATATAAGTATAATTATTGAGTATAGTAATTTCGAAGTATAAATAAGTTCTGAGCATATAATAAGTATAATTATTGAGTATAGTAATTTCGAAGTATAAATATGTTCAGAATATACAATAAAGTATAATTTGTGAGTATAGTAATTTCGAAGTATAAATATGTTCAGAGTATACAATAAAGTATAATTTCTGAGAATAGTAATTTAGAAATATAAATATGTTCAGAGTATACAATAAAGTATAATTTCTGAGAATAGTAATTTAGAAGTATAAATATGTTCAGAGTATACAATAAAGTATAGTTTATGAGAATAGTAATTTCGAAGTATAAATATGTTCAGAGTATACAATAAAGTATAATTTCTGAGCATAGTAATTTCGAAGTATAAATATGCTCAGAGTATACAATAAAGTATAATTGCTGGGTATAGTAATTTCGAAGTATAAATATGTTCAGAGAATTCAATAAAGTATAATTTCTGAGGATAGTAATTTCGAAGTATAAATATGTTCAGAGTATACAATAAAGTATAATTTCTGAGTATAGTAATTTCGAAGTATAAATATGATCAGAGTACACAATAAAGTATAATTTATGATTTTAGTAATTTCGAAGTTTAAATATATTCAGAGTATATACAATGAAGTATAATGTCTGAGTATAGTAATTTCGAAGTATAAATATGTTCAGAGTATACAATAAAGTATAATTTCTGAGTATAGAAATATCGAAGTATAAATATGTTTAGACTATACAATAAAGTATAATTTCTGAGTATAGTAATTTCGAAGTATAAATATGTTCAGAATATACAATAAAGTATAATTTCTGAGTATAGTAATTTCGAAGGATATAAATATGTTCAGAGTATACAATAAAGTATAATTTCTGAGTATAGTATTTTCGAAGTATACATAAGTTCAGATTATACAATAAAGTATAATTTCAGAGTATAGTAATTTCGAAGTATAAATATGTTCAGAGTATACAATAAAGTATAATTTCTGAGTATAGTAATTTCGAAGTATAAATATGTTCAGAGTATACAATAAAGTATAATTTCTGAGTTTAGTAATTTCGAACTATAAATATGTTCAGAGTATACAATAAAGAATAATTTCTGAGTATAGTAATTTCGAAGTATAAATAAGTTCAGAGTAGACAATGAAGTATGATTTCTGAGTATAGTAATATCGAAGTATAAATATGTTCAGAATATACAATAAAGTATAATTTCTGAGAATAGTAATTTAGAAGTATAAATATGTTCAGAGTATACAATAAAGTATAATTTATGAGAATAGTAATTTCGAAGTATAAATATGTTCAGAGTATACAATAAAGTATAATTTCTGAGCATAGTAATTTCGAAGTATAAATATGCTCAGAGTATACAATAAAGTATAATTTCTGAGTATAGTAATTTCGAAGTATAAATATGTTCAGAGAATTCAATAAAGTATAATTTCGAAGTATAAATATGTTCACAGTATACAATAAAGTATAATTTCTGAGTATAGTAATTTCGAAGTATAAATATGATCAGAGTATACAATAAAGTATAATTTCTGAGTATAGAAATATCGAAGTATAAATATGTTTAGACTATACAATAAAGTATAATTTCTGAGTATAGTAATTTCGAAGTATAAATATGTTCAGAATATACAATAAAGTATAATTTCTGAGTATAGTAATTTCGAAGGATATAAATATGTTCAGAGTATACAATAAAGTATAATTTCTGAGTATAGTATTTTCGAAGTATACATAAGTTCAGATTATACAATAAAGTATAATTTCTGAGTATAGTAATTTCAAAGTATAAATATGTTCAGAGTATACAATAAAGTATAATTTCTGAGTATAGTAATTTCGAAGTATAAATATGTTCAGAGTATATAATAAAGTATAATTTCTGAGTATAGTAATTTCGAAGTATATGTTCAGAGTATATAATAAAGTATAATTTCTGAGTATAGTAATTTCGAAGTATATGTTCAGAGTATATAATAAGTATAATTATTGAGTATAGTAATTTCGAAGTATAAATAAGTTCAGAGTATACAATGAAGTATAATTTCTGAGTATAGTAATTTCGAAGTATGAAGTATAATTTCTGAGTATAGTAATTTCGAAGTATAAATATGTTCAGAGTATACAATAAAGTATAATTTCTGGGTATAGTAATTTCGAAGTATAAATATGTTCAGAGTATACAATAAAGTATAATTTCTGAGGATAGTAATTTCGAAGTATAAATATGTTCAGAGAATTCAATAAAGTATAATTTCTGAGGATAGTAATTTCGAAGTATAAATATGTACAGACTATACAATAAAGTATAATTTGTGAGTATAGTAATTTCGAAGTATAAATATGTTCAGAGTATACAATAAAGTATAATTTCTGAGTATAGTAATTTCGAAGGATATAAATATGTTCAGAGTATACAATAAAGTATAATTTCTGAGTATAGTATTTTCGAAGTATACATAAGTTCAGATTATACAATAAAGTATAATTTCTGAGTATAGTAATTTCGAAGTATAAATATGTTCAGAGTATACAATAAAGTATAATTTCTGAGTATAGTAATTTCGAAGTATAAATATGTTCAGAGTATACAATAAAGTATAATTTCTGAGTTTAGTAATTTCGAACTATAAATATGTTCAGAGTATACAATAAAGAATAATTTCTGAGTATAGTAATTTCGAAGTATAAATAAGTTCAGAGTATACAATGAAGTATGATTTCTGAGTATAGTAATATCGAAGTATAAATATGTTCAGAATATACAATAAAGTATAATTTCTAAGTATAGTAATTTCGAAGTATAAATATGTTCAGAGTATATAATAAAGTATAATTTCTGAGCATAGTAATTTCGAAGTATATGTTCAGAGTATATAATAAAGTATAATTTTTGAGTATAGTAATTTCGAAGTATATGTTCAGAGTATATAATAAGTATAATTATTGAGTATAGTAATTTCGAAGTATAAATAAGTTCAGAGTATACAATGAAGTATAATTTCTGAGTATAGTAATTTCGAAGTATGAAGTATAATTTCTGAGTATAGTAATTTCGAAGTATAAATATGTTCAGAGTATACAATAAAGTATAATTTCTGGGTATAGTAATTTCGAAGTATAAATATGTTCAGAGTATACAATAAAGTATAATTTCTGAATTTAGTAATTTCGAAGTATAAATATGTTCTGAGTATACAATAAAGTATAATTTATGAGAATAGTAATTTCGAAGTATAAATATGTTCAGAGTATACAATAAAGTATAATTTCTGAGTATAGTAATTTCGAAGTATAAATATGCTCAGAGTATACAATAAAGTATAATTTCTGAGTATAGTAATTTCGAAGTATAAATATGTTCAGAGAATTCAATAAAGTATAATTTCTGAGGATAGTAATTTCGAAGTATAAATATGTTCAGAGTATACAATAAAGTATAATTTATGATTTTAGTAATTTCGAAGTATAAATATGTTCAGAGTATACAATAAAGTATAATTTCTGAGTATAGTAATTTTGAAGTATAAATATGTTCAGAGTATAGAATAAAGTATAATTTCTGAGTTTAGTAATTTCGAAGTATAAAAATGTTCAGAGTATAGAATAAAGTATAATTTCTGAGAATAGTAATTTCGATGTATAAATAAGTTCTGAGAATATAATAAGTATAATTTCTGAGTATAGTAATTTCGAAGTATACATAAGTTCAGAGTATACAATAAAGTTTAATTTCTGAGTATAGTAATTTCGAAGTATACATAAGTTCAGAGTATACAATAAGGTATAATTTCTGACTATAGTAATTTCGAAGTATAAATAAGTTCAGAGTATACAATAAAGTATAATTTCTGACTATAGCAATATCGAAGTATAAATAACTTCTGAGTATATAATAAGTATAATTTCTGAGAATAGTAATTTAGAAGTAAAAATATGTTCGGAGTATACAATAAATTATATAATTTATGAGAATAGTAATTTAGAAGTATAAATATGTTCAGAGTATACAATAAAGTATAATTTATGAGAATAGTAATTTCGAAGTATAAATATGTTCAGAGTATACAATAAAGTATAATTTCTGATTATAGTAATTTCGAAGTATAAATATGCTCAGAGTATACAATAAAGTATAATTTCTGAGGATAGTAATTTCGAAGTATAAATATGTTCAGAGTATACAATAAAGTATAATTTCTGAGTATAGTAATTTTGAAGTATAAATATGTTCAGAGTATACAATAAAGTATAATTTCTGAGTATAGTAATTTCGAAGTATAAATATGATCAGAGTATACAATAAAGTATAATTTATGATTTTAGTAATTTCGAAGTTTAAATATGTTCAGAGTATACAATAAAGTATAATTTCTGAGTATAGTAATTTTGAAGTATAAATATGTTCAGAGTATAGAATAAAGTATAATTTCTGAGAATAGTAATTTCGATGTATAAATAAGTTCTGAGAATATAATAAGTATAATTTCTGAGTATAGTAATTTCGAAGTATACATAAGTTCAGAGTATACAATAAGGTATAATTTCTGACTATAGTAATTTCGAAGTATAAATAAGTTCAGAGTATACAATAAAGTATAATTTCTGACTATAGCAATATCGAAGTATAAATAACTTCTGAGTATATAATAAGTATAATTTCTGAGAATAGTAATTTAGAAGTAAAAATATGTTCGGAGTATACAATAAAGTATAATTTATGAGAATAGTAATTTAGAAGTATAAATATGTTCAGAGTATACAATAAAGTATAATTTATGAGAATAGTAATTTCGAAGTATAAATATGCTCAGAGTATACAATAAAGTATAATTTCTGAGGATAGTAATTTCGAAGTATAAATATGTTCAGAGAATTCAATAAAGTATAATTTCTGAGGATAGTAATTTCGAAGTATAAATATGTTCAGAGTATACAATAAAGTATAATTTCTGAGTATAGTAATTTTGAAGTATAAATATGTTCAGAGTATACAATAAAGTATAATTTCTGAGTATAGTAATTTCGAAGTATAAATATGATCAGAGTATACAATAAAGTATAATTTCTGAGTATAGTAATTTCGAAGTTTAAATATGTTCAGAGTATACAATAAAGTATAATTTATGATTTTAGTAATTTCGAAGTTTAAATATGTTCAGAGTATACAATAAAGCATAATTTCTGAGAATAGTAATTTCGAAGTATAAATAAGTTCTGAGAATATAATAAGTATAATTTCTGAGTATAGTAATTTCGAAGTATACATAAGTTCAGAGTATACAATAAGGTATAATTTCTGACTATAGTAATTTCGAAGTGTAAATAAGTTCAGAGTATACAATAAAGTATAATTTCTGACTATAGCAATTTCGAAGTATAAATAAATTCTGAGTATATAATAAGTATAATTATTGAGTATAGTAATTTCGAAGTATAAATAAGTCAGAGTATACAATATAGTATAATTTCTGAGTATAGTAATTACGAAGTATAAATATGTTCCGAGTATACAATAAAGTATAATTTCTGAGTTTAGTAATTTCGAAGTATAAATATGTTCAGAGTATACAATAAACTATAATTTATGAGAATAGTAATTTCGAAGTATAAATATGTTCAGAGTATACATTAAAGTATAATTTCTGAGAATAGTAATTTCGAAGTATAAATATGTTCAGAGTATACAATAAAGTATAATTTCTGAGAATAGTAATTTCGAAGTATAAATAAGTTCTGAGCATATAATAAGTATAATTTCTGAGTATAGTAATTTCAAAGTATACATAAGTTCAGAGTATACAATAAAGTATAATTTCTGAGTATAGTAATTTCGAAGTATACATAAGTTCAGAGTATACAATAAAGAATAATTTCTGACTATAGTAATTTCGAAGTATACATAAGTTCAGAGTATACAATAAAGTAAAATTTCTGACTATAGTAATTTCGAAGTAAAAATAAGTTCTGAGCATATAATAAGTATAATTATTGAGTATAGTAATTTCGAAGTATAAATAAGTTCTGAGCATATAATAAGTATAATTATTGAGTATAGTAATTTCGAAGTATAAATATGTTCAGAGTATACAATAAAGTATAATTTATAAGATCTGTGTATTGCTTAGTATAGTAATTCATCATCATCAAATTCCTGCCATGTACCCTCAAGGGGTGTATTATACAGGATATGATAGTACTACATGAAAAAATTACATCATTACTAACTTCCTATCCACATTTTCTCTCCAAATCAGTCTGTTACTTGTCAAGACTCCAACATTATCAGATCTTATATTTCTATCCTCTAAGGCAATTTGTACCGTGTCAATCAATCTATATCTTGGTCTTACTCTGGGTCGTTTTCCTGCCATCCTGGCAGAGAACACTTGTTTTGCTAATCTTTCCTCTCCCATTCTATTTAAGTGACCATACCACTGAGATTACCTCTGCTAACTCATTCCTGGATGCTGACAATGTCAAGTTCTTTCCTAATATGCTCGTTTTTAATATGATATTGCCATTGGTGCCATCTGTTCACGCCTCGAATCTTTCTCAGGACTCTCATATCTGCTATCTCTAGTCTTTAGTCAAGTGTTTTACTTCTGACCCAGCTCTCACGTCCATAAGTTAAAACTGGTTTGAACACTGTCTTCTATACAGATAATTTAGTGTTCCGACTAATTTCTCTCTTATTCCATATGAAGTTATTCAATTGACTTCCCACCATACCATCTTTGCTGATTCTGTTGTCTATTTCTATATTCAATTTACCATCTTCATTAAAAATCTGCCTAAGCAGCTGAAATGGTTTACTTGTTCCACAGGTTCTCCATTCACAACACAGCTGACATTTTCAATGATTCTGCCTATTTTCATTGTCTTTTTATTGCTGACCTTCATACCATATCTATTACAACAGTTATTCAATTTAGTCAGTAAATCCGCTACAAGTCTACAAGATTCTCTGCAGGATACAACATCATCCGCATAAAGCAATGAGCTGACATTAACATCACCAATTTTGATATCATGTTTAATACCACTTTCTTTCATAATGTGATCCATATAGATAATGAATAACAGAGGGGATAATGTACATCCTTGTCTCACACCAGATTTAACATTAAACCATCTTCCTGTACTTCCTTCAATTCTAAATGCTGACTTACAACTCAAATAAAGACTAAGTATTGTTTGATATAATGCCCCCATTGACACCATATAACTGTAGCGTATTGAATAGCTTCTCTCTTGGCACCTTGTCATATGCCTTTTCCAAATCGACAAAACATAAATACAGATATTTGTTATATTCCCATGCTTTCTCGACTATTTGTCGTAAAGTAAAAATCTGATCCTGACAGCCTCTATTTGGCCTGAATCCAGCTTGTTCTTCACCCAGCTTTTCTTCCACAATTCTTCTCAATCGTTTCTCAAGTATACTTGCATAGATCTTATCTTGCCAGGAACACTTAGTAAGGAAATACCTCTGTAATTTTCACATTCAGTTTTATTTCTCTTTTTATATATGGGTACTATGAGAGCTCTACTCCAATCATCGGGAATTCGCCCTCTATCCAGGCTTTCTGAACTATGCAGTGCAGCCACTGTAAGACTTTTATACCACCATACTTCAGCATTTCTGGTCGAATATCATCTACTCCTCCTGCCTTTCCACATTTTAAGCCTTTGATGGCTTTTCTACTTCAAGTATGGATATGTATTCCTGACTGCATGCCTGGTCAGTGTTTGTTAGCACTGTGCTGTCATCACTGCTTGTTTCATTTAGCAGTTTTTCAAAGTAATTACTCCATACTTCAAGGATATCTTTTTCTTCCGTTTTCATGTCACCTTTATCATCTCTAACTCCTTTTACTGCACTCTTTCCTCCATTCCTAAGCTTCTTCAACAACCTGCAGAATATTTTGCCACCTTCTTGATATTTATTTTCTATATTCTTGCCAAAGTCCTCCCATGACTTTTTTTTAGCTAGTTTTACACAGTGTTTAGCATTCTTGCATTTGTCTCTGTATTCTCTAAGAGCACAAGCTGACTTATTTGACAGGAACTTTTGATATGCTTTCTTCTTTTCCTTCACTGCCTGTTTAACTTCCTGTGTCCACAATGGAGTTCTCATTTTTCTATCCTTGCTGACAACTTCACCACATGCCTCTCTAGCTGAATCAATCAGGGTTTTCTTCAAGGCTTGCCAGTGAATCTCCAAGGTTTGATTCCTGCTCTCAAACTGTTTAATTTTTTTTTCAATAATCTTTGTGTATTTTAGTCTACAGTTCACATCTGAGAGCTGCTCAACTTTTATTCGCTTTAAAACTTTCTTACATGTTATTCTTTTCAATATGAAATTCAATTTTATCCTGCTCAAGACTAAACAGTGATCACTTCCAATTTCAAATCCTCTGTACACTCTAGTGTCCTGCACCAGGGAATTAAACATCACTATCAACAATAACATAGTCAGTGAGACTTTTCTTATTCCTTGCTTCTCCTCTCCATGTGAACCTGTGCACATTTTTATGTTGGAACATGGTGTTAGTAATAACCAGTCCATGTCCTGAACAGAAATCCAACAGATATTTGCCGTTATTATTAACTTTGCTCTTTTCTCCAAATTTTCCCAAAATATTTTCATTTTCTACTCTGCTATTTAGATCCCCAACAAGGACCAACTTTTCCTTTTTCATTGTGTCAGTTGCTTTTTCTAAAGCATCAAAAATTCCTCCACTTCTACCTTAGTAGAACCTTCTGTGGGACCATAGGCACAAATAAGTCTCATTGTCCAGTTCCTCATTCTCATATTTGCCCACATTACTCTACTTGAGACTGACTGCCATTCAAGAAGATTAGCCTCATATTTTGTGTTGAATACTATGGCTACTCCTTCTTTTCCTTGATTGTCATCGCCTGAATATAACATTTTGTATTTATTGCTCAGAAAGATCTCACCAGTTTTTGTCTTTTTTGTTTCAGTCACCCCTATTATGTCAATCTGGTACTTATCTAATTCCTCAGCTAGCTCGATTTCTTTGCCATTCTGGCTTCTTATGTTGATAGTACCGATCTTTAACTCTGGTGATGTTGAGTTGGGGTGTGCTTTCAGATTTGTTCCAGTAGCTGACTTTTCGCTGTTCGCCCTGGTTCCCTGGCGAAAACAACGGGGGCCTTGTCTAACCGGGCGACGCCCCAGCATGAAATTTTGTCATGTTGTACCATCATTTTGTATTTTGGTTTAACCAATAAGAATACAATTGGTCGGCTAAATCCCAAATTGCCAGCCCATCCTCGTTTGTTTAATATCCAGCTAGATACCCAACAGGGTGCACGACGAGAAGGTGAGGATTGGACATTAGGTCAGAAGCCCTGGTTGGTTCTCCGCATTCCTTTAAATGCTATGTGGAGGTCTCCTCTCAGTTATACAGCTTTGACCTATAGTAATTTCTTAGTATAAATAAGTTCTGAGCATATAATAAGTCCCAGGACACCTCAGGCGTTCGCAGTTATAATACTAATACTATTATAATTCAGAGACTGCGCAAAATGAATAACTAAAATATTGATTTTAAAATTAAAAATACAATAGAAGGTTGCAAGAACCGGATGCTAAGAAATGTTTAAATGATTATCCTTGAGAGATCGCGTTTGTTGAAATCAGAGTTATAAAACGAAACAATCCCATATTCAGTGGAATGATAAATATCAAAAGTTATCGAAATCGGAACTTAAATGAAAAACAAAACAAACTTTACTGGTTATGAATGAAGAACAACATTTAGACATTGTAACTAAAGACACAAAACATGGCTATTCATTAACTAAGACAGTTCAATGGATTTAAATATCTAAGGAAATTATTGTTCTAATCTGGAAATAAGATTTATAGCCAGACCCTTGTTTCTTGATATCCTCTTGTGGTATGTACCCCCTCACTGAAACACTAACAATGAAACTGTTTAATTTAAGTTTGAAATTTAACAGCATAATCGATATTGCTTTCTCTTAAATGTGCTATTTCGTTGCCACCAGCAACAACCATGTCTGGTGAGTCTAACAAAATCTATAAATGAGGCAGAAAAATTGTCTAAGTCGCGAGATAACGTGATGTAACTATGCTAGCCAGACAAGTTAGAATAGCGAATCTGAAAAACAAAAAAAAAAAATTGATTTTGTTATTATAACATGCAGATTTTCGTAATACTATTCAAATTTTATTAAATGTTTCAGATTTCCTAAGTATTTGATATAATTATAATGTAGTCGGAGTTAGCCGAAATCTGCATTGTTATCTGTATTTGACTCATGCATGAAAGCTACTTTTAAAAGAAATACGACTTTTATAAAGTTTTGTTGGGCGCTTAAATATAAGAATATACTATCAAGTTTGCTTACTCGGATAAAATTTGTGAGAGCTTCCAATGTCAATTGCTAACAGTACGTAACAAGTTATCTAACGTCAGATATTTTGAGTCAGTTATCTTCACTATTAGTCGCAGAAACTGCAATGAATCAGTCTTAGTTGACATTCTATTTATATAATAAATAACAGCTGCAACTAATTGCCGTCCATATTGCGTTAACGTAACACTTGGGTATAATAATTATATACACGCAAAACTCATTAATTAAATAGTTTTTAGCCAATTATCGACAAACTGTATTTGTTGTGACAACTTTCCTAATAATTCATAGAATATTGTACCCTGACTTTGTTCATAACGGTACTGTGTTCTCCGAGGCATTTGTCACGAATGTCAATAGGAAAGCGTCTTATTAGCGTGGATGTAAGCTGGGAGCTTAAATCGGTGACCGGGAACAAACAGCATGGTAACAGAATACGTACGACATAGACAGAATTAGTGATCAATAAGGTTAATCTCTTTAACGCATCTTTCGCACTGCCAATAGTGCCAAGGAAGATTTATGCATCTTTCAAATGTCATTTGTTGTCACTAATAAATTTTCCCTTTTCCGAAGAACAGAACTCTAAGATACCATTCTCGGAGGAATGTTGCTTCCGCAGACTGCGCACTACACGAACGAATGCTATTGCATTATTAAAATTGCAAATTAATGTACCATTTCCTTTCATAATTAGGAATTCTGTAGGAGACTAACTAAATTAGTTTACGAAGTTATTTTGGAATGTAAAAACTCGGCAATGTTTGAAGTAAAAAGACAACAGTGTAATATCTTTTAATCCGATTAAAAATTGCTTCAAACTTGAGAAGTATTCTTGGGTTAAGCTGCCAAGTGTTACTCTGATTAACTGTCAAGGGAGCTAAAAGACTTGACAATTTGCTGCATCTTCGTTTCGTAATAAACATTTCTTATTCAAGAAGTCATTTCAGATATTTTACAATAAATTTACAGTGAACTAGAGTTCCTCACCAAGACGTTTTTTTTTTTTTTAAGTATAAACAGTAAAATACATTTTTACTCAAACTTAAGAATTTCTCTGAAAAGTCATCTTGATTGTCTCGAAAATCCAAATATTTCCTGAAAATTATAACTGAAAAAATAAACCATAAAATAGACGGTTTACTTAGCATGTTTATGTATTTATCCTGCTTGAGATCAGCCTACAATTCAGGTACGTACGTTTATGAGTGTTTGGAGAGGCGATAGACCATAAAGGATTTCTCATTTTAACAGTCGCAAAGCCTACAGGCATCGTGCTACCTTACAACTAGTCTAATTATAATTTCGTATTATTAATAAAAAAAATAAAAAAATGATTATTTTCAAAAACGTTTTGGTTTGAATATAATAAGTGTTCTGACCAATTAGAATATTATAGGAAGGATAGATTTCCGCTATTATTTAATAGCAAAAAATAAAAACTTTTATAGTAAAAGGTGCTTGTCAGAGATTTTATCGGTTTCTCAAGTGATACGAGAACTCACGAGAACAAGAACCATTAGTAATGATTATTGAAATATGCCATAATCATATTAAATTATCTTATATTGCAATACTTAATAGTTTGTATTTGTCTGTAAAAATAATTTGTAAAGTAAATTTTGGCTCCGTATTATGTAAAGCATACTAACGTAACCTTAAAAAATATAAATGAGATTATCTAAATCTCAAGTCATGGGCAGAAAATATGTAAAAGAATTGTCTTTATCTAATGCTTCAATCTTTCGTATACCTTTTTGGTTGATTTTTTTTATGAATAAATGCAATTTTTTTCAGCCCACTTTCAGATAAGATGTATTATTGAAGGAGGGGCGGAGGATGTATGTGTATATTTGTAAGATACCTATAAATCTATTGCGTTTTTTCTAGCCAGTCTGCCTATTTCGGGGAAGGAATGAGAGAACAACTCTTCATATGTAACAGGCTAACTCAGTTGAAAAACCCTGAAAAACGTTCGCATTCTAGAATGAATTCGAACCCTCTGAAGAAGGAAAAGCAGATTCACTATTATAGTTTATTTCTAAGAAAATGTGAACTTAATTTAGGCTTAATCAGAATAACAAATAGATAATAGAGGCACCTGTAGACAGAAACGAAGCAGAAAGATATAATTACCATTAGCTATTGAAACAATGCAGAACAAACTGGATCTGCACTGTTTCAATAGATCTGCAGCATTTGCTTCCGAGAATGCAAATACTGCAGATCACATACCACAAAGATGTACGCAAGTTAAAAGAAATCAACATGCGTAAATATTAATGTAAATTTAAACGTGATGAGCACGTACTGAATACAAATCCTCTATTCGAGTCTCACATTTCAAAGTTAAAAATCTGCACGATATTACGTTAGCAACATCTCCGCAGGTGTTCTCTTTCTCACGAGGTAATGAATAGCAATTCATATAGTAGTCTGGAATAATTACGATGAGCCTGCGAGTAAGATAGGAGAACCATCACTTCTCTTGCGTTTCTCAGCTCCTGATTCAAAAGACTAAAGTAGAAGTGTTTGAACACCAGAAATTAATGAGTTATTTTACCTATTTTAAGCCATAAAAGTATATTTTTCACCTTTTGATTTTTTTAAAATTTACAATGTAGTAGATAAAACGGCATCACCCACCACGCGCACACACAGAATTAGTAAGAACAACACACCCGAATGCGAATCTATCCTTAAACCGATTGCATTTAGACATTTTGCGTGAATAAAATAAATAATTTAATAAATTAAAATAATAAATAATAATTAATTCATTAAAAAAATCTTAGCAGTTGTTTTACTGCTAAGATATAGAGAACCATGGAACATATTTGTTTCTAATTTAGAACATGATTTATATAAAATAAGACCCAATGTATATAAGATTTTGAAACACTTAAATGCAAATACCAAAGAAAACATAAAATTAAACACCGAATTGAAATTGGAAGAATTTCTAAATTACTACACAGAACTGTAGACAGACAAATATTTTAAAAAGACAACTGGCAAACAATTAACGAAAATGAAAAGGAAATAACTGAAGAAGAATTAGAAATCAGCCTGGCAGAAACAAGAAACGGAAAATCACCTGGAGAAGATAAGCTAGGTTCAGAACTGTATAAATATGCAGGAACAAGATTCAAAGAAAGACTCCTATTATTTTTAAATAAAATTTACTCAACTGGTATGCCCCCAATAGAATGGAAAAAAGCAATTGTGATTCCTATCTTTAAAAAAGGTAATAGAGATGACTCTAAAACATATAGAGGTATCAGTATACTAAATTCTTGTTACAAAATATATAGCAGACTCTTAAATAGCAAACCAATGAAATATTCCGAAAACTTTATTTTAGAAGTACAGAATAGATTTAGAAAAGGACGATCATGTATAGACCCGGCCTTTTGCCTAAAATTAATAATAGAGAAAAGAAGAAAATACAATTTAGAAACACATATTGCATTTATTGACTTTGAAAAAGCATTTCACAAAGTTAAAAGAAACATATTATTTAACATATTAAAAGAAAGACAAATACCAAATAATATCCTAAAAGCTATCATAAGTATATATGAAAATAATCAAATACAAATAAGATTAAATCACGAGCTATCATATACGAGAGATGTCCCCTCTCAGCAACTTTTTAATATTTACTTAAATGAAATAATAATAAAATGGAATAAAAATTTCAATCAAGGAATTAAACTTTCTCCTACAGTAAATTTAAACACTCTCCTTTTTACCGACGACCAAATAATAATTTGGTCGTCGGCAAAAAAAAGCCAAAGATTACGGTATTATAACATCAGAAAAATAAACAACGATGGCCTTTAAAGGACAAGATCCAGTAAGAACTAAAATAGTAATAGATAACAAGATCTTAGAACAGGTGAATTCATTTAACTACCTAGGATATATGATCACATATGAAAATGAAAAAGATATAAACGTAAAAATTGCAAAATATTTAAAAATAACTGGTGTAATTAACTCTATATTTAAACCAAACCTAGTTCAAAAACAAACCAGACTAAACGTATACAATACATTAGCCCTACCAGTCTTAATGTATGGAAGCGAAATCTGGACAATAAAACAAAAAGACAAAGATTAACAACAGTAGAAATGAAGTTTATGAGAAAAACTGCAAAGTATACCCTATTTGATCACAAAAGAAACGAAGAAATTATGAAAGAATTAAACCAAGAACCAGTAATAGAAAAAATTTAAACATATATACATAAATGAATGGAACACGTTCAAAGAATGAAAACAGAAAGATTACCAAAACAAGCCTTAAAGTACAAGCCATTAGGGAAAAGAAAACCAGGACGTCCTCTTAAACGATTCAACGATGACTTCTAAGGCCGGAACAGGCCTAAATCCTTGATATGCATGATGACGATGAATTTAAAAAATAAAATAAATAATTGCTGGCCTGGTTTGGTCGAATGGATGGCGTATACGATCTCCAGTCAAAAGGCGGCGGGTTCGAATCCCGCCATGGATGTTTGTGATTGTTTGTGGAAATATCACTGGTAGTTGGGAGTAGATGGCGTTAGTATAGTTGCGGTCAGTTGGTGGTGACGGAGTTTGTAGAGCAGATGCCTTCCCTTGATGAGTCCGTGGACCCCCTGGAGGTGTCAAATAATAATAATAATTACTTATGGATTTCTAGACTATGGGTTGTTAATCTTCAAGCCATTTTTATATTATTAATGAAATAAAGAGTATTGTAATCCGTTTATAAATTGCTTATTACAATTTTAATATTTGGCGCATTTTAGCGAGTATAGGTGATATCTTTTTTTTTTTTTAAATGTTAACTTTAAGCTAGCGACAATCTCACCATCAATCTCTCCATCAGCAAAGCATTTATAATGATTCCATATTACCTGAGGAAAAATAACCTCAGTAGGATGGAGGTGGCGGAGATGAGAATGCTTAGGTGGATGTGCGGTGTGACCAGAAAGGATCGTCTGATAAATGACTAGGCAAGGGGAACGATGAAAGTTACGAACTTAGAAGCAAAGATACAGGAGGCAAGGTTGACATGGTTTGGTCATGTGATGAGGAGGAAAAACGTGTATGTGGGAAGAAAGGTCATGCAGATGGATGTGCAGGGGAGGAGGAAAGGCGGGCGGCCAAAGAAGAGATGGAAGGAGCTGGTGGAGGAGGACCTGAGGATGAAGAACTTGGATGTGGTTACAGCCCAAGTCAGGACACTCGCTAAGAACTGCGACCCAACCTGAAAGTGGAATAAGCTATCCAAAATGAATTTAAGAAATAAAGCAACTACGCATGATTTTCTCAGAACATGGTGTACAAATGCAGCAAGGAATACCGCATTTACAGCCTTTAAGAAAATTACTGTTCTATTACAAATTCTTAGGGAATGTAGACAGTTTTCCTATCAAGAAAACGAGTAAGACCGAGGGGAAGATGAACCTTCCTTCGGTGACATTGAATTTTTCTTCGAAAAAAACGTTCAGAGCTGTTCCCATTAATATATTTAATGAGACACGAAATATACGAATAGATATTTATGAAATAAAGGCCGGCGATGTGCTCCAAAAATTAACAAGTTCAATCTAGCCATTTTTTTTTTAATTTTCATTGTTTAAGTACAGAATACTTCACAAACGACTACTGATCACGCATCCTTTGCTTTGATGGTAGTTTGTCATTACTACGTAATTTAAATTTCATCTAATCAAATATGCCAGTGGAATGAATGCGTCATCAGTGCGACATCTCATGAATGGAAATGATCAGCCAGTAACAAATTACAAAAATTAGATGTGAATAAACAGGAAGACTGCCAAATTCTTTATTTACACGTTTCTTAATTTCTAGGATTTCTAATTAATCCTTATAATACAAGCAAGCTTTTATCACCAGGATGATTGTTGGCATCATCAGCTTCAAGTGCTAGTTCAAAATTTAAGTAAATATTTGAGAAATTCGAGCACCTCAGATTAGGGTATTCGGAAGCTGGGAACCGAAGAGTTTTCTATCAGTAAAGGCCATATATCTTTCCACTAATTTGCAGCTGTCTGGTAATTATGATACATTTATAGCTCCACCACGTATCCAATTTTCCGCTATAATATGAATGATCTATCATCGATGTGTCAAAGGGCTTTAAAAGGGCGCGAGGAGATATTAACCGGGAGGGAATGATAAAAGGGGGAATATTGATTGATTTACTTCATAAGTTTTCTCCACTATTCTCGTTAGCTGCCGTATGCGAGCCTGTCAATAGAAATCGACAGAGAATAGCCGATGATCGAGACCCGTCGAAATCACTACACACAAAGCAGGTGCCCATACAGACTCTAAGCCATTCTCACAGTAGTGGCGAATAAATAGAGGGGATAATTATTCACCCATAACAAAACATTTGTTATGGGTGTTACGGTTTGCAACAACTGTCTAAAATTCATTATTGTATGTTACCTTAAATACCCAAGATGGCACTAAGATTTCTCCAGATGTTAGTAACCGACTCGTGTGCACGGAACGTTTAAGGTTTTCTAATTTAAATGGAAAGCAACTTCTAGAAGATTCACTAATGCGATAATCTGAAAACTGAAATCAACCTTCTCCAGTCCAAGTCTTGTTTCATGGTTCCCGAAGCCCAATGTATGTTGCTGTTGGTGGGTTTACAGAAATTTTCATTAATTTCCTGTCATTTGGGAAAAACTACAGTTAATTAAACTATTTAAGAAGAAATTAACTTATCTCATTCACTATTCTTCTCTGTTATTTTTTAATAGCAACAATACAACCCATCTTCGAAATGTTTAAACCCTAATGTTTTGGGTCTGAAATACGACTATAGTAGTTCGGAAAATACTTTTTTTCTAGGAAGAAGTTGTGGAATAAATAAAGATTGGGAGTTGCTGCAAATGAATGATAATTAGTTGGTCTTTGGCGTTTACTCAGTACAGATGAACAAGGTGATGAAAGTTAACTGCAAGAGGAATATAATGAAACAGAATGTTGTGCCACACGTAGGGGGGGGGGGGTTTCACCCTAATAATGCTGAATTCTAGGAAATGCAGAAATGTAGTTTCAATGATCCTAGCAGAATTCGTATGCATTTCCAGGTTAGGATATATCCAGAGGCAGGGCCGTACTTATGTACAGGTGCCTAGCTGGGGACCCCGAAAAATTAGGGCCAATTTAAGAGCCCCAAACAACGAAGGCCCCCGGAGCACTCTAGGCCGCACCCGCCTCAGTAAACGTGCAAGTACGGTCCTGTCCAGACTGCAGAAACGTAAGGAGTTATTTCTGAAAAAAAAACTGCTGTATGGTTTTTAAAGTTGTGTAAACTACTTCAAGTTGATGTTTAAGGAATCGTAGCCACTTATTGCGAGTTTCATTTGAAGGGATTAAGAATAGCAGAGCACTCAGTAACATTTAGGGAAGGAAAAGTGTTCATTTCCCGAGAGTTATTGAATAAAGGTGTTGAATCCCCAGTTTTTATCTACACTAAATATCGGATTGAATAGTCCATTTTATGGGAAATAACGATTGTAAAGATTGAAGTCTTCAATTCATGCACATTTATGGAAAATAAATGTGGAAATGAGAAAAAAACCATGAGAAAAACTAGAGTTATTTCTTCAAAGAAAAGTGAGAATTACTTAAAAGTATATGCATTCAGGTACTTCGCTTTTAATTGTGTGTACACTTAGTCATGTTTTTTTTGTTCTTACTTAAAGCTAGCGTAAACTGGGTAGTTATCCCTATGATATCTTCGGCTTTGCAAATGCAGCAATAAGATCACTTATGACCTGTTTCAGAAGTTTGCATTGCTATTAGGTTTAATCCAGTGTTTCTCAACGTTTTTTGGATCATGCCACCTCAACGTCTCAAAGATTTTGATCCCCCCCCCCCCCCTCTAGCATAATAGTCAGCCAAGTTTTGAAAAAGTATAATATAAATATGTGGATGTACATTTTCTAATTGCCCCCAAAATATTCAAATTGCCCCACGTTGAGAAACACTGGTTTAATCTGATGGCCGGCGTTTAGAGATTTTACTGTGTTATCTCTCTTTTACGAATGAGAATGCTGCAACGAAAAAGAATAGTTTCACATTATTCAATATACGGGGGAAGCATTCGAGCAATCCTCACTGCAGTGAACATCAATTTTCTTGTAACAAAGGAAACTGTAGGCTGCTTTCCAGTTGCAGTCTACTCCACCCTCTTCTATTACCACACATCCATGGTCTCTCTCTCGTGTGCACATATGAGTGAGTTGCGGCTAAAGATTACTGGATATCTATGAAAGAGGAGGAAAAATAAAATTATCGTTACAAATTAAGCTTTGAGATCCTCGTGAGGATCGAATCAATAATTTATGGCCTCAGTTGATTTTATTATCGCGTGGAAACGAGGTGCGAATTCAACATTAATCGATTACGATTGGGAGAGATTATGGATGCCGTAAATGAGCGTGGAAATAGTGCGAAAGTAAATATGCATTTCTATTCGGTGCAAACGACAGAGTTTAAGTGAGTATCACTCATGATACTCGGATTTAGGACGAATTATGGCAGATTATATGTAAGCTACTCTCCTGTGAGGTTTATTATAGTTTGAATTATAAAAGTCAAATAATTGTTTCTTACCATCCAGAAAAATGAAATAAAGATGAAAAGCAATCATCTTACTCCTCATTTCAGTCATCTTCAATGGAGAATGATAATTCAAAAAATCGAAACTGGAGAAGCATCTTCCATATAAAAGATACCAATATTTATTTAAAATAAGGTACAGAGTACATGCGATGTACTCTGTACATTTTCAGTGTACATGCAATGTACACTGAAATGAGTCAAATGGATGTGTAATCTTATTAAGCAAGAGATTCTTAAGAAACGGATGATGTGGAAGGAATACCGTTTGCATAAGGATGACGTCCATTATGAACGTTATAAGAAGCAGGCTAGAATAGTCACAACTGTTGTACGGAAAGCAAAGTCTGACTATGAAAAGAAACTGGATCTGCGTGCAGGGGTGCGCCGGCCATATGTGCAATGTGTGCGACGCACACAGGCGCCAGGATAGTAAAGGCGCCAAAGAGGAGGAAATATTAAAAAAAAAAAAACGTTTTTTTAAGTGATTATTTTATTGAAGGGGGGGGGGGGATAGGGGCGCCAACTAAAGTTTTGCACACAGGCACCGGACACTACTGGCGCGCCCCTGTCTGCGTGCTGAAGACAATCCACAAGAATTCTATCCATATGTTGCAAGTAAAAGAAAGAATGAATATGAAAGAATAATTCTTCTAAATCCAGATTGCGTGAGGGTTACAGATGCAGAAGAGGTTCTTCAGTTAATGAGTGCCCATTTCGTTAAAAGCTATCTACCTGGTGGACGCAACATTGAGCTCACTGTTACCTCTTCACTAGATGAAGAAACGCAGGTGTGTGATGCCGAGGTATTAGAGCTGTTGCACAGACTGAATAAGAATTCAGCAATATCAGCACGTGTGCTAAAAGAATGTTCAGCTGAACTGCCCATTCCTTTGACCAGGATGTTTAATATGAGTCTCAGAACAGGGAAGATTCCGCAGGAATGGAAGGAATGTATGGTAATTCTATTACACAAGGGTGGTGCAAAGACCGATGTATCCAACTATCTATTAGTATATCAGGAGTGGTGATGAAGATTTTGAAAAAATTGATCAGGGGCTTGCATTTAGAAATGAGTTGACAGTGAATCTCTACATTGCAATGAGGTTTACTAAGAAAGGTCATGTTTTAGCAACGTGCTCACATTCTATAACAATGTTACCATTGAACTAGACAAGGGAAACGAATACATCATATTTTTGGATTGCTAAGGCTTTTTTCAGAATACAGCATGGTAGAGTGTTGTATAAATTGGAGAAAATGGGTCTGGGTTATAGAATATTAGCATAGATAAGAGGATGACTGACTGACATATTTCAAAAAGTGGTATACGGTGGATGTGAGTCTGCAAGATTTAAGGTAACAAGTGGTGTACCACAAGGATCAGTGCTTGGTCCACCCACTGTTATTCAATCTGTACATTAATGATATTGGGAAGGATTTGACAAGCGACGTACAGTTATTGGCTGATGATGCAAAGATAGGTAGGGTAATCAGGAATGCTGCTGATATACAGTACTTGCAGAACGACTTGAATAGGCTGGAATTGTGGGCGTGGGAAAATGGGTGTCAGTTCAATGTCAGTAAATGTAAGTCATTCACTTCGGCATGATTAGATATCCAATGTCGTATTATATCGGTGGGATTAGGCTAGAAGAAACTGACGAGGCTAGGGATCTTGGAGTGTTAATAGATAGGAAGTTGAAGTTTAGGGGCCATGTGGCAAAGATTGCAAATACAACTCAAAAGATAATTGCAACGAACAATAAATGAAACGAACGTTCACATGTAAAGATAAGGACGTCATTTTGCCTCTTTACAAGGTCTTGATAAGACCTCGCTTGGACTATTGTGCACAGGTCTGGTCTCCTAGTTTCCGATGTGATGCTGATATATTGGAGAGAGTACAAAAGAGAGTGTTAAAAATGACATCAGGATTGTGGAAAACTGATGACGAAACAGATTGAGAATTTGTAGACTGCAGACACTAGCAAACAGGAGAAAGAGGGTTGATATTATTGAGACTTACAAACTTCTGAAAGGGTCATACAGGATTTCAATTGATGGAATTTTTCAATATATGGAGGGTGGGAAAAGGACGAGAGGGAATCCTTGGAAACTGAGAATGAAGGCCGCCAAGAAGGGTGTAAGGGCTAGATTTTTCTCTCAGGTGTGTGATTGGAATGGATTGCCATCGGATGTTGTGAGTACAAGGAGCGTGAATGAATTCAAGAATAAGTATGATAGCTGGTGTGTGTGTGTGTGTGTAGTATTTGGCCTCCCTCGATGAGGCTGACTCCCTGGAGGTCTCTCTTAATAATAACCGTTGCTAGGAAATCTAGCAATACTTTCTGACGAATTCCTCTAAATATTTAAGCACTTATTAGTTTAATGCTTTAACCCCCCCCCCCTCCAATAAGAGCATATTAAAAATTAGCACTTGTAGGACGGCTTTCACCTACATTTGCCAATTAGGTTGTGATTAAACTGTTGTGGATTACCAACGAGACAATTAATACATACCAGGCGCGTGTCCTAATATTCTGTAATCCGCGTATGTTCTTCGGGCCAATTTGTCTGTCTTGCTGAATGAAAAACCCGAAATATCAGGAAAGGAAACCCAACACAGGCTTACTAAACCGTGAGATGAAAAAGGTCATTCAATATTATCACTAATCTCTGGAGTTAGATGGCGGGGGGGGGTGGTTAATTTGGACAAATATATTCGAAATAATGCTGCTAACTCAGTTAGCACTGAATGGATTATGATGCAGTTTGGTATTTGAAATTATTACTATGGCAGAACAATTCAGAACGAGACAGAATTGTGTTACTAAGGCAATAAAAACTCGAGTCTACCTAACTCCAAAGGCTTTTATAGTCGTTATGAATTACCCCGGTATACAAGAAAGCTATTAATTAGGAAATGCTTACAAATGTTTAGGATCATTTCCACATGTTTATTCTACCCTTTTTTATTTCTGACATCCTGAATTAACAACTATGATTTATTTTTAGCATTTAAGTTTCTTGCATGTTTTCTCTAGTGAATGGCGGATATATAAAAGTGAATAGAGAAGATTCGTACACTTCTTGGTATATCTGCCATTCAGAAATTAGAAACGTACTCTGGGAAAACGAGAGCAATTTCTTCCCTTTTTTTTAATTTATTTTCTTCACTGCTACTCTCCGAAACCCGCTTTAATTCCTTTTGGGATTAAAGCGGGTTTCGGAGAGTGTCAATTTTCCGAGTTTTATATGAGGTATCGTGATAATTCTTTTCATTATTTTCGTAACCATTCAGCGCTTTTGATGCCGATTATTTCAACATACCACTGCTCATCTATTTCGAGAACTGGGGAAAACAGCGCCTGTGCTGCATATTCATTCAGGATTTGGATAAATGCTTTGAGAGAGCACTTACGATAACGAAACGCCCCTCCCCCTTTCATGCTGCATCCGATTAGCGACCCTCTCTAGATGTTAGTCATCCCAACTCGTTAGGGACTGGCCGTTCTGAAGACAACGGCAAGGCTTTTGATGCTCTTACAGATCACTCCGATAACAGCTGCCTGTGTTACTCCCACGTTTTTGAATTTGGCAGCGGAAAAGCTTTCGGTGGAGCATTTTTGCAGGTTTTTGTTACATACGGAAAAAGGGATAACAGTTCTGTGAGCGCTCTTTAATCCCTTTAAGTATATAAGTAGCCTGATACGCCGGCTACTCCATATTACTTTAAAGGGTTTTTCCCCTTTCCATACATAATAACATTACTTTGAGGAGATACTGAAATACTTCAGTGGACCCGAGTACTTTTAGAAAGCTACTAGGCAAGATGCAAATATGATAAACATATCTGAATCCTACTCTTTTTATAAGTGTGAGATGCACACTAAGAATATGCATAATACTTTTACAAAAGTGTAAATTTCAAAGGCTATTTAGAGATTTTGAAATGTGTGTTTTTTGTATAGGAGTGTACTTTATCAAAGTATGACGTCAGGATGATTTGAGGATTAGGTACTACTCTATATATATTGCGTTAGAGTCTCGGGGGGGTCTTTTATTTATGATTTAGTGAGAGCGTGTACAGTAGAAAGAAGGTAATTTATTATTATATATTGAAAGATATCCTTTAAGATGGTTGTTACGGCATGTTTCTAATACACAAAACGCACACTCAAATATACAAGAAAATTACGTCTCAAGAAAGATAATACATACCCTTTCACAACACCCCTTCACCAAGAAGCAAATAAAGTAATATTTTAACAACAGTCCTGAAGCAGCCTTTGCTTTCTCGAATTACATAATAAACCAAAGTGCTAACCTACATAATGCTACATCTGCAAAGGAAAGAAGTGCAGACTCAAATCCAATCACCGACAAGTGGAACTTTGTTTTTCAGTCCATTCCAAATTAATCTTTTTCTTGCGCACCAGAAGGGTTTCCTCCCAAGAAGCAATCTAGTTTTTTTTTTTTAATTCTGGAACTCTGATCGGCAGTACAAGAGGTGTGGGTACATTAAATACTAGTTAAGAGCGCCACCTTTCATTTAGCACTTCGAAAATATGATGCTCTCAGCTTTGGAGTTGATAACAGGTGGCGAACGACTGCCTGCCATTTACCAACGTTAAGGAAAAAAAGATTGCCTTCTTATTCCTTTGGAAGAATGAATATATATTACACGATTTTTATACTTATATTGCCTAAAAATTAAGATATTAAAATAATATTAATCACTTGTTATGAATTTATTCAGATAAGTCAAGGGTTGCTTAAGGTGGGGGAGGCGAAATGTGTAGCACTTGGTTTCAAGGATATGAACAAGAATTATTCATATTCTTGATGTCACTCAAACTCAGGTCTGACCTAACTAAAGGAAACTTGCTCTATGGACACGCCCAAAGTCAGCAATTATAAGTTGCTAAATCGATGCAATTATCAAATAAATTAAGATGGACAAGATTCCCAGAAAAAAACTGATGAAAGAATAGAAACCTTTGTAACATTAAAATACAAAAATGCGGCATCAAAAATGGAAAATAGTATTAAGTCGCAATTTAGGACAGTAACTTGTTGAAAAGATCCAGTAACAGGAGTGGCAGTTCCATATCAGATATACGAGCAGTAAGATACAAATAGGACAATTTACTTTAAACTTTTCTTGCTTTCTTGAGTGGCTCAAAAGATATTTTCATAATCACAGATGTCTTCAAGGGATGGTGTGTATGATTACGAGTGTCGATTTCTAATTCGTCAGAAGATACAGAAATGTATCAATTCAATATGGAGACAACCCCTATGTATGAAGAATATGTCCATTATATATAGAGAGAGAGAGAGAAAGAGAGAGATTTTTTTCCAGTATTCTTCGAAAGCTTGAAGCCATTCATGAAATGGATCGTGAAGCATCAAAAGTACTTTTAACTCATATCGCACGCATAGCAACAATTTTCTCATAACTTTATGGCGAGAGTTCATAAGAGAAGTAAACTATTACAGAAAATGAAGAAAATTATTCTATAGAAGGCTTTCTTTGTTATTTCTTTCTGGTACATATGATGGAAGAAAAGGCTCAGATTACTCTTCACAGTCATTACACTTCATTCCAGGTCAAGAAATATCAGAAGATAAAAAACTATGTACACCCACTCTTCTTTCCTCTTCTCTCTTTCAAAATTCCATTACTCGAGAGCTATAAAAGTTTCGAAATTATGTACTTCCTGCACTTATTTTGAAATATATAAGAAACTGTTAAAAGCCACGGCTCTATATGTTTTCATCATCCTTTTGAGAATATAACAACGCCAGGAAAATCGAAACATATATTTGACAACGAACGGTGAATTACAGAGGAGAGCATCTTGTAATCTCATTTATTGTATTAAGTATTCCCCAGACGTGAAAAATTTACTCTGCATTTTTCTCGAGACAAGAAGCTTATAACTAGAATGATGTTAAGAAATCCACATAGATGAGAACTTTTACACGCTCCTTGTTGCTTCTATAAAACTCGGAAGATACAAATGTATAGCAACATGAAGATAATAAACGAAGATAAATATGCTGCTCTCAGGGTTAGATCAAAATGCTGAGCTGATGCTCTTTTCATCATAAAAAATAATTCACAGTTATTTTCTAATAAGATATTCGAATACTGTATACCTTTGAACAAAGACATGAAATTGTAACAAAGATTAGAGTCAATTACAGCCACAGTATGTTCCTTTAACATTTAATTCCTCTGTCAACTATTGGAGCACTGTTCTGCTTTATGCATGTTGGAATAGTCCATATGATTAAGAGTATAACATATAGTGAGGTTAGTGCTTCGACGAATAGTATCCAATACCTTTTGTTGTCATGCTATATTAATGAAATAAATGTGTCCTTTGATTATTTATTTTTTACCAGTGATGGCCAACGGGATTGGAATTCGACAATTACTGACCGTTATCTGAGGCCATATGTGGCTTGCTATGCGTTTAATGAAAATACATATCACTGAACTAATCCTATTAGGTGATCGTTGTTTATTATTAGTACAGTTAACGGTTGGAATGAGTCTGCAGTACAGAAACAGACGGAAATGGCAGCAGGTGATGCGAGCATATGGGAAAATTCCAAAGCCCGGTCTGACTAAATGAAAAAATGTTATGACATCAGAAGCAATATGAAACTGCACAAAAATATTTGCACCGGTCAATTATTAATACTAAGTTGACTGCCGGTCCACATTAATTAAAAATAAATAAATAAAAATACATAAATAGGCCAAGCATCTACACCTAGAGGTTGATGTATATGACTGACAAGAAGGACAAAAATATGCTAACAGAATGAAATACTCTGGTAATGACAGATAAAATTATCTATTTCTTATGTCAGCAGGTTTTCTCAGTGCAAATTTTCACTTTGAACCACGAACTGTCAACTTCACCAGCTTTGTCTTCCGGTACACAATCCACTCGTTCAGCTCACTTCATTGAGTAGTATAAATTAGGTTTAGTTATACAATCGCCTGCTAAACATACTATTTACATAACAGGGTGAAATATTTCTATTTGTTACTCAATAAAACGATCCTTGTATGCTTCCAAATCTCATCTGACATTTCAAAGAACGTCGCCAATAATATGTGAACGTTAGAGTATACTCGCTGAATATTCTGGTTGATGCCTTTCGGCAATGTCATCTTAATTCGTCGTTAGTGGATATTGCAGCAGATTAGAATTACCTTTGTAAGCCAGCAGGCAAAAGCAGCTGGGAATCTGATTTCATTAAGGTACTGAATAGCGCCGAGCATGAAATAATAAACTGACCTGCACTGGCAAATCCAAATTAAATCAAATATGTAAACTCATATAACGAGTCAATAATTCATTACCTAATCATCTCGCAGTACTGCATTCTTTCTTGTTTCTACTTATAAGTATTAACAACGATAATTGATGACTTTTGAAATAAATTAGTGCGTTAAGTTATATCTACTAGAATAAGATCTGCACGTGTTAAAAGTTGAGAATAGTTTTGTTCATGTCAATCCCACCCACTCAAAGTTGTACCTATCATACATTTTAATCACGAGGGATCGGGGAAAGCAAATCCTACTCTAGAGACCAAGCATGAAACGTTTTCAAGTCATTTAAGGACTGATGGTTAGATGCAAAGCGAGGAAACATGTTTATCATCTCGGCCAAAGTTTGATTCGAACCCACAACCTATTGGAGAGCGGATACGCTAACTATTCGGCCCACCATGCCGGTAAAAATGAAGTCTGAAATCTAAGGTGGTGAGTTACATAAGCGGATCAAATAAAAAATTAGTCAAACTATTTAGTTATTAATACCGATGCAGCCTTCTTTGGCTGATAGCAATTCAATAACCAATAGATTTCCGTTGTTCTACAGTCAGTCCAGAGGTCAGTTTTTACCTTGCATCGGTGACGTAGCTTTTAATGAGTTGTATTAGTGTGAATCAAATCTCGTGACCACAGTCCACTTGCCTCTAGGTTGGTGGTCTCGAGGGTGTGTCCATCTACCAATGAAATCTGGATTCAATACTTCAAAATGGCTGTAATTTGGTTAAACATTGAAAGTCTGTTTGCAAACATATGATAAAAATGATTCCTGTATTTTTGTTCTATGATGCAAAATTCCTGCAGTCCTACTAAACTGAATTATTATGATGTCACCAATCGCATGATTACACATGATTAAATACATTTGATTTGTAATAGATATATAAATAGCTGCTGATTTTTCTACTGATTTGTTTCTATAAATTCAAAAGAGGATGTTCTCAAGCGTCAAAGGCGAGGGGCCTGCTGAAAAAAGAAGAGATCAGACGAAAAGTAGAGTCCACTACTGTATATTTCTTTGTCATCTTTCCAGTTTGAAATTCTACTATAGTTTTCTTTGGATATGAAACTAGTTGTGCATCATCCCAAGTTTCTTTTTGAAATGGACTTTAGTACATAAAATGATAGAACGAAAATGATTATTCTGTTTGGTTTCATTAGACATAATCTCAGCACCTTAGGCTATGAGATCACTGTATGTCTTCTAAGTGCGTGTAATTTCATACCAGCTTGTTTTGTGGGATGAATTCTTGTGTCAGTAGTTGGTCTACAGGAAAGAATCAATCACGTCGTCAATGTCTAGAAAATCTTAATGCGTGATTTTCTCTTCGTCCAGTATTTGGGCCAGCTACAAACGAATATGAATACGAGTCTGTAATGGCATGAAAAAAGTAAGTTTGGTCTTTCGAACAGGATTTATAGATGTAGTTCTGACATGGATTTGGATTTACTATCTATAATGGATTTAGCCCCTTTTAGCGGGCGGGATTCACAAACAACACAAGTACTTTCTCATCATACGCGAGATGATGGTTGAATATGAAGTGAGGATATGAAACGGATCAAATATTTTTCCCACACTAATCCCTACTGAGTGGGCAATTTTATTCCCAATGTGAATCATAGGATTCAATGGCACTTACAGAAGCATTGTGAACATGCAAGGAACACTTCGCACTGCCAACGTCAAGTGTATCTGCAAGTCATTTCTGAATAATAGAAATTGGTTTCACGTGTCCCTATTGACATGAGTCTTCGATTATTTTCGCAAATTCTGAGAACAGAGCATAGGTACCTTCAACAGAAAACGTTACCTAAGTATGAGTCAATAATGTTATTTAGGAACCCCCTTGATATCCAACTAGTATTAGCTAAGCTAAGACAGACAATGAATAATTTTAAAATCACGTGAGAAATTCTGAGCAAACGCGAACACTCAGTCGTAGACAGATAAAGGAAAATTGAAAAATAAATTTAAAATTAACACAAAAACATATCAACGGCAGAAAAAATATTTGTTGAGCCGAAGATAAATGAGCAGAAGCGTCATTTGCTTAATAAAAAAAAAGCTCCGAAAAAATCTAATGATACATAATCACGCATGAAACATTACCAATTTAGAATTAAAACAAAGATACAAAAAAGATGGCTATAATCATGAACAGCAATTATTTGTGCAGCCTAACAATGTCCTATAGTAAATCATAAAACTAGGCAACGAGGTTTTAAAGGCTGTAGCACCAATGGAATCATCAATGTCATGGGAAAAGGATGTGAAGGTGCTTCTGGAAAACTAATTAACATTAAATACTTTCAAATAAGCGCTTATGCAAATGTTAAGAGACTACCATGCAACAATGATGAGATACTTATCTTGGGGTTTTGGGCTGTAAGTGACTGCGCATCAGTACGTAGAAATGTTGATACTAATTCGCTAGTAACTGATAAATAATGAAGTGTAATATATTTCTTTCCTTGAAGGTAAATTAAATAATAAAAAAATAAATGAACTTATACATTCGAATGTATTAGTTTGCAACAACACAGCAGAATGATACCAAATAAAGTGGAAAAACAATCGAAAAAGTTGCAGACAAAATCAGCATTCATCAAAGATAAATAGAAGAAATTATTTTAAAAGGGTAAACTCTGAAGAGCCAAGCGGCATTGAATTTCTCGATGTCAGAGAAGCAATCACTTTGTGACAATTATAAGCCCCATAATATCTCTAAGTCTGTTATGACGTCATCGTGAAAGGTTCTTAAGGAAGACCAAATGATCCGATAGAACGATCTTATAAATTCATAAACACTATACAGAGTGGGGGTCAATCTTGGATAAATCGCGCTGAATTCTGACTTCTTACTCTACAAGCTTGACTACCTGCAGTCAGCGATAACTACACAGCGAAGTAATTCTCCTTAGCATTTGTAATGTCTATTACTTCAATTAGTTCCCTTTTATTGTAACTGAAGTATTTCCTGCCAGCAACAACGTAAAGTAAATCACTCATCTCTCAACAACAGTAGCATTTCAGACAATCTTCTCCACGCTAGATCTTTTATTATCCGATCCTCCTTTCAGATACACTATTGAGATCATCACTCCTCTGTGTAAGCATTACATCACCACCAAGTTGGAAGAACTCTAATCACTTCTGCTTCTCATGGCCACACTACTGTCCATTCTCCAAACCCAAAGAATCTTGAACAACCAACATATTAAAAATTTTATAGTCCTGAGAAATTCTCCATTGCATTTAAGAAATGTGGACTTGAAACGGCATCTCCCCTTTATCATCTCTACTTCCTATTATACTTAGCTGGCAACCACTTCAGAGCATGGAAGAAGCCCGTATTCACCGCATTCTTAAAAAATTGAGAAATTTTGTCCCGAAATTTCGAAGAATCTGATTGGGTTTTACATCGAGGGATTCTCAGCAAATTACCATTTTGTGATCCTTCCACCCATTGTGACTGAATCGCCAGTTTCTCCCCGGTTGTTCGCTGGGTGTAATGGTAGATAGTGTTCTGTCTTCAGATTTCTTTACTAATGCAGATGTTCCTCAAGGCTCTTATTTCACTACCAACCATCTTAAACTTCATATACATGAACGACTTTTTCTGAGTTACCTCAAACCCCACCAAGAGTTTTGCCGGTGATAGCGTTCATTTCTTCTTCTCATGACAAACCTTATGGCACTCCAATACCAAACTTAAAGATCTTTAACGACTAATACTAATCTCTATCTTAATACTGATCCTTCAAATCAGGTGATGGTAACACCTTGAGTCGTCCCCGATGTTTCTTGTTTTGCGAAGAACTGATAAGCAAGGGAATAGATGACGTAAGGATTAAGTTGAGGAATAACTGGAAATTAAATTCGTTCTTAGATTTTGTAAGGTTATCTTGAGCAATACTCTTCAATTTTGTGTCAAGTAATTTTTTTCATAATTAGTTTTGCTTCGTTGTATTCTAATAGTTCTTAAAATTGCAATATGCACTTTAACAATTCATCTCTTTTTCTTCGGTACATTGCGAAAAGGTATCGAAGCTTGGCTGAAGATTTTGCCGATTTAGAGAAACAAAAAGAGACAGACAAAGCACAAGTTTGTCTTTTCTCTCTCTCTCTCTCTCTCTAAAAGATCTTAGTTCTTCTTCGATTGTCATGACGAGATTTCTTTTATTAAAACTGCATTGGAAAAAGCTCCTTCAAGAAAACAGGTGTCCTTTTCCACTCAAGACGTTATTTTTCATCTCTTCAACTACTGATTATTTTAGAATAATACTGTCACTCCAAATCTCTTTAATATTTTTGAAACTGTCCAAAAAAGAGCGCAGTTTAAGCCACTAATGACCCTTCTTTCACAGTTTTTCTCCAGTTGCTGTTATAAAGCTTGGTAGGTATTTTCCCGGATTGTGTATTTTCTATAGATATTTCCAGGGACGCTCTTCTGCTCAACTGGCATTATCATAACCATCCCCATTAGATCAGCAATTGCCGTAATCCCTCCCTTATCTGCGGGTTCGCTATCCGCGGTCAACCCCGGTCCGAAAATATTAAGTGGAAAATTCCAGAAATAAACAAAGTGAATAGATCCAACATTATTTCGAAGCCGAATGTTCGTAGAGAGTACGAAAGTTTCGTAAGCTGACCTGAGAGCTTAGGAAAATACAATCCTCTGTCTCCCAGAGTTGCCTTAGCTACTTTAGTGCAAGCTAAGGTTGTTGAGGATTGTATTCTCGTAAGTTCTCAGATCAACTTACGAAAAAATCGGCTTTGAAATAATGTTGAATCTAATATCCACTTTGCCGATGTAATTTTACATCGCCGAAATGAAGCCGTACGGCTCTTTCTTTTAATAATAGACAATTCATAAGTCTTAAATTGTGCGCCGTTCTGAGTAGTTCTCGGTTATCAGATCGACTGTCGCGGTATCGCAATGCTTGGGTTCAAGTAACCCTTATTTTACTTAATAATGGCCGCAAAGTGATGCTGGCAATTCGGATAAGCCGTAAAGTGCTTCCTTTTAAGGGAAAAAGGTGAAAGTTCTCGACATCACAAAATAATAAATAACGTATGCTGTGGTTGCTAAGATTGCATTCACATAACTTTATTACAGTATGGCGTTATAATTATTCTAGTTTATTATTAGTTATTGTTGTTAATCTCTTACTGTGCCTAATTTATAAATTAAATTTTCTCATAGTTATGTACGTATAAGAAAAAAAAACATAGTATATATAGGGTTCGGTACTATCCGCGGTTTCAGGTATCCTCGGGGTGTCTTGGAACATACCCGCGGATAGGATGTGGGTGGGGTGGGGGGGGGCAACTGTATTTACTGCTCAACTAGTAATCCTCCGAACGTGCTATTCCAATTCATTACATCTACTTCTATTCACCGAAGTATTCCAAAAAGACTACAACCTCCTGTCTTCAAAAAGAACATCGACAGATTCTGTCCTCTTAATCCCTCCCTCTCTCTCTCTCTCACACACACACACAGCATTTACTTTATTATAGGTTTTGGAAATTCCCATGTATGGGAATAAGATAGAAAAATAATGAGAATATGATTCTAAAAATTTTCTCATCGACTTTAAAAATATGTACGAAATATTCATAAAAATGAATATTTACAATATAAGTGTTTCATCAGACTAGAGGTTCAGCAAACTCCTGTGAGTAAAAAAGACATGCACGGAAGCACAGCGGCATACTACAACAGTAATGGAGTGACTTCCAAACCTCGCGTAGCAATTTTCAGCCTGAAGTATTAAGCTAGGCAAGAAAAATAAATATCCTTTGCGACTTTATAGCCATAAAGCTGGCAACTGGTGTTTTAGGTTGTATGACTTAAAAGTATCTAGTTCTGTCCAAGGACCCAAATCTTTTCAGAATAACAATATTAATAAAAAAATAACTGACTGTGTTTTAATACTTACTGATGCCAAGACGAAGCCTTTTCTTTAATAGTTAAACGTTAAGAAAAGCAAGCGCTGCTATTTTTAGAAAAGATGAAATCGTGTCAGTAGTTTTTAAGTTAAGCAATATACATCGGTTATTCATATATGATAAGAAAGGCTGAACGTAAGACAGCGTAAAAAATAATCAAAGAAGTTTGATGTAAAGTATTTTAGTTTGTTACAGAATATATTAATTCAAGCTTTTTGCTGTTCTTTGTCACTGCTACTGCAGGGATCAGTAGGATCACTGGAGCAGGCTTGAAAACTTTTTATTCTGTCTCAAACAGCAAAGGAGTAGTCCGATTAATTACCCCTTAGCCAATCAATGGAACTAAAAAGCTCGTACAATAGGCAGATAAAATAAAATCATTTATGATAAAATAATCCAAGAATAATAAAGCGATTACTGCAGACAATCACGAACAGTAGTATTTCGTAATACCATCATTTACAATGCAAACATGTCTTTTATTTTTAGCACGTGTTAGTTTATTAGTAGTTACTCCATCCGGAAATGTGTGGTACTATTTTTAACCTAATTACTTTATTCTAATTACGTCCCAGTGACGGACAGTGCTGATATGCAATAAGTTTGCAACCTTTCATAGTTGGGATTCACATTCCAACTAATTAACTTTAATTATGCTGTGTGTACGAGATTTGACACTGGCTTGTGTTTCTGAAGTGCTTTACTTGCTTCCAAGAGGGATATTATCATATTTAAGGAAGGGGAAACCTTCACTCTTTCAGATGAAATCAGCAATGGTTGAAAACAAAAACACGAAATTTCACATTCATGACGGGGTTTCAACGTTACTGGCGAATGCCACGAACTCTTGTGCCATTCAGATTGTCATCAGCTAAGTTAATACGAGAGGAACAAATTCAAACTCAACAAGTGAACAATTTAATAATGAGTATCCTTGAGGAAAATCCTCACCCCCCCACACACACAAAAAACCCTCCGAATGATATTGTGTGTCCTGGGTGCAGTACTTTTAAACAAAACATTGATATATAATTTTCCAAATATTAATTTCAAATTAAACAGTAAAGTTTTATGTAATTAAAATTCATTATTTTACATAATGAATGTTAATTTTATACAACTGAAGCTTGGTAAGCAAATACGATCTTGTGCAACTGATAGCTGAAGCATTCACTACCTACCTTCCATATACAAGCAGAACCTTAACGTTATTCCCACGCAAATAGAGAAGTATTTCCATCAATGCCTTCCCTCTTCTATATATAAAAAAGAATTTATATACAGAAAATCAAACAGGCATGAAATGAAACCTATATTTGGTAGTGTCCTCTTGTTTAATATAAAAAATTTCAGAGGAACTATGTTCTTATTATCAGGTTGAGTTCAAAGCTGTTTAGAGGGAATTATCACGATTTTTTTACGATTTTTTTTATTTATTGATTTTAAAAGCTAATATTTTCCCGTAAACTTTCTCCGTGAGTCTCTGGATCAATCGATCAACTTTGGATGAAAACACCTGAGTTCGAATACCGTTTAGGATGCGTACAACCTTTATCAGGGCTTTTCACCTGAAGATGAGGAAGTCGGTCTTGTACCGAGGTGGAAGGGATTTCAATCTCGTAAACCAGCAAGTGGAATACACGCTAAATGGGAAGTGAAGTGATGTCTATGGAATACGTTCGTATTCAGCTACAGTATTTTAGGATCAGAAGAATTTACAATGTAACTAAATAAAATTAAAAACATTTCTAGTGTTTATGAAGTATTTATACCTTTCTGATATCTATTATTTAGGGACGAATAACAGTCTCAAGGAAGCAGAAAATAATAATATTCTTCTTCGTCTAAAATGAATGAAAATAAAGAACGTAGGCGCAAGCATTCTTTGATGGTAATGGTATTTTCGTTTGTCCGAAATCCATAATGTATGATGGGCAAATAAAACACTCCACCAGGGCGAAATGGACAAGAATGGTAATGGTTATTCCAGACACGAAACATCCACCATATATTTATTTGATGCATAACTTGCTTAAACAAAATCGTTTTCTTTGATGGAAGAGGACAGAGAAACGAGGCAAAGTTTTTTAATTCCAATGACGAAAGTATGTTCGCCTTATATGAAAAATCAGAGCAGAAATAACATTGAAGTAGAAACAATCACGTGTTGGTTGATTCAATAATTCTTCGACCTGTTTTAACAGCTGTTTAAATAGAATTCAATATCGGAGACAAATGGCAAAAATCACACGAGAGATTCCAATATCCATTACCCTACAGGGTAATGGATATTACTCAACTGTTTCGTTAAGAGCGTAAATGAAACTTATGTAAAAAATCGTCAATTTAGGAAACGATGCTTTTAACACAACAAATCGTAAAAGGAATGTAAAGGAAAAATGCGATGGAAACAATTAATAATAAAAATCAATAAAAGCGAACTATCTGCACAAGATGGAGGGAATGAGATGCAAATATCGCACCATGGAAAGCAACAAATCAGTCTTTATTAATGACACTTGGAGAGAGATTTAAATTTGAAAATATAAGAAAAAATGCTCCGCCTACATGAGATTCTACTCCGGATTAATAGATGCGCAGAAAGCAAACACCAGGGAGAAATTCTTGGCGAATTTATACGCATTTTTCAACATCGAGTTTTATGCTATTCTGCGTACCGCGCTCTCTTTAGGTCACTGTAACTCTCTCTCTCGCAATCCTGCCACCTAGCGGGTAAATTTTGAGTTTTCGTCTGCATACGCTGGCGGTTATGATAAGGGGGAGGGGAGCTGCGCTCAGTCGGGTGGTAGCTATCGGCAGTAGCTGCCTGTGAGTCGCTCTCTCCGCTGTTTTGGAGAAGGCGCACGGTCTCATCGAAGCAACGATGGAGTTGCTTCACAGCTCGCTAGTCTTCGCACTTCTTAAAAACATCATTTCAGCTTGAGGAGTCATCAAGTCGGTCGTCGGAGACGTTGGGATGCGACAGGTGGTAGTGTCGTCAGATGCACAGCAGCAGGCCAAATAAAACTATGACGCCTCGAGCGCTTATCCTTTCGGAGTGATTTGTGCCATCTGAGTCGGCGGCTCCATAATAACTGAACAAAACTCCTGACCGGCACAACGCCTCGGTTGACCTCCAAATGGATACAAGAGGCAGAAACTGTCTACGGTGATCGACAGGGATCTTTCAGCGAACAGAATCGGTGTTGTCAGACAGCCTTCCCATGACTGTGTCACGGAAACTCGGCTATATTGTCATTCCTAGTTCAATCCTGTGGACGGGATTATGGATAGCTGTGTTGTCTCCTGGTGTATACGCGAGGACTAACCTGATCATCGCAGGATTCTTTCCCACCACCCACAATATCTCGGAAGGAGCCATAGGTCGGGGAGTCCTTCCTGCTGTCAATCTGGCGCTACAACACATCAACAGCAGTCCCCACATCTTGCGTGGCTACTGGCTGGATATGGACTGGAATGACACAAAGGTAAGCCTTTCAAGCCAATCCTTAACTTTACGAATTACCGACAGGTAACATTTCGGGGGTGCTGTGGAAACTGACAACTATTACGCGCATTCAGTTACGATCGGCTACATGCTGATTTATGAAACCTAAAGAGACGGTTGAAAATATCTTCTTCGTGGACATAAATATGAAATCATCTTTATTGGGTTCATTGTTCTGCAAGAGACATTTAAAGTAAATAAAACGCTTCAGCTCCCGTATGCGTTCCATAGAATATCTGAAGTTTTTTTTCTTTTTTTGGGATCGCTAGAAGATTATTATATTTCTTAAAACCCCTGAAAATAATGGAAATCAATACACAGACAGACATACTCTCTTTAGAGTGACGTGCTACGCTTACAGAGAGAAATAGTACAGTTTGTTGCCAGGAACATGGCCGATCTCTGATCATTAACGTAGCATTTGACATTAGATATACATTTCAATGTGCTTGAACAAGGAAAGTGGAGATGAACTCTCGCGGTGGCTCTAATTCCAAGATCATGCCTATTAAAATAAAAACCTGTCTTCCGATATAAAACTCAGTAATTGCATTTGCTTATTACAAACAGATATAATGTTTCGGTAGGCGTTTAAAATAAAATCGAAAGGTGTTTGTTCTACAAGAGTTAACTTTCTGACAGAACGTATGCATTTTTGACGTCAACTGCGCAGGTGAATAAGGATATTGATCCGAGTATCGGCCAGAAGAGGTCTTATATTTTATTCGTCTTTTTGTCGAGCTGGAGCGAAACATGCCTGCTATATTTTGCGAAAGTACAGTCACAGTTTTCGCATGGTAAATGAAATGTTAAGCGCGCAGCCAAATTCTTGGTAGAACAGTCGATGGCAACGTATTTAACAATGCGTCGGTTGGCAAGATAAGACAGCTTTATTATAGTGCCGTTCACAAACTGAATAATGTCATTAATAAACTATATTTAATTATGATTAGTGTTATATAAATGCTAAACACCACTAAATACGCGCGTTGTTATTCAAACCACTGTGAACGGTAAATAGTGCTAACGTTATATACGCAATGATATAATTATGCTAATTTATACTGTTTAAAGTGGGTTTTCATTTGGACTATTGGGACACTCTTTGAAATGCAGATGATTCCCGAGTTGGGTTATGATTAGGTTACAAAGAGAAGATAATTCTAATAAGCAGATTTTGAATGTGAATTGGCAATTATTTGAATATATTCATAACTTATGAATATAACCTCTTTACTACCCAATATATAATTGCTTGAGTAATTAATAATTAGTATTGAACATGGAAATCGGGCAGAAGCATCAAGAATTCATAGAGGAATGGGTGGGGATAGATATTCCACAACATCGACTTTGAGATTAATTTGAGGTTACTTGGAATTGTACTAGTTTAATGGTTTCGCTTAAACGTGGAATGAGTTGCGTCCAATATGGGTTGTTGAGATTATATTGTCCACAGAATGAAATGGAAATAGAAAATGAAATCCAATCAATGAATTGGGGTGCATTATCTTGATCATTTTCTTTCAGTTTTATAGATGGTTCAGTAGATGTATCCTATAAATCATTTGGTGTATTGTCACAGAGAATATTTATTTATTTCTGATTTTTATACAGCTAACATGCTTCATAAAAATCCCACGAATCGTATTTAGTGCAAGATAATTGATTATCCGGCCCTCCTTCGAAAGTTAATTGGTGACTGACCTCACCTTAACTAATTGATTGCGACGACGACGTCTACAACGAACTTCTTAATGCACTTTAGATGCTTGCATTCCCAGAAAAATATGCGGAGTATGGGTCTGATAATAGCAAACATTATCTCCCAACGTGATTAATTATCTGATCTTGAATTAATACTATATACAGAGTTTAGTGGTTAGAAAGTAATAAGTGATACAAAAGGACGAAGCCATGTTTCTACTGATCCGAAATACAAAAGGCTGATGAACATACGTTTGATATTCACGGATTCATTTGCACTAATTTAGTGAGGAAAATGATGATGATTTGATAGCATCACTAAAATTTTATTACTGCAGTACCATGAATAGATGAAATGAAAAATATTAACTTACTGAAATCAGCCATTTAATATAATTTCCATGTATGATTAAGATCACTGCTTGTTTCAACGAACTATTTTGCAAACATATAAACACGGGGGTGGTATAGCATCTTTCTAAAACAGAACTAACAAGACAAATAAACACAGACTTTCTGCATTACATTAATTTAGTTGATAGTCAAAACACAAAATTTGGAAGGTGGTTACGGTGGCATTGGCTGGTGCTACCTCGGTACTGGTAGCAGTTTCATGATAAGTCATTTCCAATCGATATCCTTATAGCGAGTGGTAGTAACCGTACTCAGGCCTGAATCTGTGATTGCTTTTTTAAAGTTATGAAGATGAGTTCTATAAAACTCCAGAAGCTACTCACTTTGTAGAAATCAAATTAGCATAAACTAGACAACGCTAGGTTGCTTATTGTAATTTTCAATAAGCAACTAGCGTTGTCTAGATTATATATTATTTCTCGTATCCGAAATAAAAGCAGCAAGCAGACAGAAACGAGTTTATAAATAATTCGGTAGATGATGTACTTAGTTCGGGTGACTGTTTTTCTAAAATACCAGTATTATGACGGTAACGGCAAATACATTTACAATTATTTATAATTTTATTTAACAGTTTATTTATTTCATACTGATCGTAGCTTAAAATACTAACAATATGTTGGTGGAATTTCGGAGGTCCATTATCCCACATTGAAATTTCCCTGTATGAAGGTCATAAATTCTTTCTCCTTTCCGTCCACCTTTACGAGCATATATATACGGCTGTAGAGAATGGATTTTATGCGCTATCCCTAGTGATGCCCTATTACAGTGCACTATTTAATGTACCGCGAAATGCTAAGATGTTCAATAACTCTCCTCCTAGCTTTCTATTGAGAGCCGCATGCATTCCTGAAGAGATGCTTTACTAGTGAGTCACCATCAGATGGAGCGGAGTAGTTTGTATCGTAGTGTTGGGTAAGTATGTATCTGTTGTTAATGTGTATAAATGATTTCATTGTGGTTTATTTCTCGCCAATCTCTTTAAATAATTTAAATAGATAAATGATCAATTTTTCATTAAGGTAATCTAAATGGACTTTATTTCAGAAGTAAGACAAAAGTTATACTTTCAGAAATGTGTTTTAATTTATCCCAGTAACTTGTTCTTTCTCACTATTAAGCAGCAATTTAACGACAAAGATAACACCTGAATTAGCATTGCAAATAAACCCAAGAGAATTCTCATCCATAAAAAAAATAGCCAAGATAATTATGCCGAGTTTCTGTAGTACATTTATCTTTATAGAAAATATTTGCATATAAAAAATAGAAAATGGAATCTATAGCGATTATTGTTTAATTATGTTTTTTCCTACATGAGGGGCTTATTTCATTATGCGGCATTAAAATTCAATTCTATAAATAAATTACGAGATGCTGTTTTCTGTTTAAATTTCAAATTATATTTATTTATATGATTTAATGATCTGAAATGTTTCGGGCAGTATCACAATAATCATTATGTAAGATGTGCCATCTGTTCTGGTATAGCCCGATATCGATTATATATATTATCTTTTTTTTTTCTTAGTTGTTTATCTTTTCATTTTTTTCTTAATTCTTTCTTTTTCGTAATTTTTATCTTTTTTTTAGTTGTTTATCTTTCATTTTTTCTTAATTCGTTTTCTTTCTTAGTTGTTTATCTTTATTTTTTTTTAAATTCTTGCTTATTCGTTTTTTTTCCTCAGTTATCTATCTTTTTTTTTTCTTAATTATTCTTGCTTATTCGTTTTCTTTTTTTTTTCTTAGTTGTTTATCTTTTATTTTTTGTAAATGCAGATCTGAAAACATCGGAATATTTTACACAACATTTCACATTGTTCGAAATTTGTCTTGTATTTCTCTGTAAATAAATTATTTTAAAATTAGAACATAACTCTCTAGGTTATTGTTATAATATGATAAAGGCAGGAAAAAAAAACTAAACAATAGCAGTTGCTTAGAAATTTTGAATAGAATGCTTTTATTTTTCTTTGTATGCACGGTGAGAGATATCTGGAACGTCATATAAGTTTATCACCGCCACTTAATTTAGCACTGCAGTAGAAACGTGTGAAGACGCTAAAACCGATAGATAAAGGAAGGCACTTCCTTTCCCGATACATCCCTAGAGCTTAGCGTCTCTACCATCGTAAAGAGAACGTGACATTGCCTCACGGAACTGAAGACGAAGTCCTAAAAACATGTGGGAACGTTCTGAAAGGAAGATATTCAAATTGTGGAGTTGACGCTTTATGCAGAATTACTGTCGCACTTATTTCTTCTTCGCACGTCGGACCACGTCATTCTTTCATGTGTGTGTGTGTGTGAGAGAGAGAGAGAGAAAGAGAGAGCTGGCAATAATTTTTCCGGTATTTATTTAAGAAAGCATACCATTCACGAAATATATTAAAACATCGAACAGTTTTGACAATTTAATTTCGCACTGAACCTTGTCAACTGAATGATTTGCACGCATTTGAATTAAACAGCCGAAATGAATATAAATAAACATCTGGAACACTGTAAGAAAAAAATAATAAATGTGGAGAAAAGGTTAATATTTAGAATACCGCTGTGTTGACAGTAATATATTTAAGAACAAAAATCTTTTGCCAATATTTTTTATCTAACATATAACCTTGCTATGACCCACATCTAAAGGATTCCTTTGTTCCACGAGATATTTCGTTACTGTGCCACCTTTTTAATCCACATAAGTCGTGATTGACGATGTCAATGGTTTCATAAAAAAAAAAAAAAAAAAAAAAAAATGCGAACTGGCATGGAGTTTGAAGTTCTTGGTCCACCTGACCTTTCCACATCGCTGATATCGTTTTATTGATATTCGAACTACTCATGCTACTAATTTATCGGCCGGTATGATTAACATTTTACCCTGGTACACCGGCAAACTCAGTTGGTATAAATATGGAAATTATATTTAAAAACAAATCCTACTACACTTAGTCTTTTTTTTTTTTTTGTTTGCACAGACAACAGAGAGACGTTTTCTTTGGAATGTCGAAACAGGCAGTGTAGTGTCACCATCTGCCAGAAAAATAAGTAAATAAAATTAACGCATTAAAAATTCGACTTTCCTTCGCATATTCTGAAAATTAATAATATTCAAATACGTTAACGAAACAGGTGTGAAGATCTTTAAATTGATCTTGCTATGTATACGGGGGGGGGGGGGGTCGGATGATTATGTGACATGGTGAAATGAAGATGATGCATTCAGTTTAAGATATTTGGGAGTGCTTTACCTCGTTATACTCTAATATAATTTCGGCATAACTCAACATTACAACTATAAAATATTTACATCTTTCAGTAAAGAAATAATTATGAACATCGTGTGTGTGTTTTGAGCTCAATTTCACCAGAGCAGTCTAGAAAATTAGCTGATTTTTCCCAGTAAAATCGGCTGTAGAAACACACACACAGCACATATAATTTGTGTGATACAGGCCATGAAAGCAGGAGTGCTTACCGATTTCTAGAAAATTCCGTTTATATGGTTCGAGAGGGCGTTGTGTAGCCGCATTTTTTATTGTTTAGATAGCCGCTAAAATGTCACCAATATATTTAGCAGAGAATCTGGGAGTATTTGTATAAGATAGATTTTTGAGAACTTCTCCAGCATTTTCATCTGTCTTGAGGCCTCAGATATGTAAGATAATATATCAAAAAATCATCGTATTTAGCAAATTGAAATGAATACAGGGACGTGTAGTGACTAATTTTCGACTAGCTAGATAGACCAATAAAATAAATAAAAGGTTACAATAAACTATTTATTATTTATCAAGTAAGCAACATTTTCACGGACATACTGACTATTCCATTATTTATGCTTTAGATCAGCATCTTTTTTTCCTGCTCCCTCCTTTGCCTCCGTTCCCCTTAATAACTAGGAATATTTAATGCTAGAAGTATTTAAGCATCCAGAATTCTACTGTGTTTTTTCCCTTTTAGGATAATAACCAAGTTTTCTTCATTTTGCATCTTTATTCTAGACTGTTCATATCCATAACTTGGACATATTCGAAAGTACAATCTGGTCAGAATTATTGCATGAATTATGTCCAGCGAATTATGTCAGGGAATCGGTCACGCTGTAATTATGTGGAAAGATAAGTAGTCGTGTTGTAATGAGACGGGTTATCTTTAAGACAGGACATTAAGATCGACGGTGGCAAAGCAAATGAGTCTGCGTATGTTAAGAGCATTTTAATGCATTATATTCAGATTATTTGTGAATTACACTACAACTAAATCTCTCTCTCTCTCTCTCATTAGTGGGCTCTAATTCCTGCCTTCACTCACTCAGTTGTTCAAATTATACTGTATTTTCCAGCCGTATACAAACAAGCGGGTGATTACAAGATTGAAGAATGTGCTTTTTTTATGATAATCATATCCACAAGCACATCTAACATATTAGTACAGTTGGTTGGCTCGGTAATCCATGGACACAGCCAGAGACCAACCGAACTATTATAAGACATTTCATTGTCGTCACACTGGGTGATGAAAATCATCCACCACGTTGACTCTCAGACATTCATACCCTAAGAGAATTCAATTTCAGATAGTGTACAGTCTACTTACACTGTCATGTACATTTTTCCCAGTTATCCAACTATCTGCAGATGTAAGTGGAAAGTTGTCGATTATGAAAAAATAGTTCGAATAACTAAATGAATGAATGTCAGTGTATCTCTCGTTTATGATGCCTTCAGTAAACACATGCAATTAAATATGATCAATAGCGCATGCTACAATCACATAACAACTACCAAGAGCATTTGCGAGAATTAGACCACAATATGTACAAGACCACAATAGTCAACACCCAGCTTCTAGTTAAAAACGGCAGAATCATTAACTAATTACAATATGTATTCACTCATCCGGAATTCACATTGACATAAATTGTTTTGCTTAAAACCACTGAATTTTGCGAGATTCCTCTGAGCCAATTTCACGGAGAAACAGATATTTGCAATACAATATCACAATAAAGCCAGCGCATCGCGAACTGCAATTTCGATGATACTGATGCTCATCTACCCTATTACTACGTTTACGCAAGTGGATTACGTACAGAGAGCAACACGAGACATTATGTAACACTGCCAAATTATTGAGATCTAGACGGGTCATCTTCGGTCAGTGGATGAGCTCTATATGCGCGCGCTCATATTAGCATCCACAATAACTGCGAATTTCTCTTAATGGAGAAACTCACCAGAGTTCTAGCAGGCTATGCGCCAATATATTTTATCCATAAGCAATTCTAATTTTAATCAGGCATTTCATTCATATTTCCTGATACACCACATTGCAAAATAGGAACACAGATTTTAGAGTGTCGCTGTAATTTTATGTAAATGTAATTTTAGCCTTGAATATGTAAAAAATATACATATTCAAGCTCCCCCCTCCAGATTTCTGTATTAACAGTTTGTATTTTACGGAGACAACGTCAACATTATAGTCATCATAGTGTTCCAGATTCTAATTTATGCTGTTGAAGTTGAATTTGGCGTACTTGGCCCTTCTGTTAACTTAGAGAAGTGTTGGCGATTTTCTCCTTTTATAAAGCACCTTCTTTTCCTTGCATCATTTTTATCGTTCTGTCAGTTGATTCGTCTGTGAGAACTTCAAATTTTCAGATACGTCTTACTGTTGCAGTCACGTCTTAATCGAAATGGGTTTCAAACTCAGAGGTGTGCAATCTATCTTAGTTAAAGTGTTCTTTTCTCATTTTCGTCCTTTTTCTGTAGTTAATGAAGAAAGGCTGTGTGCATGCTGACGTGTCCTTGGGGACCATGCATATTTTATAATGCATGTAGCGTTTATATGTCCGCGTTTGCTAGCTAACATCTGCCAAAATGCAGACGGGAAATACCATTAAATATGTAACAAGCGAGTTCACCAAAATATTCTCTTATAATTAAGTTGTCCATCGAAGCACTCTGGTCAGAAGCGAGCAGAAGTCAATCCATCATCATCCTTTCATTTTCAGATGAGACGCATTTTCATGGTAAACTTTCTCGACTTGAGGTGATTGTCAAACAACTCCACGTACACGATTGTGCATTATGTAATAAAAGAGTGTGATGAAATTGACACATTTATGTTTTAGTCAATCTGTAAGCTACCCTGGTGTATTGCAATAAAACTAAGAAGGCTAACATTTTAAATCCATGTTTACCTTTTCTGCCTGTGTTCGCATCGGTGTTCAGTTCAGTCTAAAAAGGATTGTAAAACAAAATATATTCAAGAAAAGGTAAAGCTATAACGTCAACTTTCATATTTGGTATCTTTTTCAAACGGTGGTCATTTCCTTGATTCGTATGGAATGATTCCTATTAGGATACAATAATCAGAAAGAGAAAAAAACTAAATAGTTCACAATAAAGAATGTATCTTAAATTCACGCAAGAAAGAAAAAAGACAATATATATATATATTTTTTCCATATATATATATATATGGAAAAAGACGAAACGAACTAATATTAATAACGAAAATCAGATACATCAGCCAAACTATCCGATTATTGGCAACGATTAAAAACAAATATTTGGAGACATTAAATTGCATAAAACCTAGACGTAAAGTAAAACTAAAGCACAATGCGATTTTAATGCATTTTTTAATTCTCATTTTAGTAGCTAAAAATACATCGTAATATCGATGATCTAGAAAATCATGTTTGTTCTCTTTTTAAATTTCTGGGTTTTCTGTTTCATTTTTATATCTCGTTTATATTTCAAAATCGGTAACTGAACATAATAAATTTGAGTTTATAAAATTTCTACGTTACATGTCTCTGTTATTCAGTTGTTTGCTGAGAATGCAAAATTGTGCGATAGTTGATGCAGGTGTCTTTCAGGATGACTGAAATTACAATGGACATTCTCTTGCGAACTTCTGCATTAACCATAACATGGTGATCACCCAAACCAAAAGGAAGACTATGGACCTGGGAACATCCAAATGGTTCTCATTCCCAAATAGACCACATACTAATCAATAGAAAGTGGATCAGATCAATAAGAACTGTGTGCCCACATTAAACTTTCACTAAAAACCTCTGAAAATAACAAGCCTAAAAAGAAACAATACAACTGGGACAAACTAAATAACCCATAAATTGCAGCCTCTTTCTACAGCAAATTAATTAGAAGACAATATGGAAAACATTCTTAAAGATCCAGTTAGTGAAAAGTATAAGGGTATTATTTATTGAAGCAATAAACATAACATCCAACAAATTTCTTGGAAACGGCAACAAAAAAGACTCGGAAAAATGGTTTACTCCTGAAACTGAAAAATACATAGATGAAAGAAATAAAGCAAGAAACTCTACTGCTTAAACAGAAATGAAATAAATAAAGATAAACTAGACACTTTAAATAACAAGGTCAATGAACTAGTGACCAGAGGCAAAGAAAATGAAATAAATATTGCAAGGAACTTGAAAAGTATAATAAAACTGGGGATACTAGAAACACTTTTCAAACGATATATTATATCTGTCTCCATAAAACAAAAAGAAGTGGAAATATTGTCATCCATTACATAAACGGTAGAAGCTATCAGTAAATTCGAACTTGATGAAAGAATGGAGAAACTACTTTTAAGAATTACTGAATGTTGATAATCCCCAACATTCAAGTCAGCTAGCGGACCTGCATCTAACCACCACTCTACCAATAAATTGTCAAGACTTCACTGAAAAGGAACGAAAAATAGCAATAGATCAAACCAAATCAGGAAAGTCCCCAGGGATTGACGGGATTAGGGCAGAAGCTTTAAAAAATGCTGGGTATAATACATATTCCAATATCCTTGCCATAATGAATCAAGCTTAAAACACTGGAATAATAACCTCAACAATGGAAACAAGGCCATATTGTCCCTATACCCAAAAAGGGACAGTCTTAATAGAATGGATAACTACAGAGGTATTACTTTGCTATCAACCACAGTGAAAATCTACAATAGGATGATACTCAATAGAATAGAACCTTACTTAACACCACTTTTAAGAAAAAAACCAAGCTGGATTTCTAAAAAAAAATGTACAACAGAACAGATACATTGCATCAAACAAAATCATAGAAGGTTTACGTGATAAAAACTTACCACTCATTTTAACCTTTATAGACTTCAAAAAAGCCTTTGACTCCATTAATAGAGAAGCAATGTTTAAAATACTCAGCTTCTATGGTTTACCCTCAAAACTCATACATGCAATTTCAGCACCTTATGAAAATTACAATTCCACAGTAATCTTTAAAACAGAAACATCTGAATCATTTCCAGTGACAACAGAAGTCCTGCGAGGTGATGAACTAGCATCTTATTTGTTTTTGATATGCTTGGACTACATCTTCCGGACCATCAACACAGATGATCTTGGTTTTAACATTAAAACATCCACCCGCACCATGTGCAAATAACTGATCTTAGCTATGCTGACGATGTTGTACTTGTTGATACAGAACCAACAAATGCACAAAAACATCTCAGTCTACTAGAGGCAAGGGGAAAAGTTATTGGTCTGCAGATCAACATCCAAAAGTCCAAAGTATTCTCTAGGTTGTGAAAACTTTATACTCATGTCAACAATAAACCCTTAGAAAGAGTCAAGAACTTTCAATATCTTGGATTACATCAGCAATACAGGAAATGATATCAGAAAACGTAACCAGCTGGCTCTAGTCTTCCATAACAAACTACGCCCCATCTGGAAATCATCATTAGTATCATTAAAGACAAAAATAAGACTATACCATGTAACCAGTAGATCCATCGTCTTGTATGGTTCTCAAACCTGAACAATAAGCAACAAAAAAAAAATACAGATCTGATTAACTCCTTTGGAACTACATGTCTCAGACTGATCCTTGGATACACCTGGATGGACCGCGTCACTAACTCTGCTGTGCTAAATCTGGCTAAGCAAGAACCACTTGTCAGTATAGTCTACAACAACTCTGTCTAAAAAAACTACAACTCAAATGGCTTGGGCATCAACTCAGACATCCTGAAGTGTCGCCCTTTTTGAAATCCCTCATCCTGTACAAACCAGAAGATGGCAAACGCAGTAGAGGAAGACCATGCAAACAAATTTGGCAGTAGATATGTGAAACCATCAGTAGGCTGAACTGCAAAACTCCATCTGACATCTACCCGTTAGCTCAAGATAGAGAGACTTGGAAAACCATAATTACAATATTTAATTTTTAATATAAATCTCTTTTTCCTTTTCACATTCTATCATATTGTGAATAAACTATGCATGTATGTGGACAAAGGAAAATGTTGTCAATTTATCATTACACAGTTTAGGATAAAAATATTACATGCTTTGTATTGCACTGATAGTAATGGAATGCAAGAAATTGATGAGGCCGATGATTTGGGGATAATGGTGGACACACACAGCTGAAGTTCAGAGGGAATGTTACAAAGTTGGTAAAATAGCTCAAAGGATTACTTGGATGTTGAAGAACACACTAACAAGTAAAGATTATTCTGCTATTTCATAAATTATGACTTCCTAATTAGAAAAAACAAGTGAAACCGGTTCGTCAATAAAGATCATTCCGTCTAACTTAATATCTAGCATTACGTACGATGAAATATGAAACAAGAAAATAAATTCTAAAATAGCTCTCTACTAGTTGTTATTAATTCCCGAATTACATCATGAAGACAAACTACTGCAGCAAATCAATTCTAATGAAAGCTAAGCAAACCATAAATCAGACCAAATATTCCATAAGATCGTCTGTGCATTGAATCATTTACGGTATAACAATAGCGGATGTAGCACTTTAATCTGATTTGTTCATATAAACACATGACACAAATATGTTCGCGAAAATGGCAGCCCGCCTGTTTGGTTGAAATTAAACTTCTTATAATGCATCGCTGTTTTTCTCCATATGTTACATCTGATAGAACTTTCGTTTAACAGTTTATTTTCCTTTTTTATTGCCGTATGTCTCTAGAAAACGGCTTCAATATTTGAGCAGCATTGTATTACGTTTAAGACAAGTGTCGTCAACTCGTACCCAGTGAGGTATCTTTTGACAGATTTTTATCGGTCGGGGGAAAGAAAAGACCGAATCCATTTATATGATGATGTGTACAGAAATAGCTATAAAGAAGAGCCTCGCACAAGTAAGAATAATGTAATGGTAGATATTTTAAAACCATCCCACTATTCGTGGCAGTTTTGGTTTACCTTACTGCCATCTTCAAGAAAAATATACGGTAACTTCAAACAATCTTTATCTATGCAGCACATAAAAATCTGGTTGCCTTTGTAGTTTTCTTCTTTTGTTTTTAAATATAGGTTGTTTCTTCTATAGATTCATCTGATTGAGAACAGCTGTTACAATATTTTCATATTAAAAAGAAAGCTCCGCGAACGCAATACATTCTAGATAAAATTGCGATGAAATTATCATCAGCACTTTACCTCCTATCCGCCAAGCTTTGCACAGCGCACATTCCCTCAATCTATCTTCGTATTCCAAATTAAACCTTACGGGCATAGTCACTCGCTACTGGAATTTCCCTGTTATCACCCTGATATCGATGAGACAAGATCTGTGCATGGAACTCCACACATACTAATCAGTGCTTCGTACAATGGCGCTATCACTCTGAATCCGGACTTGTCAGTGTCTTTCAAATTAAGGAAGCAATATTTTGTTTAACTTTTCCAACTATTGTTACATGTTCCCTGAACTTCAGCTCATCATCCACAAGCACTAAGAACTCTATCGCTTCCTTCACCTCCTGAAGAGAACCCAATATAACACATCCCATCGCACCAATTCACACTCTCCTATAACATCAGAAGTCCGGAGACTTATGAGTAAAATAAACCCAACAAAGACTTTTCCACAAAGGAAAAGGAAAGCCATTTATCCCTTATTTTATAAACTGAAGGGGAGGTCAATAATTTTCTAGAAATATTCGAAAAGATAAATTTAGTGAAAAACCAATTGAACCATTGCAATAAAGCAAAATAGTTGGCTTTGGCCAGATTTTATTTGTATCAAATACGCATATTATACATTTAAAAATGTATGCAAAAGAATCAGCAGTAACTCAAGCTTTCATTTGTTTATAAAAGTACTCACGTTGTAACTAATCCAGGAACTTGAAAAATAATAGCTATATGCAAATTTCATTCGTCAAAGATTTTACATCGGGTGGGGAGCGTCCCCTATTTTCAGGTAAAAGGCTCAATAAGTCTCTGGAAATATTTGGATGTAGCCATTTATTGCAACAGTAAACAGACTTTCATAACTGCTGCATACATGCAACATTAAGTAAACAGCCCGTAATTATGTGAATTAAAAGGCAGAACAGAGTCAGCATTAATAAACTCGACATCGTATACTGCCTTTGGGCAGGAAAACAATTACTTGTAGGGCCTGAAAGCTACGACGTGAAGAGGTAAATGGGCTTGGTGTAGAAATGATGTTACTTACAATATTGAGGTCTCAGGTCGCTTATTGCTGAGTCAACAAGAATAAACAAACTCTAATTACAAGCTTTCTCTCTCTCACACAGCGTAAAACGCAGTACTGTTCTTGATACAGAGCGAAATTGGTGTGTAAGAAAACGAATATGTCGTTTGACCTCGGTCTTAGCTGCTTTGACCTAATGCTACCAACCACCTTTTTTTTTTTTTTTTAATGTTGCTCCCACCCACGAAGGTTATTTACAAACCTATAGCATATTTTGTACCGTGGGTGGTACAAAGTTTACATATCCTTTTGTATTTTAATTTATTTGTTGCAGTCTAGACTCTCTACTCTAGAGACCAAGCACGGAACGTTTTCAATCCATTTCAAGCCTCCAATAAAGGGGGCAGTGGTCTCACACCAGGCGATGACATTCATCTCGACCTAAAAACAATCACAAGCATCCAATTCCCACGGCGGGATTCGAACCCGCATCCACTCGGCCATCTGGGTTTGAAATGATGGGCTGTTGGATGCTTTAAATGCTACATTTAGCCATTTATATTCTATTATTCATTAAGATAAACACGCTTTTAATTCAGAATGCTGAAAAGAGCAAATCTGACTCTTAAAACTTGTAATGGCTTCAAGCACTCATATATGATACCGGATTAAACCTGTCAAAATTAAAAACGTCGTTCAATATCACTCCATTTTTCTACATTTCATGTACATGTCTATAATTTATTCTCAGGTGCTTCACATCTTTGTATAAAACGAAGCTCACCAAAGCACAATCTAACATTCAATAGTTGAGTATTCTCAATATTTTTATCTTAATAAGGTTTCAATATCATTCGAATGAACTGATCCCTCACTGTTCTCCCTTACGATAAATATGTAAGAAAAGGAATGAAAAAAGGAATGTGTAAGAAAAGGGAAGAAACAGCAGCACAATGCTGCTGTTTCTTGGCGGTTGGATTCCCTGCCTCATATTCCTTTTGCAAAGCTCGAAAGTATATTTAAAGTTTTTCAACCAAAAGGTTTCTGATCTACAAATATAGAGATTGAGTTAGTTCAAAATGAGACAACTCAAAAGATAAACGATTTCTGCCAGTAACGTATTCTAACAGTAGATCACAGGTATTCTACAGAAACTAGGGGAAGGCTTGATCTTCCATCCAGCGTGAAAGAGTATAGACAAAGTTAGCAACCTGGGAGAATTCAAAAGGGGAACAATGGCAAAAGCTATACAGCTTGGCGACTATTATGAAAACTGATAATTGTGGGATAAAAAAATAAAGAAAACAAAGTTATTGTCACGTGACAAAAATATATTCAGTCAGCTGTCTCACGTATTTGGCCGGAAACATCAAATCGATAGACCAAACACGAAGCATGGAAGTTATTTCCAAGTCAGAGTAACGTGATACAGATGACCAAATCACTCTTCTAGAAGAACCAGAGAACACGGACCATCGCATTTTAAAGGGCTGTTTGTTCAACACAATTCCAAAAATGGGACACGGTAACAGCAATAGTGCAGTAGTAGTATGGCACACGTTAGTGTCAGTCCATAGGCATCTTGATTACCAGCAGAAAATGAGCTGAGTGGTGATGCATCCGAAATCACTGCCGACCAACTCCAACTATATATATATATATATATATATATATATATACACTGATCACTTACCCTGCATGTGAACGACATCTCGACCAGAATAATTCCTCATGTCATTTAGGAATAGCTAGGAACGCGATTCTGATGTTTACCTTAATGGACAGGTTCTATCAATCACCGTTATCAATGCTAAATCTTTGTCGTAAGATGGGACAAAATGTTCGTGACTGGGGCCTCACACCCAGTATATCTTGATGGAATTACAAGAATTCTTCACATCTTTCTGGTTACCCTGTTACGTGTTCCGGAACCTCATCCAGTCAATGTGTAGACGAATACAAGTCTGGCCTTTAAAGTTTAATGGTCATCCAAGATGCAGTTAGGCGAATCAGTCTAATCACAAACTGGAAAACGAGTCTATTTTGCTTTTAAGACGGTCTAATTTATGATTCATGTCTTATGTTGCATATTTCTTCAACAGGCAGCAAACTTAGTGTGCCGAAATGGCTATGCGAATGGTCTAGAACTCTTCGTACAAAAAACAATGGATGGCTCAAAATTGAGGTCTAGTAACTATGGCGATTACAATTTACCAATCGCTTTAATCATAATTAGGCACTAGTGTGGATACTATTGGCTAGATGCACATAAAACTTGAGATTGCCAGTTAAGCTTATTTCTGTTGTGGCAACACAATTACCACGAAGAATGATTAGCCGATATTGGTGGAGTGGATGGGAAATCGGTTTCCGACTTATATACTGAGTTTAAATCATACTGTGGTATGGACTTTTGTATTAGTGCTTAGGATGTAATTAATTCTACTGCCCGATATGAAATCCTGTTTATTGCAGGCCTCACAATGATCCATGGTGTCTAGAGCGGGATTCCCGGATTATCAAACCGTATGCTTTTAATGTACTAAACGTAAAATAGCATAAAACATCAGCGAAGCATAACTGAGGTCATTGACCAACGAAGTACGAGTTGCTTGTTACATTTTTAATGACTCTCTTGCAATTTCTGTACAATAAGATTAAAATTAAGAGAAAGGGGCTGGAAGGAGAAATCAGGACAAAGAAAAATCCATCAACTTAATTCCTCGACTGTCTTCTTATCTGCATCTTAAAAAATAAACTTCTCACAAAAAAACATACTGTGAAACGTGAGCTAAGACTAGCGAAGCAGGAGATGGACTATTTAGAAGTGATTGTTTGCTAGCATTGTTTTAATTGTTGCGAATGTTCCTTCCCCCCTTCTGAAATTCAGCAATGACTAATAATTGTTAAGAACAATATGTAAATTATGCACCGCCTAGCAGTAGATGACTTGTTCATCCATCAGCCCTTGACTCATGTATTTTATATACGAAATTTTTCTTTAATGATGTTCGGAAACAGGCGACACGGTTGGATTGGGTGGGGTAAAATTACAGCCAAAGCAGCGAAAGTTTGTAAGGCTAAACTATCGCCATTAAGTATTCTAAGGCTAGTTTACCTATTTACCCAGAAAAAAATATCTAATTTCCGGGAGGAAAACCAAGCCTTTTCTGTATACGCCCCACACGTCTTCAGCGAAGAAACTTTATAAATGGTCTCTCTAAGCATAGACGGGATTCAAACCCAGGTCTTTCGAATCAAAGGTCAAATGCTGCGACTTTCTCGCGACAGCGCTACGGAGTCGAAGATTTAACACCAAAAAACATACAAATACTTCTGGCCATGAAGTAAGACATTAAGTGTAAGACAATTAACTGTATTAAACATGATTATGTTGATAAATCAAACCCGTTCCATCTTCATCCTTCCTCAGCTGCATAAACATCACAAAAGCATTCTTACATCATCGCGATAAATAACGCAGTACGTTACAACTAGAGGGTTGTTACTGCTGATGAAGTGCGATTTATTACTGTGCTGCGCAAGTAATATTTATATATCCTGCTACACAGAAACTGGTGTTTCTTATAAGAGGGATGTATAAACCATATCCTTTTAGAGAGAGGAACTGGCCCTCATTGTTTCACCATCATAATGCCATTCATTCTACGCTGATGGCTTTCCTTTTTCGCTGATGTTTCACGCCCTGTAATGACAACCTGCAATCACGTTAGGTCAGAATAATTTATTTTATATACGTCTGTGCTCTTTCTATCTATCTCTGTTCCACTCTTTTAGTGTACATGCGATAAAACAGTTCTCTAAGCGTGTAATAAGGCAAACTTCTCTTTAGCCCTAAATACTTTACACACTGTATTACAAATATTGCACGGACACCTGATTTTTTTTTTTTTTTTTAAATGCATGTCAGTTACAAATCTCGTGAGACATAGCAAGTACTCAAAGGACTGCAATGTCAAATGACTAGTGCAATACTTGAAGTTGTTTAACTCGCAGGCTGCGCAATTAGTCAAAACAGATCAAAACTGCACAATCGGAACACTGGAAAGTTTCAGAGGTTGATGCTATTAAAAGGTGGATCGCAATGAAAATAAAGCAAAGAAACGCATGCGCACAACACTAACTGAAAACGGTCGATGTGACCTCATTCTCAAAGCTGTACATATTTTGTGATAATTTCTATTGCCTTTGACTAGAACTTCTAATTTATGGAGAGATTAACAGTGAAAATTGTACTCACATTCGGGATAATTCTCTGCTGCCAACTTGCACAAGATGCATTATATATTTCGGAACTCATCTGGACTCTTTCAAAGAGCCTTTTCATGCTTTTCTCAGTAGCCAACGGAGTTAGCAATTCAAACCCAGGAGCAGTATATTAGATAATATTTTCACCTTGAATAATAATCTGCTAGCACAAGGGGATGCATACCATAAACGACTTTGGACAGTTCTATTATTCACAGTTTCATTGTGTGACTAAAAGGTACTGGGCAATAAGAATGGGTTATTGTGCAGTACCGGTCATCCATCAGTGTTGATGCCTCCCCACGGCAGTCCACTTGAAATTTACCCTTGAAATATTCCACTGTCATTTACTGGATTGGGTAATCTCTGAAGGTCGCATATCTGAGCCTCTTACCAATTTGTCATTCATAATCCCTAATGTATTTTCTCATTTCAATGTGTAAAATATTGGATGCAATCAATATTTTAATGAACAGCGAGGTCATTTCTGGATGATTCTTAATGCGGGGAACTGGAATTTCTTGAAATATGAGGAAAGAGAACTCAACAAAATTCAAACATAACCTTGCTTCTGTGGAGAGGGACCATGTCAAAACTAAATCCAGTATCAATTTCACATGAAGAATGCTGACAAAATTTATTGGATTTAATCTTGCGTACAGTATAGCACATTAACTAAACAGTGACAGAATATTTGGAAAAAAGAGTAACAATAATGGCGCATCCATGTTATACAATGATGGTTGGTGACGTGATGAGAAGAGCCTTCAAGATCTGCGCGCATCAGATTTTTGATGAAAGATGACCGAATATCATGTAGAATCATCTGTATTCCTAGTTACATTGATGTTTATATTAGCATTTACAGTGGACCTCGAATTCCCCGAGGAAGTTGTATTCAATGTAGGCCATTTTTGTATACCACAATAATAGATGACTTGACTTGGTTGCAGGTGCTCCTAGGCATAACGTTTCTGTTTGGCCCATTTGTTCCACATAACAAATTCCGCATGAACAAGCCCTATGTATACTTTTGGGTGTTTGAGTATTTCAGAAGATTCTAACATGTCTTTTTTTTCCGATAAAATGTGCTTGTTTCTGATGTCAGTATCCGTCTTGCCTATAAGTGAGACTATCAGCTGTGACAGATTTGTGGATAGAAAAGAGAGATGCGTGAATGTCCATTATAAACCCCAATGGTATGTCTTGTTTGTGCATCTTAGGAGCTCTGTAAATTCTTGGAACTAAAGGATATTCACGTGTAAGAATGTTTTATAGTACCTTCAGGACAGTTGACAAGGTCTCGAATTAAAATGTTGGTTGTGTTGTGTCAAATATGGCGTCGAGTACACTAAGTTACGGAATTAAGTTTTGCAGTTTTTCAACATATTTCTCTAAGTTCATTACTATGGCATCAACTTCATCCGCTTATAATGGTCATGTCATGTCGTAGTTTTGGAGCACCGAAAATTACAATTTTAGGATTTTTTTCTTGCTTGATGTATAATAATAAATAAACGAAACATTGAAATGAAACAAAAAAATTTATCAACAAACAGTCTTCATATAGAATTAATAGCGGTCTTGAAGTTTTGATAAATCTAGTATAATACATGTAGGGGCAATAAACTTGAATAGCGAACGTAATCTGTAATATATGAATAAAGATAAAAGCTATTTGATCGTATAGAAATATATTTCTAACAGCTACGTCATGGAAGTTCATATATCACGTGTTAAACTAGGAAGGTAGAAAAACAAAAAAGCAAACTCTCTACATGAACATCCATATGAGGACTTATCGCATTAGTGACTTCCAAATGGAGGACATGGTTCTTTTGTGTATAGCGTTTCTCCTCGATATCGATATAATCTTGAAGTGGAGCAGAATTTGGTAAACTTGAAGATTAAAGCTGTTGATATTCGACATATTACAGTAACCAATTCACACTTAATGAAACGATTGCCACCAAGGAATGTTATAGGAGGGATATATAGAAGACTTGCTTTCTCAACTAGGTAACGAAGGTTATCACAAAATTGCGTCTGGCTCTAAGCTTTAAAAGATAACTTGGGAGATTCAATAACCATTTACAGACTAATGCCACAAATTCGAAGGTTATGATCATATTAATACAGGTACCAGCTATCCCGGGTACAAATCATGCGCACTGTGCGGGTGTGTAGGAGAAACATGAGACATGATCGCTTCAACACTGATGTGGTAGTCTCCCTCAATGTTATTGATGCACAACAATTGAGTCATTTTACGCCTTGATGAAAAACTGAATCGAGACTGACTTTGCTCACACATTTTGGATCAAAATGTTCGCCAAAATTTCAAATTTTCAATATCAAAGTTATTGATATTCTACAAAATTTACAGCATACATATTATTTGTGGAATTTTCCATGTTACTCCTCTAAATTGATATTAACTGGCTATTTTGCCTATTTCATTAAGGAGTACCTCTTGCATTGGTTTGTTTATATTGTGAAATACTAGTAAAAGGAATTTTTGGCATACCCTTATAAAATCCTCAAGATGAACTTTTTATGGAACGGCATCAGAAATACAAGTGTATCGATAAAAAGTATATAACTGAAGTTTAAACCATTAAAATGAACTGTAAACCATTTAGGACTCTCATTTGAATAAGCACATTAACACTTTTACAAAAAAAAAAAGGACGAATTACAAAATTTAAAAAAGAAGAACGATAAAAATAAAGATAAAAATTCGTTGTACGGGGTATGACCCGTTTCGACTAATTGTCTTCAGAGCTCATGGGCAAAGTGGAGTCTCATGATGGATTTATGTTTGCGTCAGATTTGTCTGTGCTGCTTTTCAATTTATGAGAATGTTGGCCCTAATTTGCATTTTGTGTACCTTCCGCCTCTCTGAGATTACATAGGGGCGGTGGACGTTTATGGAGTTGTCACATTGAATGGTACAGTTTCTGATACTCTTAGCATCGTTTGATTATTCCCTGTCTAATATGATGGGGGTTTTCAATTTATGGAGTATGTTTCTTTTCAAGAGAGTGATTGCGATTTCTGTTTTCCTGGTATTTGGTTTTTGTTCTTATTTTGGATTTGACTCTTCTTATTTCTTAGATGTTCTGGAATTGGTATATTGCAATCTCGCAAGTGTTTCTGTAGTCTTGCCCATAATGACCTATATTGTGAAACCTGTATAGGTGACATCTCAGTCGTGCTGGCAAGGAAATTTGTACACCGCATTGTGGTATTCTAATATTTCTTTGTATGAATGAAATGTGGTAGGTTTTAAAAAAGTTGCCAATTTTTGACTCGTAGTAAACACTAATTTATAGTCGGTATGCTTGAATATATATTTAAGCTTTATACGTATTCTGGATGCTTGGCAGTTTAATGATTTTTTGTGTTGGAAAGTTTTCTTTGATTACAGAATTGGTGAGACGAGTTTTCATTGTTTGGTTGGCGTAATTTATTAGTTAAGTGGGATAACCTTGCTTTTTAAATATTTGTGTTAATTTGCTAATCTCCATGTTAAGACAATCATTTGTAGTTAAAAATTTGTAACTGTTTATAAATTGTGAAAGAATAACGGATTTTTTAATAGAATAAGGATGATACTGGAGGTAGTTACCGATGTATATAGGTTTGTAGAATATTTCTGTGGCTACTTTGTTGTTAGTTCTAATTAATGTTAAGTTTAGGAAATATACGGATTTTTCGTGTTCTGTTTTTATAGTGAATTTTAGTCTATTGCTGAAGTCGTTAAGGGAAGCTTGTAAAGAGGTAATGCGTGGTGTTAATGTGAAAAATGCGATACCACGGGGATGAGAAGGATTTAATAGATTTGATTCTAAATATGACCGAAATAATTCGGCTAACTGTCCACTAACAGTATAGCCTATTGGGAGTCCGAAAATATGAATATAGATGTCATTGTTAAATTTAAAATAATTATTAAAAAATAACAGGGTTAAGAATATTTCATTATTGGGTATGTGATTCTGAGGTGTGGTGTTCTAGGAGAAATATATGAACGATATCTAATGTTCTGGGGGACGCCCATGTTAGCAGAAAGCGCTGTGGCGTCCAATGAAGTAAGGACCTCTTCATGGGATAAGCTCAGATTTGATATTTTTTAAAATAGTTAGCCTGTCTTTTTAATCATATGGTTTGAGTAATTTCACTAAGAATTTTGATAAAGGTGACGTGGTAGTGTTTCATATGAAATTATTTGTGGAGTTGGAAGCTCCACAAAATGCAAATTAGGCCAAGATTCTCACCAATAGGAAGGCAACACAGAAAACACTGATGCAAATATAAAGCCAGCATGAGATAGAATCCACTTTGCCCATGAGTTCTGAAGATGACACTTAGTCGAAACGGGTCATACTCCGTCCAACAAATTTTTATCTTTATTTTTATCGTTTTCCTTTTTTAAATTTATAGTTCATCCTTAATATGAGACCACTATGAAATTACTTTTTGTATTTTTCGGTTTTTAGTCCGCATATCTTTAATTTCCGCATTTTTAGTTGCCACATACTTGTATCTCTATTTTCTTGCCACCTATTTTTTTTTTTTTTTTTTTTGAAAAGGTGTTCATGTATTTATTCAAATGATTGTCTTAAATGGTTTATAGTTCATTATAATGGTTTAAAGTTCAGTCACACACATACTTTTTTTATCGATATATTGTTGATGCCGTTCCATAAAAAGTTAATCTTGAGGATTTATAAAATTATGTCAAATATTATTCTTTTTATTTCTTTTCTTTTAATTTATGCTGGAGTAAAAAAGCCAATAAAGCTGTTGATTAAAGACCAGAGCCTACAGATAGGAGAGATCTGAGAGAAATCAGAAGCCTGAACAGGTGGCATCAGTGGCAGAATCTTATTAACAATGAAAATATCACGCAGGAAGTTGGCATTGGTGGCAGACAGAAATGTGTGTGCAGAGCTAATCTCAAGTGGTAATCAAAGCGTACTGATGCAGTTAGAAGGGCTTTAGAAGACCGAGAACACAGGGGTCGTAGCAAATTAATTATTTTAGAGGAAAATAGTTGCTGATAGAATGATAACAATAATGTAAACTTTATTATATATAATTTTTATTTCGACTTGCATAGAAAGTAAATCTAGTAGAGTGTGTCGAATAAACACTTTGTTTGTTAATTACGCAGACTTATGGGTTTATTCTAGGAAAAAAAAAACTACAAAGAATAGGGAGTGCGAGTTATGCAAATAAGCAAAGTTTCATAAACGGAAAGTACGTGATAACCTCATTTAACCATCGCATTTCATTTTTCCAATTTGGATCGTCTAACAACAACACAGAAGAAAGCTATGAAACTGAAGTCATGTTCGTAAGCGAAATTCTTCTCTTTACTTACTTATCAAAAACGCTAAAGTTGGTCGTAAAAGAAATAACATCTCTAAAATATCCGTTGGGTAATCTGATATAAGTAGTTGCAGAACTAAATTTTTCTGACCTTTTGGTTACGCGCTTCAAACGTAAATGAATAAAAATATGCCTCACGCAACCGATGAATTTCATAGTTTAATATGGGTGTGGTGTGTACGAGAGAAAAGAGACAAATCCGAAAATGGATGACCAATCATCATTATTACCCCCCCCCCACCCTTCAACATATTGATTGATTCAATGTTTGAATTCATTCGCTGAAATGCTGAATTCCAAATCAAGACATTTCTCTTCACCTAAACGACAGGAAGGAGGAAAAAAAACAATAATAAGGCGAGGGATTTTTTCCTTGTCTTTAATTGAGCCAGCACATTTCCTTCTTCTCCACGAAATAAATATAGCTCACTGCCATTTCGACCAGTGCATTCACTGACACGCTTTCCCAGAATCCTCAATAGGAAACCGTAATAGGTTGTTGCGGTTCCGATGAGAATGCTATTGATCTTCCAACGGTCCAACAGAGGGAACAATTTGTATGTATGTGCGCCAACTGTCGTAGTCGGCTGGGAGGCTTCTGCCTGTCACACCAACGATGAAAGAATAGCAATTCTATTTACAACAGAGAATGTTCAAATAGTTAAATCCATCCATTCTTAAGTTGCCAAGAAATTTTAGTTTTTTTTTTTTTTTAATGCCAAATGATGCGACCAAAACAGAGCCAGATAGTAGACTTTGCCAGAAATGGTTTCTTTTACCTGTATGTATGCGAAACAAGATCCATAAATCAATGAATACAATTGCCTAATTCATATGCTGCACGCATTTCTGTCAGACATTTCAGTTCTATAAGGTATGTCCAATAAGATTAATAATTCAAGAGACGTTGAAGTAAGAAATTCTTATAAGATTATAATGAAACACGGGTATTTCAATATGCATTTTCATTTGACGGTTAATTCAATAGAATTTATTTATATACGGCGCTGTTCGAAAATTTAGTAAGACTAAAACTTAATTTAAAATTATAAATTCATTTCAAAATAAATGAAAACAGCAGCTTCTTAAATACGCCATGGTACAAATATTATCCACCCGCTTCAGTCCTGTAGGAACTGACGGAAGGATGCTTCTCAAAAAGTGCTAAACGGCTGAGATCAGGATTCTAAGCCTAGCGCTCGCATCACCTCAAACCAAGTCGCCAGAGTCCACCTACAGTTTAACATAGTTCAGTTCCTGTTTGATACTCAATTGGATCGTAACCAATGAACCACGGAAACAGTAGACATTTGTTTAGAATACCAATTTATAATGTTGCATTCAGAGTTCAATATCGTATGTCAATACTATCACTTGAGTTCTATATGCATCTATCTATCAGTGGTCCTAACAGGCACATAAACGCCCACGACCTTTCGAAGTATTCTTGGACTTCGCAACCGCAACTCGAGGATAAGATGGTTAGGCCTATGCCTTCTGGTGTGTTCACGGGGCCGTTTTGGGGGACGAAAAACACGAGTTTCCGGGTGAAGAAATCCCCTACATCCGTATGAAATCGGCTAACTCACCTTTAGTCTAAGGAGACCAAACAAAGGTTCCTCGCGTCACGGACGGGAATCGAACCCAGGTCTTTTCGACCAAAGGGCTTCGTCTATACCGACTGAGCAACAGAGCATCATATACATAATCTTGTTTTAGTTTTAGAGTACAACAGTCACCTTTTTTAGTCAACAAAATGCAGCTCTGGAATTAAAGGGTATATTCCTAACTAGGATAGGAATACGCTGAAATCAAAAGGAGAGGAGAGGAGAAAAAAAATACATTGACGTTCGGGGAGTATTCAGTGAATGGCAATCGATTCGAAGACTGGGTCAAACCCGTCTGTGATACGAAGAAGGTTCATAAGAACTTTCGAAGTGAAAGTAAGCGAGAATTCCTTTTGCCAGTGCGCAAAACAGATAGAAATATCTCATACTAGCAGCACAAGAGCAGGCGTAAACAAAATTAAACAAGTTGGATCACGCTTCTATTCTGAGGACGTCACAATAGTTACTCATACGGAACTCAATGACAGGTAAACAAAGACAGAATACAATAATAAATAACCGTTTACCTTAATTAATATTATAAAAATATCAAATTTCATTGTGGGCAAACAACATGGTTATTCTTTCACACTATTTTTTTTTTTAATCTGGAATTTTATGATGCGCATTCAAAACACGCAAACTGCATATTTAATCGAAATTTTTACCTTCACCTTCCATTTTTCACAGCATCTTTTATATGTTAATGGATTGGATGCTAAAGATAATAACACTGAACAAAGAAAAGCACAAAAGAAGTAATATTCTAAAAACAAAAGGCATTAAGATGATGTCGCATTAAGCAATTCAAATGAAAAGAAACGGAAGATAAAGTGTGCTACAATAAGGAGTAAATAAAGTTACAGTAAAAGAAAGACATGAGAAAGAAAAGAGGGGATGGGAGACATGAAAATAAATAGCAAAGCGTACTATAAGAAGACCGAGAAGAAAAAAGAAGAAACAAATTAAAGGGAAAGAAAGACAAATAAATTTATTTTAAGAAAGTGGAATTAAAAGGACGTGGGGAAGCTGACAGACTGTTGTGCTCAATGTTTACAAGTAATTAAAAAATAAGGTTACATCTTCTGCTCGAGCGACCAGCAGCGCTGGCCAAGGGGTTGGTCATAACGAAGATCTATGCCGGAACAGGAAACAAATGATGGGAGCGTAACGGTCATGTGCATCAGTGACCTTTTCGCGCTTCCGAGGTGCTTTGTTGTTCCCATAATCAACTTAAGATTTACGATATCTAATTACGGTTGGTGTGATGTTTTCTTTGGGACACTTTATCTTAGAAGTAGCTTGCTTGGCACACCGAGTCAGCTTGCATAATGAATAGATAGCAGAGGATAAGGAAAGAATTTTAAGAGGAGCTCTCCATGGAAGTCATTACAAGATAACGTGGAAGCTTCTTAAAACAGTGCATACTATATTAACAAAGGCGTTATAGCTAGACTTAATGAGGACTGTGCAACTGGCCTGAAAGCACACATGAAAAGTATGTTGATAATCCAGTTAAGCAGTTTTTCAAACTTTATCTACGGTCCTCCAAGTGTAGCCAATAAAATCTTCCGCGGACTCTATGTTCCTTTAATTTAATTTTAAAAAGGAAAAAAAATATATATATAATGCTCAAGTTGAAACTGAATTATTCCTAAGCTCAATTTATGAGTAAAATTGTGTATCATCTACTTACCTTATGAATATTACACGTTTTTTTTGTCTCTCTGATGAAGCCTTATCTCTAAGATCTCTTCAAAGATATCTCTTTCCTACCAATGCCGAAATTTGCAGATTTAATCTTTTCCAAACTGTGATATGTGACTCTTTTAATAGGGATGGCAAGTGATCGTTAAGTGATGTCCATATAGAGACTTGCTTCTGCCACATTTTGTGGCTCACCTATGAATATAAATTTGCAAATTAACGTCAAGATATTTGACACTACTATGCGCTGAAAAAAATATAATTTGCTTCTATTAAATATTTATTAGAGCAATTATTTCTGTAAATTTATTCATAAAAAGGGGATGAAATTATCTCTAAGACTGAAGAGAACACAAAATGAAAATTGGCTCAAGATCAAACTTCTAAATCAATACCATATACCAATCGACTCCATTAATTCGTTGAGTGTGAGGATTTCATTTCACCCTCGAGCAAAGTGTTAGAAGCATTGTATTACAACTCACAATATTGACGACAGCGAAGTAGAATTAAAACGACAATACCTTCAGCAAATGTTACGTCTATCCAAATGTGCAATACTTCTTAGATAACATGGAGATAATATTCGACTAACATGAAAGAAAAATGCAATATATTTGTAAATGTTCTTTGAAATGAAGGAAATACTTTTTTTTTGTTAATTAAGGAAAGAAAGAAATTACATGATATCACGTAAAAAAAGCGAAGATTTATTTTCTATATTGTGATGAAGTGCATCGCTACCAAACTGCAATAAGCTGCCATATATCTTATTAATGTCTTCCTGCATGTCAATGATTTTGCAGGTCTTTCAAGCAGATATTCGCCTTTATCAATTGCTAAATCACGAAGATGCGGAAAAATTGCTTAAACAGATTCAACATAAGTTATTGGTGACTGACTGGAGGTGCTGCAAGTTCAGTGCGACTCTTTTCTTAGATAATATTCAGAAGAGAAATTCTGTTATTTCATTCGCTCTATGATTATTGGTACATCTACAAGCATAGCGCGGTAGATATTATTGAACATGGAAATCAAGTTCCTAATCGTATCATTTATGTAAAATGGTTTCAGAGAGAGGTAACTCTTCCTTCCATTTAGAAATAACAAAGATAAAGAAGATATGCGACTGCGAACTGCAATTGGTACCGTTAGCAGTATTATATCTCTTAGTAATTCAAAGTTGCTTGCTGACATAGTGAACAGAAAGAATTCGATTATTCTTACTTCCTCCGTCCTGGTGGATTTCTTAAGTCAGTCAGGTCCTGATAACGAAAGGCACTTCTGGAGTTGATTCAGTTCTCTCGTATTCAAAATTGGTTTTAGACAGTATACAATTTTATCTCGGAGGGAACTTGAGGATACCGCGCTTGTCTGTGGTACACTCTTGTTAACAGCAGAAAACAGGCACCTAAAAAAGGAGATAAAGTGAAAGAAGGTTATTTAGCCTGCTGTCTCATGTAATTCAAAATCTGATCTAAAATACACAAAATCAAGATGGTTTTTTCATTAGAATACATTTTTTTCTAGAAGAAAAAAAAATGATTACCAACCAAGTAATTCTACTCTTACTGGACAACCTTTTCTGTACCAGCACACGTGTTTCTCGTCCTTAAGTCGGATGACTATCAGGAGATATAAAAAGAAAATATTGTATTAAATATTATTTAAATTATTTTTAATGTTTAAAATATTAAAAAGAAAACCACCAGAAAAGTACATTAGCGGATCTCATAGTTTACCTAAAGATCTGAAGGATCGCCTTTCAGCATGTTAAGAAAACATTTCACGGGTGACACGGTACGGACTAAAAGGCAGCATTGGTAGGTTATCGATCGGCGCTAAGGCTGAATATCCCATTAAATCTTTCTTCGACAGAAATGAACTTGAAGAAACTTAAGCTCGACTAAAACGTAAACGAAAAGGAATAAACATACGTCAAAGTAAAAAGTTATGTGGGTTTCAAACAATATGAAATCAAACATGATTCACCTGCTAGATGCACATATTTGCACTAGCTGTGCTAGCATTGCGTGAACCTGGACTCCTGGTGGAATAAATGCATGTCAAGGACCATGAAAATAGCGCATTATGTGTTGGAATTAGCCCTTCAAGCAAGTAAGGAAAGGTGGCTATGTCCAAGGTCGCATTTGTTCTTCAAGGTGAATATTTTATAATATTGGCTTTGTGGAGGGATCTTTTTTGCAATCAATTTTAATCTGCAAGATTACCCACATTATTTCAGTTTAAGAAATGAATGTTACAGAATAAAACAAAAGGAAATATTTTGCTCTTAATATGATTCGGTGTATGTGTGGATCAGATGCAGTAATTTGCGTTCATAGGTTCAAAACTGGCTGAAGGAAACAAAATGATAATGAATTACAGTAAAGATCCAGATCGATTGAATTTAAGGACTCCACAGTGAATCGTACGCAACCATGCTATTATGAAATACACCATTTTATGATGCTCATTTTCTTAATATTTAAAACACTTGTGACATCGCATGCTACACAAAAAAGAGAAGTAAATAAAGACAAACGGATTCCGATTCTGACCTTTTCCGATACGTAAATGCATTCGAAATGAATCTTGGGTAAAAGCGCCCTTCTTCGGAAGTTGCACCAGTAGTAATCGCTAAATGCAAATTAATGGCACATCCAATTTACCCTGTGTGTGTGTGTGTGTGTGTGTGTGTGTGTGTGTGTGTGTGTGTGTGTGTGTGTGTGTGTGTGTGTGTGTGTGTGTACTCCGCTTCATTTAGCTTGGATGCACTTTTATAGTCGCCCAGCAATACAACAACGGTGTGTCTACTTTTTGGAACGGTTTGTTGGCTTCGCTTTTCGTTCAGATATCTGAAAATTTTGCTGGTAATATTCACACTGAGATCTGCACAAGAAACTCTGAATAAAATATCGATAACACAATACTAAATCTATTACAATACCTCAGTTCTCTTTGCTACAGAACTGTTTAAGATAAAATGTAATATCATAATGGGAGCTTGATTAGATAGCCAGTTATGTTATTAAAAGGCTAATCATATCACGTACAGCACCAGCCGTTAAATTTTATCCGTTTCCAATAGAATGAATGAAGATGCGTTTTATGCTAGATTTGATTATACGCATAGCTCAACTTGTGAGCAGATCATAAAGGAGGAAACTTCGATCTTTGTCCATCTTTTGTTTTAATCATAAGAAGGTGGGTTAACGAGAGAGATGCTTCCGTGTTCTGAAGAATAAACTCGCATTGGCATCTCTCCGTAACAATTTGGAAGTGCAGCACATTTCATCTTAGATTTTCACTACAAGTTGTTTAATTTGATTGAATTCCACTCCATTAAGGTTATTAACTAAACTCAGAGCGGTGTACATCAACCTCATTAAATAGCTAGGTTAAAATCTCAAGAGAGATCACTGGGTCATCGATAGTATATGAACAAGTTTCAATACCATATAATTAACGCTAAAACAGTGTCAGACGGACACGAACGACGAATTTAAGTGCGTGTTACTAGTGGGAATTCTATCTTCTATTTAAACGCCAGACATCAGTGGACATCCGACGAACAGACATTCAATAAAGGGGTTGCAAGCAGCCTGAAGCAATTCGGACTGTAACACTTGTAATGTCCTTTGGACTTAAATATAATTCATTTAATCTTCCCTAATTGTATACTACTTCAAATTTCCCTACTGTCTGTGTACACATAACTAATATTTCGAGGTTTAAATCAAGAAAAGTCAAGAGTGAATGCAATCATATTCACGGATTGTTTTCACATACCAAAAAAGCACTGCATATTTTCCCACCATTAATTTGTTTGAATAAATATTTTGAAATATGAATATTAAACTTTTTTTTAGTTTATTATGGTCTTTTTCACTATTCGATAATTTTGCGAAAGGGGAAGTTTATTTTACTAAAATAAATGGTGCTTGAACACGATCATGAAGCCTAAATTGTGCTGAAATATTTCCCTTCAACATCATCCACAGCTTACAGTAAACTGTTCTCTAATGTAGTCGAGAAAAAAAAAATTTAGTCAAATGCAATCCTACCTTGTTAACTGCCAAAGCCATCTCGCTTCTACACCAGTTTTGAATCCACGTTATAAGATTTCTCTAACATTTACTTCCAGCCTTTTCTGACGAAAATTACATCTCAGAATGTCCGAGGGAACAATCATCTGCGTTCATTTCCGATGTATTCCTTCTTACCTTTGTACAAAACTTCCGTTTCCTTAAAACTGAGAACTATTTGAGGCTTTGAATCCAAACTTCCACCTAAAAATCTTTGATGCTGTTTCAGAAGAGGATAAATCAAATCCCTCTTCCTTCCCCATTTCTTACAAGTTCACTCCAAACATAATCAGCCACGCACCACGACCCTGAAATTAAAATAAAAAATTCCTTTAAATGGAATGAAAAAAAAAGAACAAAAATAAATCGCGTAGTTTGAAACTGCACACAAATAAGAAATGCAAGTCATATTTTAATCATCTTATTCTTCTTTCCAATCTTGATTTGAAATTAAGTCACGATTGGAAAGTAAAAAAAAAAAACGTTAAATAACAGACCTCTTCCGTTCGGAAGCGCACGTGATTCAGTTTGTGTTGTGATGCAAACGAAACTTTCCACGGAAACTGAATGGAGCAAGTAATGTTTGGCGAGCATACATTACTTGTATGCTCGCCAAACATTTTGATTGTGCTGCTGAGTAAGTAAACAGCTCATTTGACGCAAGAGAAGTCAAGTCACTCAAACACTTGTGACAAAGAAGAAATGGTAATTCATCCAAATCTGATTTTCTCGTGTTTCTAGAATGTATAAAAGATATCCTAATAACTGCTGATGTGCAGGAAGTTTCCAATCTCTGCACATCAGCATCTAATAAATATGGAGAATGCGAAGAAGTGTTGCAAAATCGTAGATATAAGCAACTTCTTTCCTCAGGTAAACGATGTATTATGCACTTTCCTCACACTCGTTAATAATGAATGAATATCGTCTTACATAACTCCTAGCTTTATTTCATTCTCAATTTCATTTTTCATCTCTGCTTTTGCCATTTTACTTTGCCTAGATTGAACAAAACTTAAATTTCAGTTATCAGGAAATTTAAATTATTTCTAGATAAGGAAAATGACAACTGCAGCACGTATTTGCCTTATAATTTTGACCCTAATGTATACATAATGGCAAGTGCATGTTCTTTCAAAGGAAAACAGATCCATCTGATTTCTAGGCGCTTAATAAGTCAAAATCTTAAGACTAATTACTGGAAGGTAAACAGATTTGTTTGTATTCTAATATGCTAATAAAGAAACGTATTTTAATTAATAACGTCTCTCCAAATCTTCGATATGCTTCCCCATTTTCCGGTGTGAAAATCTTATCTGTTATGGGCATGCCTTATATTTAGTCTGAGAAGTTTAAAAAAAAAAAAAAAGAAATATTTAGTATTATATTTTGTACCTGACAGAAGATAATTTAAGGTTTAAGCCGTGAAATGCAACTCAGCATAGAAGGAAAACAGGAGTAAGTGCCAAATAACCGGGGCGTAATTTTGAACTTCTTTGGCGTCAGTCCAACCTAACGTAGCCACTTTTCAATTACTGTAAAGAGCTTGAATCTAATAACAACAAGAACAAAAACAAAAAAAGACGTTAATCTATACGAAGTTATATTCACCGTAATGAAGAAGACTAGAAAAGAATCGTATATAGAACAGACTAGAAAAGAATTGTATATAGAAGATGAAACACGCAATAATGTTATATAATAGATAACATGCATTGCTATATGACACATTAATACAAATGGCAAAAAAGAGTAATGCTATATCCTCACTGTCATGTGATAAACCGTGGAATATCACCTATTTCAGTACATCATTAACTGATAATACACATACCCACCCGTTATCACCAGGTATCGAATCTTGAACCGTTTTCTTACATGTAGAGACAAAAATGTTCAATTTAAAGAAGTAGAGGACAGGGCACTCATGAAAGCATTTTTTGTTAAATTCCTCAATTTTAAAGCTAGGATGGTTGGGATTGGTGACAAAGAATCGATGCTACGAGACGTTGTATTATGCGTTTTTCAGAGTGGTTGTTCGGGACCTGCTACCTCCTTATTATATTCTTATGAAGTCCAACTCAGAAAAAATCCCTTAATCCTAGACGAGATTTGACCCCAGGTTTTTCCAACCAAATCGATTCAGAAGGTGGCAGGGCAGGAAAAACACAGTAGACCACAACTTAGTAGTTTTTTCCCTTATGGGTGAACGGATTTCGTTACCACCAGAAAATAGCAAATCGCAATGACATCACTTTATTTTCAAATAATCAATTTGCCACTTTCTCATGTATTCATAAAAGTGCTTTGCGTCAAACTCGATTCAAAGAAATTCTCTCTCTCTCTCGTTAATCTGGAGTGCATTAAGTTCCGATAAAAATCACAGCACTTATTCATTTGACAAATATTCATTGAGGCGAAAGACATTCTTGTCTCAAACGTCAGCCAGCTGATCCAAATTTATATAATATTCTAATATGCAAACAGAAATAACCGCGATATCCTGAGCATTAAAAGACTACTGAACTTAACAGAACTAAGGGCTGTTCTTATAATTTATTTCAACTAAGGTATTTGAATATGAAATGACCTATTTATTCGTTAGTGACTCGGTGTCGTCGTCGTCTGTCGATTGATCTCACTGTTCGAATTGAGCGTTGAATCAAAGCTGCTTGCTTTCATTTTTTTTTAATCGTAAAACATTTGATAAAAGGCTCGAAAGGAAATTAAATTTATCCTGAAGTGTTTTCGATTCTAAGAAACCGTTCTTTTAAAAAACGTGTGTATGTGTCAAAGACAGCTCGCGGTTATGCACATCTTTCGCATAGATAAATAAACACTGCATTCGTTGCCACTTGCAAAATGGAATTTTTGTTTGTCAGTCGCCAATACGATCGATACAGGACAAGAGGATTTCCATTCAACTTCAAATACTTGGTGCGAAATGACATGCAACATACATCGTACGCAGTTTATCATTTTATTTATAAGACGAGAATGTCTAGACTTCGTAATTATTGTTATATTATTAATGATATTTTCTTGTCTTTATCTAACAACATGCAAAGTCTATATAGGTTAAAATACTTGAACTGTCTATCGAGCAGGCTTATTGGGTTACTCAGATCTTTAATTCTCATAACTCCAGACATAATTAAGAAAATCCATCGGATTTCAACCTTTCATAATAAATGATTTTCTTTACTAATCATCATCATCATCTTTAAATCTTAAATAACCTTACAAAAACGTACGTCTTTCGTATTTTCCATTTTTTCTCAGACTTCCGATCGTTTTCTATTTTGTGTAGAGAATGCAGTGAATATTATAAAAGAACGAACGAAGTAGATGCAAATAAAGAACGTTTTGTTAATAGTTTTGCTGACAATACGTACATAAGGATAAACAAGGTACCACTTGAATACGGAATTAACATAAATGCAGAATCAAAAAAAACATTGATGACAGAATCGAAACAAGAACTAAACAGGATAGATAAAAATAGAAACTAGAGAAAGTCAAACGTCCCCAATTGATAATTCTTATTGTTAATTGGGAACGTTTGAAAATCTGGATTTGAAATGAGCGTATACATATTATAATATTTCTGGGAATATTATCCCAGAAAGGAATTAAGAGCATATGACCCACAAATAAACTTCAATTAATGTATAGGAGGATCAAAGTTGAAGAGCGGATTGGAAGAAAAAAAATAAGTCCCTTAGAATGATAAGATAAAAGTATTCGAGCAATTAATCTGTTAAAAATAAAGACCAACATTTAATTTTAGCATCTTGAAAAAAGTCGGCCCTGATTGTTGGATTCGTCACAAAAAAAATAAAATAAAATAAAATAAATAAAATAATTTACGTCAAACGGACACTCGTAGCAGTCGACGTCACTCCTACGGGCCACATGGACATCAGCATTCATGCTGCTTGAACCCGGAATCTTCGTAGGCCGTTCTGTTTCCTAAGCCCGCTACCTCTTATTTGATTCGTGCAACAGAACCCGAAGAGCGTGAAATTACTTTGTCAGGATAACAATGCCACAGGCATCCGGTTAGGCTAAAGGGATCCTGAGATCATATCTTCATGGCTGATGTATACGATTATGATAAACAGCGAGGTCAGTCATGACTTTCGGTCACATAATAAAGAAGTGGACAAGTTTCGGTGTCACTGGCGAAATGGAAAGGGGTTAAAGTAAATCTAAACAGGTAAGCAAGTTAGTCTGTTATGTATCCCTCACTCTGCATAACAAGAAGCAAGTTTGGCAGTGTTAGGTATCATTTTTAGCATTGACGGAATAATACGATCATCCGTTGCTGTGCAGGCGATAGGACACGACTCCACTGCGAAATGTTTCGCCCGCTTTCCTTTGTGTAAAGAGCGAGACCGATCTACATTTGTCTCATAATTAACTCATTCAAATGTAAGGTTAATATTGAAGGAATGAAAATTGTTTTTTCCTAGATAACTTTCTCACCAGTAAGGATAACGTTCTAGTTTCACAGTGCATATAAATGCAGCTAGTTAAGAAGCACATAGAAACAATTGCTGTTTCTCTAACAGCAGGAAAGAAAACGTTGGCAATGTGCCAAGTAAAAAGCATGCACAAGTTAATGGAATAAATGCTAATATACAGGGATTATTTTCTCCGTGGAATTCACAACTATTTCCATTTTTTCATCAAAAGTCATTCCTGTAAATAAATTTTAAAAAATTTGAATGGAATACAAAACGCTTTAACAAATCTAAAGGGGACAAATCTAAACGCTTTAACAAATCTATGGCCCAACACCATACTAACTCATTCTGATTTCCTCCAGGATGATATTTCCAAGATGGCAACGGTAATTTTGTTCTCGTCTAAGTCTTTCAAATTACATATTACAGCTGGTTCAACACTTCAACTCCAAATCCACGTCACTCGCGAATTAACACTCGTGTGGTGTCACAATAAGAAAATTTATTATACACAGAAGTGCAAATTTTAGAGCTAATACAGGTCAGAGGTTTACTCGGAAGGTTAATGCCCGTGAAGAGTTTTAGTCGGAAAGTTATGACTCCAACCCAAGAAAATTTAGTAAACGTACAGTACATGAGTACCGTGGGTCTAAGAATTCTTGTTCGTATTTTTTATTAATTTTATATAAAATAAGAAAGGACACTGCGCGAATATTCTTGTTGAGGAAGTCAAACTAAATACCACAACAACACTGACAAAACAACAGCACACTGACATAAGAGTTAACATCTGTTTGTTAGGTTTGCTGCATCGATGAGAAATGAATTTTGATTATCCATATTTCGTTGTTTTCGAAACTATCATGATGTCAGTAATAATGTTAATCCAAGTATCAACGTTATTCCAAGTATCGTTGTTGATACTTGGAATAACGTTATTCCAAGTATCGACAACGCGTTACGCTATTCAGAGATAATGGAATGTCTACCCATGTTTATTATGTTACTCATGTTAAAGAGCAAAATTATGTGCCCAGGGCATAATTTTGCTCTTTTGAATTTTGCAATAGACAAATGATCCTTTTGAAAACAAAATTTAAAAGAGCAATTGGAAACTAATTTCAATAAATTTTAAACTTCTGATAACCTGTACGGACAAATAGTTTAATAAGTGCTTAGTTTGTAAATTCATCTTAAAACTATGTTCTCTGTGAGAAGAAAAAAATATGATCTTCAGAGTTCTCTCCTTGGTTATATTAATTAACAACAAAACCAGTGTAATCGTTAATTTGAGTTGTATGAGAACGATGACGTCACCACGAATCCGGACATTAACAAATGCAGTGGATATCTAGATGTTTCTTAAAGTTTAGATTCTTGTTTCATTCTTTTAACCAAGTAATTATTAATGTCCAATTCTCAATAACGATTCATTTATTTTAATGCATGATTCTTAAGATCCACTTAGTAATTAGGTTCTTGTTTACTCCTAACTAGATTTAGCTTTAACAGCCACTAGTAGCATTTAAATGGTAAATTTTTAGCTTTAGTTCCGTTCATTAGTAAGTATTGCTGTTCATCAAATGGGAAAAAAGATCCATCGTATGAAGAGAAATTCCCTTTATGTTTCCACTGTCGGCACATTACGTTCTGCAAGTGCCGAGCTAAAACGACTGAGTCACTCTTCCCCCAAGAGATGAACGAAGGAACATTTGGCGGACTCTAAGTTAATCTCCAAGCCCAATGGTCATTTGTGTCAATTGGGCTTGAAGATTAACTTAGACCCCGCCAAATACATCACACGTTATCAGAAGATACGATCCTTCCTGATGACAGAAAGTCTACATGGGAAAATCTACAACCAAAACTGGAACATCCGAATGGAGTCACAAGAACACCTTCAGAGTAGCAGTAAACCTTTGCTCAACTGTTCGTTTAGTTTTGTAAATCTTTCTTTTGAAATCTTGTTTGGTTTACATGATTTTTACAATGATAGTTAAGTAAGGTTGAACTATAATTCAAGTTTTGGAATAATTGATTATTAGTGGAATAATAATAATAATCATAAGGCAGTAGATAAAAAAACTAACAGTAAATTACAAATCATTCTGAGTGTGTTTAATTCTGAATAATCAGTCTGAACTGTCTAAAACTGTGTAATTTCAAATGACCATTTCTATTATTATTGTGCAATTTGTATATCTCTAAATTATAGCTGACTTTAATCCCACTACAAATTCATATGCACTAAATATTTCTGATAGTTTTATGTATGGGCGGCTCGTGCAGAACCCCCAATTTTTCTCGATATATAAATATATTTATTAATTTATTTATATTGGCTTATAATATTTAATTTTATCACCAACAATCCTATACAATTCTCTTATTTTGTATAAAAAATAATAAAAATCCATCTTTTAGCACTTAGGAGGGCGCTAGCAGCACCGTGTTTACCACAGTGTCATATTGCTAAGCGCGCAAGTATATGCACGTCATAGTGGGATGCGAGCTATTAGCGAAATGCGGCACTGTCCGTCGCGCAGTTCCACTGTTGTTTGTATGCAGTTTGCGTCAGTAGTAGAGTGTTCGTAGTGCTTATCGTGTTTATTCCGTCTCTTTAAATATTTGGACATTACAATTAAAGACATAACATTGTTATAGTTTTTATTTTAGAACATTATTGGGATTATGATAATGGATTTTATTTTGAAGTAATTTTGAATTATACCAAACTGTTTAATTTTATCGATAATAAACAATATTTTTTCATGTTTATTTATTTATTTTTTTTTTTACCATAAGTTTGATATTTTATCCAAACACGTATACGCTGTACTTACAATGTGTATGTATATTTCGAAAGTTGCAGCACCCACACGATTTCAAGCTGCCACTGGTTTTATGTAATATAACTTACTTCTCGTACTGTCAAGGTAAACGTATTTATTAGACGCTAACCACTACTTAAAGGCATTCTTAGATATATATATATATATATCATCTATCGATACATTTATCATTAGAGCAGGGCGTTTATACATTATTTTTCCCTCGGTAAACAAGTAATGGAATTTCTTAAGAGGGATGCACTGACAGTTTTCCTAACGGACATTATAAAATTATAAAATGGAACAGTGCCAGTTAAAATGTTTACCAGATATCTTTAATTTTTCTTTCTTTCTTTCTTTTGTAAAATAATATTTAGTTTAAACAACGTTCATTTCTGCTAACTGGGGTTACATTACATTTAATTATCTTATTTAATTTCTTGGCATCCGCACATGAAAGACTGACATAAACAACGCCAAGGCGTGCTAAATGGTTGATTCTTCCATGATGTATTAACTCAAACGTTGCTTTGAGTATCAATTCTTTTTTAGTTTATTTTAGACCTCCAATATGCGGGGCCGAGATCTCATTCCGGGTACTCTATCATCTACCACCAATTCACAAGCAGTCGGCAGAAATCGAATCTCTGATTTCATCTTCACTTATGACGCACAAAAAGCCCTACATTGTATTCGCTGAGACTGCGAAGTATTGGAAGAATTAACTCTTATTTTTAATCCTTTCTCAGTGCTCTCTTACTCCATTAAGCTTCTAACAAACAAGGAAACTGCATTACACACAGAACACGGGGGGAGGGGAGAAACCGAAGGCAACCTTTTATATCGAAAAAATAAATAAATCCACTAACGCATTTTATTGCCTTAAGGGAGTAGGCGAGGTCGTTTCACCCTAACTTCTTTTTTTTTTTTTTTAAACTGGAGACAACAGTTAATCATGAAGTTCCCCAAAACTGATAATTTTAATTGGCGTCTGGGGAAGAGAGTACAGTTGACAACAGCCACCATCTGGTGATCTCAAACGCTATATACTATTGTCTGAAACAGTGAGTTCCATGATCGATTTTTCATCTCTCAATAAAAGGGATTAAAAATCCCAGTTTAAGAAAACAAATTAATTGTCCATCCCAGAGATCGACTAACTCGGGAAATGGTCGAAAAAAAGACTTAGAAAACGTTTCTCTAGACGAACTTTGAACAGTCTCTTTTTCGGACGGGCTAGCGCTACAGACACGCGCGATTTCCACAGGACTGCACAGATCTTCAAAAATAAATACGTACTTAAGAAATGATTTACTGCAACATTATTTTAGATAACTTCCTAGAATAAAGTAGCTTCAAAGAAATTAGATTTTGTACATTTTTCCATTTTAACTAGCAGATGATTATTCAAGAGTGAAATTGCTGCCAACTATACGCTTCCATTCGCTTAATGAGTTTCAAACAACATTTGTAGATACAACTATCATATTTCCTTCTTATAAACTGTAAAGAATACGCAAAGCAACTAGCTGTCCGGAATGCTACCATTTGCTCTCATACACGCAAAGGACCTCCACGCCATGAATAATAGCACGACAGTGGGTTAATTCAACAACATTTATCTCGCAGTCCAATCGATGGCTGAAGTGAGTCTTGCCGAGACGAACGAGCCTTTGATAGGAAAAAAGAAAGTTAAGCCTTACTTTTCAGTTTGATGAGTTTTCAGATCTTCCAGTTCCCTCTTGCCGAGTGTTGCTGGAAAAGATACCTTTATTATTAAGCATTTGGGAACATCTTCAAGACATTACTGTTAAGAAATATCTCCGTTGCTGAAGATGGAAAGTTATGTTTACATCAGTCGCTCTACTCGAGCAACCGAGGCAATATTTCTTGAAAATAATTTTCGTTTTGAAAGTTCGCTGTTATTGGTAAACTTTCTAATAACCGCGAAGTCTGATGCGAATACGAAACAGAAAAGTATTCATTCAATTACATTTCGAATCGATCCAACTTGGGATGTGGCTTATTTGGCGAAAGTTATTAAATCAACGCAGACTGTAGTTAATCGATATCAATTCCTTACAGAAAATTATCATAAAAAGAAAACAATGTATTCTTGCAGTTATTTTATCATAATTTGAAGCATTAGTTCAACAAAAAAAATTGCTGGTAGGGCTGCCTAATTTATACAATAAATGAACACTTGGTAGAGCATTTAACACAACGATCGCTGTTCAACAGTTTTTCCATAAAATTTGCTATTTCTATTTAAGTAAATAAATTTCCAATTGATTAAAGGACAGTTGATCACAGAATTAAAGAGTGATTAAAATACTACGAAGCCAACATATTCAACCAATACCAAGATACAGAGTCCAGGAGGCTTCAAGCTGATAAGATTTCAAATATCCGCCATCGTTTTAAACCAAACCAGAGAATTTATGAGAACAAACCTTCGGCATTAAGAGTTGCCTAGAAATGAAGTATTTAAAAGACACGAACTCTACTCAGGAGTCCATATATTCGAATTTCATTAATGCATATATTAGGTTCCACTAGCTCAATTAGCTGTTTCCAACTGTCAGTTCTCATTAGAGACTGGACAAAAAAAAGAGCTAATAGAGCAAAACTCTCCGTTCATTACCACGCAAGACGTTGCTGACTATAAGGGTGAAGCAAAATGCTTTTATAATCCCTGCTATCTGATAAGGATTGCTGTGTGAGGAAAAGTTTATGAGCTAAGTGCTCTGCCTGAGTGGGTGCGATTTAAAGATCTTCATTTGGAAGTAGGATGGCCTTGGGTCTCCTGTATTTTGAGAAGTCAGTTTCATCATAATTTGCTGCTTGTTGCACTAATTCATTTGGATGCGAAGAGGATGCTGAGAAGAACTTTACTGCTGAAGACTGCAGGAAAGAGTAGATGGAGGGGATATGTGTGTCCCGGTGGAGTTGGACATTTCTGACATACCATGGTGCGTTTAAGATCATGCGGAAACATTTGTTTTGCACTCTCTGTAGTTTGAGGATATTTGTACTTGAGGTGTGGCTCCAGGCTGGGGATGCATAAGTAATAATGGGTCGAATCATCAACTGATAAAGGAGCAGTTTTATTTTGGTATCCAGCTTGCTATTCCTATTGATAAGAGGATAATGCTGTGCAATGACTCTTGATGCTTTTGTACACGAGGCTTTTATATGTGGACTGAAAGTTAGTTTTCTGTCCAGCAGTACACCCAGATATTTGGCTTCTGCTTTCCAGGGAATCTTGGTATTAAATAGGAAGATGTCATCTTTGGGAGATATTGAGTTTTTAGTGAAGAGCATGGCGATACTCTTCTGAGGGTTTACTGGTTCTCGGAATCTCCATTCCGAGAACCAGTTCTCTCATCTCTGCAGGTTTTCTTGCAGTTTCTTGGTGACAAGGTGCGGTTTAATAGATCTGGCTAGTACAGCTGTGTCGTCTGCGTATAGGGCAATGATATATGACATTGGATTGTGCGGAATGTCCGCCATGTAAATCGTGAAAAGTAACGGTGCCAGTAGGGACCCTTGAGGAACTCCTGCCAAGATGCGTCACTGGGTAGATAATATATCATTTAGTTTGACTTGCATTCGTATGTCACTAAGAAATGACTTTATAAGTTGGACTAGATCTAATGGAATGCCAGCTAAAATCAACTTGTATAGTAGTCCAAAGTGCCATAATTTGTCGAACGCCTTTTCTACGTGAAGAAAAACTGCTCCGGTGTATTGGTGCCAATTGTAACTTGTGATAATGAATTCGATTAGTCTATGAATTTGTTGGGTGGTACTGTGAAATTGGCGAAAACCAAACTGTTCTGAAGGAAGGATGTTTAATTTTTTTACTGAAAGTTGAATTCTGGAAAGGACAGCTTTTTCTGCTAGTTTGCCCAAATTAGAAATCAGACTTATGGGACGATAACTTTGAGGCTGCTGAGAATCCTTTCCAGGCTTGTATATAGGAACTACGTCTGCCAACTTCCATGCAGAGGGGAAGTACTTAAACCTGAACATGGCATTTATTATTGTTGTAAGATATACGATAGCCTTTCGGGGTAGAAGTTTAATAACTTTGTTGGATATGCCGTCAGGCCCTGGAGCTTTTTTATTCTTTAAATTCTTTATAATGTCATAAATTTCAGCTGGGGAAGTAGGTGTGAGTTGGCTGGTACAGGTATAAGACCGTTTTAACACGTGTCTGACGTGGCGGTGGACTTTGTAAATATGATTGAAATTTAGATTATTGTATGAAGGGCTACACTGTTTTTCTAAATTTTTAGCTATAGTTTCAGCTTTTTCTGCATCTGTGTAAACAATGTTCAGGTCAGATTTGAGAGGAGGAAGAGATTTGTTTTTGATGTTTCTCAGGAACTTCCAAACGGATTGATCATCACCAGGTGATATGGAGGCTAATTTGTCTTCTCATAGTTTGTTTCTGTGAGCTTTAAGTGCATCTCTCTCTGCACTGTTCATTTTGTTGAGATATTTTTTGTCTTGGGGTGCTCTGGTGTTGTGGTATCTTTTTCTTGCTTTATTTTTTTCCCTGATTAAGTTCATTATGTCATCTGGTAGTCGTTTAGGCTTGAAAGCAATTGAATTTGAGGTGATAGATGCTATGGCTGTGTTGATTTGATCAGTAAGTTTATTGACTGCAGAATCAATTTCTTCCTTGGAATTAATATGAGGGATGGGATCAATGTAGTTTGGAAGCATTTTGGATAGTTTTTCCCAGGGAATGAAGATGTGAGGCGAAGAGGAAGTCCCCTCTGATAATCCAGTAGGAGCAGAATAGGATTGTGGTCTGATGATAATTCATTCAATGATTCCAGGCTATAGTGGTAGGTTGACATTCTGAAGGACAGCTATATCCAAGAAGTCGGATGAGCCAGTAGGACTGTGGTGAGTTGGCACTGAGGGGCCAGCCACAATTGCGCAATTTGAGCTTGTGTAGTTAAAGAGGATGCGGCCATTCCTATTTATAGACCTACTGCTCCAGGCGTGATGTTTTGCGTTAAAATTTCCGGCAATAATAACCGGCAGTTTAACGCCGACGATAGCATCCAGATCTGTGGTCAGCAGTGTTTTAGATGGTGGGTTATAAGCAGCATAGATTTTTATGTTGCCGACAGAATTTGTGATGACATTGATACCTGTGACCTCGAGATTAGTAGTTGTAGGAATGGCTACAGCATGATGGTTGATGTGATTTTTGATGAAGATGGCTGTGCCACCACCTCTGTAACCTAGCCTGTCATTCCTGTAGAGTTGATATCCTTTGAATTTAGGATTGTCAGCAGGTCTTAGGTGAGTCTCATTAATTAATAATATATCCGGATTATATCTGTTATTGAATTCCTGCACTTCTAGTATTTTATTTTTAAGGCCGTTGGCATTCCATGAAATAATCATTAGAGAATCTGGGGTAAATTTTTTCCTATGCATTGGAGAGTGCAGATAAAATGAACTGTTTGCTGCAAGAAACATTTTGTAGTGCCCAGTGATGGATTTGCATTACTGAAATCCTGTAACATATTTACAAGAGAAGAGGTGATGATGGCTGTTATATTTGAATGTGGGTTTGGCATATTCTGGTCATGGATTGCTTTTTTGGGGCGGGCCACATCAGTATATGTTCTTGTTTGGTGTTGAAGATTTATTTTCTTAGGGAGCTCAGTTGATGGTGGGTGAATACCTGTCATCTTGTTCAAACTAATAGGAGCCTGATGAACTTGAGCTTCCGGGGCTCTCGTTTCTGATAGTGAGGTAGATTGATTAACTCAGTTTGCCTGTTTTTGGGTGGCAATTAGCACACTTAGCCGGGCTGGTTTTTGGCTTGGAGCAAGTATGTGTGGGGTGGGTATCACCACATTTTAAACATCTGTATTGAGCTTTGCACAACTTCTGGGCATGACCAAATTTTTGGCATCTATGGCGATGCCCAGAAGAGGCCCTCTTCCTAAGTGGCTCCGGTGAGACCTTAAGCCCACAGATTGTCTTCAAGTTATAAATATCTTTATAGATATTGTGTATTTCCACCAATACCAGAGGCATAGGGGTCTTGTTAGATCTGTACATCTGTACTACTGACTTTTATGGGAGGCAGATCTTGCAACTATTTCAGCTGTTTCAATGTCTTCAGATAATCCTCGGAGTACCACTTTAAAATTTTTCTCCGAGGTAAGTGTGAAGGTATGGTATTGTATACCTCTTACATCCAACTCCTTGGTTAAATTTCTATAGTCAGTCACTGTAGTGGGCTGAATTTTGATGCCCTCCTCTGTGTTCTTGGCAATGCTGCAGGTTGGCCATGGTGATTCTTAAGGCTGTCCATCTCTGCTTTTCCCTAAGACTGACTGGAGGCACCGTTTCATTGGTGGAGGCAGAGGAATCTGTGTTGGGGGTATCTTCATCCATGCCATTTTCGTTTGCTGACTCCGAGGCGAGAGTTTTGCATTTTTTTACGCGCGTGCCTCTCTCCTTGATCTGAATGAGTAGAGTCAGAGATTACTAAGTTTAATTTTTCCTCCATTTGAGGAGCATCTTCATTTTGATCTTCATCAGTCTCGGGTAAAGAGTAAAGATTCAGGAAGCCGGGTCATTCAAGCTCGAACTTCTTAAGGAGTTTCTTTATGAAGCTGAAAGCCAGTCCTTTATCTAGAGAGTCTATAATGATATCGGGATCTATCATGTTTGATGGCCATTTGAGCTTAAATTTCCTTTGAAGTTTATTTAGAAGAATAAGCGCTGGCTCTTCATCCAGCGAATCTGTGAGGGCGTCCAAATCTAACACATTCATCATTGACGATTGCGTATAAACGCAAGTAAATGGATCTGAAATAGATATGCTAATAATGGCGATTCTAACGGCTGTTAGGCCTAACGAATCGCCCTCGTTGCAATTACAGTCCACTTACCTTTGCTGATGTTCTTAAATACAGTATAATCCGCAATTTAATGACTTTAAACACGTCTCTGCTAGTTAATCTAGCTGCTACACTACAAAACCAAAGTCTCTCATAATAACAACTATTAAAATCACTGATCATATATATAAACACTTGGCAACCGCCATCACGCACCAGCGCCACCTCCCGTTCATTACCACAGAAGTCCCATGTTAGCTTATATTCCTAATAAGTGAATTCTCGGTAGGTGTACAATTATAATATCAAAATATAGAGCCTAGAAGGCTTCAATTTTTCTAAATTAATAATATACAATGAGAATATTAAACATTATTATATATTGCTGACATTCGGCTGCTGTAATAATGAACAGCGGGTTCTATGCCAGTTTCTGCCTAGTTTGTCTCTGAAGCGAGCCAACGGTTCGAAACAGCTGTACCACCAGTGAAACCTAATCAATGGATTAATGAATATACGGGGCTGATGATCCGTATCTTTTAAGTACTGAAAGCCAATGCCGAAGGTCTATCTCATAATGCCGGACTGGTTGGTTGCGTACTCACTCTCGAATCAATAAGCTGAGGGTTCGAATCCTGCCGTGGTCAGGGATGTTTGTGATTGTCTTTATGAAAAGGAATGGCGTCGCCCGGTATGAGACCACCAACCCACTTATTGGATGCCTGAAGTGGCTTGAAAAAGTTCAATTTTTTGTCTATTTCCGGATTATGTAAAAAATAAATTAAAAATATATATAAAATTGATCAAAATAGAAAAAGATATATCCCTTGCTTTCCCACGGTACCAAATGCACTGTATGTTTACAAATACTCTTTTTGTGAGTAGAAGCAACATATAGAAAATAATAATAATAAAAAAGGCTCCCTGGTAAAATTCAAAACATTCGTATTTGATTTAAATCCATGAAGAATATGTAATATCATAATTATATATATTCAACCAATGTCCCGTAGAATATATAATGCCGTTTATAATTAATAAAATGTTACGATACGTTTAAGTCCATCCTCTTTGTTAATAGTCGCCAAAAAAAGCTTCCATCTACGCAAAGAAATTGCTGCTAGAGCACTCAATTAATTCCAAAGTCCCATTAGAATTTGATCGAATGCAAAACTGTGTGATGGATTCTAAGAGATAGATTGATGTAATTAGCGTACAGCCGTAGGCAAACAGTTCCTGTTGACACTCCCTCCCTGCCTCTCCATGTATCACTAACGGTGCTAATTAGAACACAAGTCTAACATAGAAAACATTGTCCGATAAATTTCAAACCATTACTCTGAGAGGACAGTGAAATATTTAATTCCGAGACATTGCTACTGTAAAATTATCACGTAACATGCACAAAGAGAACAGCAAACGGAACGTTTTACATTGGGAGAGAAAACCAATTAACAGAGGTGCGGTTTCTTCGCACTACAAGAGCGTTTCGCATTTTAATGCAATTTGTGTGTGTGATAATATGCTCTCTCTTTTTTTTTTAAGCTGAGGAACTACTTTAAAATGTACTATCAGCATTAACTGCATGCCAATTTCCACTATTCCTATTAATAGTTATCTAAGAAAGTTGTCACATCCTGTAGGAAGTTGCTACAGAGGTGTATCACTTAGAACGAAATGTCTATATTCTTGCAGATGTTCACTGTGCTTCTGAAAGAAATCCTCCTCCAGTTCTGCAAAACACTCCATTAATCTTTATAAATAAAGTATGAACTAAGAATATTATGAATTCAAACGTAAAGTTTAAATTTAAGCAAATTTATATAATCTTAAATTTCTTAAGATCTCATACATTTTGCTTTGTGAATATTTAGTGATTTTTATTCAAATGGCTTCTTGCAGAGTCAAAAGTAAAGAGAAAGAAATATCGGTCCTCCTCCTTCAGAGGAAGGCGGCCATTTTTAAAACAATCATTTCCGTCATCCTGTAGTCTTCGGTATCTTTCAGCATTCATTATGAATACTTATTCTATTAATTTACTCTTCATTATTCACAACCAATAATTCATTAATATCTGACTAAAAAGAAACAGTTCGGTTTTGGTATGGCTTATACTGTATTCTCATTACAAAGTAATAACAATGTGAAAACTGATGTTCTTCATTATGTACAACACAAAAGGAAAATCATTACTGAAGATAAATTCTCTAACCAAACCTCCTAAAATAAATTCAATATAAATATTTTAGTGATATGCGAAAACTACTACAAAAATAGCAAAAAGTAGCACAAAGGCTTTCAAAATTACCTTCTGTTTAGATTTTGTAAGTGTTCCTATAAGAAGGGGTAATTTGACAAAATCTTTCGGATCGGCCGAGTAGAGGTGATCTTCAACGTAAGCTTAATCAGAAACTCAAAGGAATTTGACCACTATTCTCAGGAATCTGGAAAAAAGAATAATTTTCGTATCAAAAAATAATCATCATACGTAACTAGAAACGAAAAACATTTATAATTTGAAAACTAATAGTAATAATGATAATCAGTTGCACTAATTAGAGGTAATTAGCGCTTGTTACATTAGCGATATTAGTGATGCAATTAGTTGTAGTAAGGGATACTTAATGATTAGTTAAAATTAGTTACATTAGTGATATATTTGACAGTGATCAGTGATATTGGCGATATTGTAATTAGTGACACTGTTACTAATAATTAGTTCTAATATATAATCAGGATACATAAGTACATTGAATTATAATCACAGTGCGGGCAAAACTTGTGCTGTTAATTAACGAAAAGTAAATAGAATCGTAGCGGGTACCTATCTTAACATAAATTTCAAAAGTGTTAAAAAAAAAAAAGTCACATTTATTTCGTCACACTTTATAATGATGGGCTGAAACCATTCTACAGCATTTTATTTAATTTTTATTAAATTGTTTCAGAGAATTTCATAAAATTAGTTTTGGTAAAACCAAATATTTTAAGCGGTTATTAATTCTTGCTGAAAAACCAGAAACTACATTTAAGCAAAGAAAATCTGCGTAACAGCAAAATGTAACAGTTGAACTTAAAGCAAATTATGTAAAATGAAAACTTATGTGCAACAGATAAACAAACCTGTTCTCTACATCAAATTATACTGATGAGTGAATCATCACTCTAATTTAATGACAACTGAAGATCTTCACTCTGACGAGACTTAATTGGATGCATTTACCACACCACATCTGCCATTGTGTTAAGTGCAGATATTTGAAAGTGTCGCGATTTCTCCAAATTTCTCAATTAAAACGAGTCGTAAGTGCTACGTTAAAGCGTGTTAGGAAACGGCTGAGCAAAATTAATATTACGAGTCATTCATCTGCCTAATACGTCCAATTTTGCCCATTACAAAATCCGTTTGTGAATGAACAATTCTTCGTTAAGAACAGCATATCTGAATGTGTAATGAAATAACGGCTGCTTCGTGGGAGAAACGATGCGTTAAAATCGGTTTAGAGAACTGAAAACAGTCAGGTAAGTGATTAAACGTATTACAGGGAGATAAATCATTTGATTCTTCGATTTTTAATCAGCCCAATTCCTCATCGTAATATCTCAGTTTTAAAACACTGTAGTTCCTGATCATTCGTTGAATGAAAAGAGGTTCGGAATACATAAGTTAGCCGTCTCTATTATTACATAATGTAGCACATGATATTCTGGTTAAATGTTTCGAAAATGGCAGCAACACACACACTGAGATGGCTTTGAAAGCCAAGTTTACCTCTTTAAAAATATTTTTCATGTAATCTGATAAATTCAGTGATATGAAAGATAAATTACTTCCCATTCAATTATTCCATATTACGTTTCCATTTATTAGAATGAATTATCTCTGGCCATTCTCCTCCCTATCAGGAAAAGAGAATCAAGTGCATAAAAACACGCCCGCACCAATTACAAAAGAGAACTGTTCCCGACATTAAAATTAATAAAGGCAGAGCGTATCCTAACAGTTTGATTCTACTGCTTGTCGTACAATGTGCTAGTTATGATCGAAGACCATATGAGAACAAGAACAGATGTTGCAGGCGTGATTTGAATAGATCTTTACTACAAAAGAACCATTTCCCTGAATAAATTTTAATAATTCCAGAATAAAGCAGAAACCTGCTTCTCGATTCGGTCGGCAAAAAAGAAAAACATCAATTGTCTACGTAATAGAAATACTGACTTAAATATTTATTTAATCTGAGAGAAATTCATGATACAAATCTAAATACATTAGCTAATGTGTATTTTTGTCTACATCTTCATCGCTAAATTGTTTTAGATGAAATTCATAGCTTCCAAAAATGAAAAAAGAACAACAACAACAAAAAAAAATTTTTTCTTTTTCGAAATGCCTTTAAACCCGAGCAGAGAAACAACAAGTCGATTCGATGACCAGCCTACTCGCTATCACGTCTTCTGTAAGTACAGTAGAAAGGGATCGAGTATCTGATAAATTTCTTAAGGCCAAGACAGGAGAATTGGTCTTCGCTAGACGCATCAGACATTTCCTAGATAAGAAAGACATTACAGTGCATGACAAGCGTATGACTCGGCTTTCAAAGGAATTGTTCGCTAAACTCTTTTGACCCTTTCGTAAAGAAGTCTCCGTTCACCTCGTAGCATTTTCTTTGAATTCTCATCGATCCTAAGCCCAACATCCTGTAAATAAAGTTTCTCTCCGTCAGGTAACGCCGAAATACTTTGGGAAAAAAAAATAATGCAAGCAAGTTTTAGAGTTGGCTTTCATAATTTTTGACAAGATTATTATAAGGGACCTTTGAGTCATTCTTAATAAGTTCTTGATATTATGGCATAATTGCAAACATTTAAACTAAGATAATTCGATATGTATGAACATTTCTAGTGTTAACGCAATATAAGTAAATTTTTCTATATGAAAATTGAAGTAGGTCATAACCGAGAAAATATGTTGCGTTTCAAGAGAGGATTTTCATATTATAAATCTACAGAACCTTTCTCACGTGGGTGGTACAAGGATTTTTTTATATTTTATAGAGTTCGGAAACCATCGTAAATACTCATGGGGCGCTACATATGACAGTTGATGATTATCAGAACAGTTTTTGTAGAAAAACTATCACCGATATCGAAGAGGCAACCATGTTGGATTGTTAGCAACATTTATTGATGCCAACCACAGGAAAAAGTAACAACTTCAGTCGGATAAGAGCTGATCATATTTTGCCCTCCGTCGCACTGTGAAAGGAATCCGCTGAAAGAGGAAATGGGGGGGGGGGGGATGGGCACATCACGTTTCACTGCAAACTTCACAAGACGGACACACAGAAACGTAAGAAATGTCACTGCTAGACTTCGTCGTCATCATTCGATGAAAGGTGATTCCAAGAAAAATGTCAAGGTAGTGTTGATCACACTGACCCAAACAGCATCAAAGTCTGATGTACCAGGAAGTTCTTTTCCCCACATTCTATACTCAGTGATTATTCAACATCTTCGAGATGCAGAAACTACATTAAGGTGTCACCCATACAGTCCTAAGTGTCCAGGAATCCATAGTCCAGCACTATATTCCCGTGGTTCTGTGCCAACCTTCAGGCATCAGAATTTCCCACATGTGATTTGTTCTTCTACCCAGGATGAATCACACACACACACACACACACACACACACACACACACACACACACACACACACACACACACACACACACACACAAGGGGGAAATGATTTCAAGCCGTTAATGATATACAACGGAATAGGTACCTAACAAGATCCCATTTCTAAACAGATCGCCTGCAGTGACCAATGCAATGATCTTTAATTGCCACATACAATTAGAAAAGTCATAAAGTCAAATAACTCGTATTAGGAGAATTAGATTTACTACGATAAAAGATTTTAAAGTGTGGTGATAATTATTAAAAATAAAATTCCCACTTTCGACACTGTGCTGCTAAGTACATGCATTGGAATGATCCTACTGGCAATATCCTACAACTCCCAAACAACACGCAAGACGTTTCCTGGTACTGGTGCGTAAATTATGGTAATTAGTTGGGTGACATGAACGGACACGAGATATGTACCTAATCTTAACCTGTAGGTCAATGAACTATGACTTTCTTTCTGAACATGCAATAATCGATTAACAGAAGTTAAAGATAATTGCTCGACCATAAGGAAAATAAAATTCAAAACATACGAAAGCGAGATAAAACAGGGAGTGCACATTCAACTTATAATTTCATGTAGAGTAAGTTGTATAAATTAATGAAGGCAGACAAACCTTTGTCAATTATGCAGCATCGTCTCTCAAAAAACAGACGATTTTTAGTGTACAGAATATTTAAACCACTGAAGACAAATCTTGGCCAAAAAAAAAAAAAAAACAACTGATACTAAATGCAAAATAATTATTTACAACAATAGCGTGAAAAATGTGTTGCAAGTCGGTTAGTGAAAATTATATTGTTAAATTATTTATTGTTTATAGAGAAAAAAAAATTATTCGTTTGCGCAGTCCACAATTGTTCAGAACATTTCAAATTGTAACATCTTGTAGCAAGTTTAATTTGCGCTGGAATTTTCTCTTCGTTTTTCCGTTAATACAGTACTTTCAATGTCCCATTTTCTCGATACGCGTTACTCAGGAACGATACTTATTCGAATGTCATATTTTCTACGCAGTACATAAATGGAACAAATATACTCTCAGTTATCTATTAGAGTAAGTAAGATAAATGCATATTAAAAATTATTGTATCTATCATTTATGCACATTTAGAACAGATTGTCTATTTACATTGATTTCATCAACATTTTATTATTTACAAGCTGTTATTTTGGTTCGTTAATTTTAAATTCAATACAATTGATTCATAAGTAGCAGAAAATTATTAGTAACTTAAAATAAATTAATTTTGCTATCGAAAATATATTTAGCTAATAATTAGATAAGAATATGCATCGAATCTTTAGCATATTAAAAACAGGTAAATTTTCTTACCCATTTTATCAATTATTTAAAATAACCGATGAATAAATAAATGATACTAAATAACAAAATATTTCATTGAGCATAAGTTCTAATAATTCACTGATAAACGGAAGATATTCTTCTCCAGTTTTAGCCTCCCAGGGTAACAAGAGAGAGAGGATTAAACAGGCAGAGAGTACGTTCGGAGAATTATATATTAACCAATTTCGTTCTTAGTAAAATATTGGTTATCCATTAATCTTTGTCATCGATTCCGAAACCATTACAGCCATTTCCACCCAACATTATATCCTAGCATTTGAAACTAATAATGGGATCGTTACTCTAGAAAAGCTCAGGTTATTAACCCCGTAAATCAGAAATATCGGATGTAGAATGCACAGTTATATCAGTTAGGCTTACGAACAAGATACCGCAACAGTTCTGGCGTATTCTTGCTGTTAATGCTGACAAGAAAGATGATGAAGATGATGGACTCGGCTGGCAACGAACTTCCAAAAAATAGCTAAAAAGTGCTGCCAAATTCCCTTTGGAGAATGAACAGGATTTCAAAGGCATACTGTATTGACATACTTATTAAGACACCCCTATTTTAGAAATTAAACAGTGGTGTGCATGTTCCTGTCGTTGAATACCAAATCAATTTCCTATTCGTTCATGTTATCACGAAAAATAAAATGTATATTCAAAGTGTGCGAATACCACTTCAGCAAGAAATGTACGGGAAAATCCAGAGAATAAAGAAGGCTCGTGAAGAGTGATATAGAAATCTCGACAGACTGTCGGAGGAAACAAAAACAACTAGGAATTCGTCTAGGAAGCGTCTCTAAGGATTCTGAAGAATAACATATTCTAAAGAATGGCATATGAAAAAACAACCACAGCAAGCAACAGCAGATTACACTGGTATAATCTGGGCTGTTGTAACTGAAATGATGTTGATCTCATGCTACGGCCTTTTCCTATCGGAAGGTCGAATGTTGGTGTGTTCTGGAGTTGTTTCTCTTGGCATGGGCCTCGAATCTTTGAGATTTAGTGACTGAATGAGAAAACAGCCACGGATATGCGAAACATTCACACTTACAATGCAGGAATAATAAGGAAAATGATTATGGAAAACTTGAATGGCATATACAAAATTCTAATCTCGAACCACTAAAAAACAAATGGTAAGTCACGTTTGGCCATACAAGTACAGATACACGGATTGATGTCATATTGAAGGAACAACGAGATATATCTGATTATAGTCAGATACCATAAAAACAATCAAACGTTTTGAAATGTGTGTGGATTGTATATAAATTTATTTAATATTTACTTTTTTTTCAATTATTTTTTAATTAATTTAATTATTTAATATTTAATTTATTGTATATAAATGTGTGTGAATTGTATAAAATGGTTGCCAAGGTAAAAAAGCACATCCACATATGAACAATAATTAGTTTCTAAAATGTGTGTTCTAGGAGTAAATCATGTTTATCTGCAGTGCCTCTCCCCTCCCTAACACACACACACAGGGAAAAAAAATTCAAGTGACCATTTCGGGCCTTCTCTATTCAATCTTATTTACTTATGAATACGGAGGATTAAGCTGAGATATAAGTTCCGGTTCAGTGGCAAAATTTGTAATATGCCCTACACAGAGATTACAACAACGATTATAACAGCACCCAATCCGCGATAACGCATCCAACTATAACAGGCTAAACGCGTCATCTTAATAATTATTATTGTGACATAATGGAAGTAATCTGAGTATTTATTATGAAACAAAATAAAGCAAGAGGTTAAGTCACATTTAGTTGTAGCATAGCATCGCTGCATAAGTTAACAGCCGAATTTTCTGTCGAATAATCTACGAAATGTCGTCATAAGGTCAGAGACAGAAGAGCAAAATTCAGCGTTCATTCTCTACGAGTAAATCCCAGAAGCAACATTAGAAACACGTAGATGACTAATACTGATATTGCTTTTTGCGTATTTGTATTCCGTGAAAACTTATACAAGGAAATATAATTATGTATATTTTAGATAGTTTTTTTTTTTGGGGGGGGGGGAGATTCATTAGTAACAATTGGATTTAAAATTTCACCACAACTATTGGGAGATATTTAGAAGAATACCCCTCACTTATCTTTTCCAATAAATTAAATACAGTTGCCCCCATGAACAAAGTGGAGGTTAGAGGTGCGTTCCCCCCCGCGCAGTCGAAAAATCCGAGTATAACTTTTGACTCTCCCAAAAACGTTACTGTTGACCGGTAACAAATTTTTGACCGGTAAGGTAACCGGTAAAAACCGATACCGGTTAACTTACCGATAACAAACAGTTAATTAACACATATTTTGCATGTTATACTGTATTCTTACAATAAAGTAAGCTAGAGAAAAGAAAATTTTATTAAGAAAATCATAAGGAAGATAAAATGCATTTAATGTACTGTACTATATTTATCGATACCATATAGTAAATTTACGTCGTCTGTCTGTTAGTACTTACACCAATATTGTCTTATATGATACACAATACTGTTGATGTGATACTGACACTAGAACATCAAAAATGAAAAGATAGTGTGAAAAAGAAATTCATATTTATTTACAGGTATAACGATTCATGCAAAGATAACGAAGAAATAGCAAGATGATCGCTTCACAGTAGCCTAGCCTATATTTTATGAATGAATCGTTATAAAATTTTTATTTTATGCTAATTAATTTAACTAATAGTTAATTTTATGTAGTTATGATTTAATACTGCATCTTTACGTTTGTTTGCATTTTAACTTTTAATAGATTTGTAGTTTCTTATTCGGCTAAGAAACGATATGGGAAGCAATATCCCTTAACTTAAGTCATATGTCGCCGAATTGAAGCCTTTGGCTCTTCATATATCTAAATAGATTTGTATATTTTTATGGCAGTAAACGATGAAAACCTAGTATCTACTTATGCACTCATGACATACCCAACTTTTTCTTAAATTTTTTCGATATTTTTAGGCTACGCGATTCGTCAGCGAATGTTTTTTTTTTTTTTTTTTTTTTTTCCAAATTGTCGCAAATCTCAAAAACATTTTCCAATATATTTATCAAAAAAAATCCGTATAACTGCGCAGTTCAAACTCGTGTTCTTCAAGGGTCAACTGTACAAATATGTACCTAAGAATATCTGCTATAGAATGAGTACAGTACTTAAAAGTGAGCACGAGTCTGCTATCATAACAAACAGCGCGTTTGAAAGGACTCAATCGAAAATCCCATAATTTTATTTTCAATACGAGCCAACGAAGACTTCCTGCTTAAAAAGATCGATCATTATTAATCCTTCGTAAAAATGTCATCGACATGAGAAGGCAATAAAGGATTGCGGTAGGAAAGGGCGGTTTCGATCGAATGTAATAGGCGCGTGCGGGTTGGAAGCAGTGGCCGCCACCTGCAGCATAAAAGCTTCCTTTCAGTACTGAACTACCGTAACAGAAGTGAATCTAGAAAATTAACGGTGATCGGTAACAGAAGCGTATGAGTTTGTTACCTTATATAGCGTATACTGCGATCTTTCAGTAGACCATAAAATTTGCCTTTATGTGACTCACACCCACTTAAGGATATAAACTTACAGCACAATATATATACACATGCATACTATAGAAAATACAATTTGGAGTCTTCTCTAGCCAAATATATTTTTAATAGACTTCAGGTCTTGATTAAGAGGTTTCTTATTCTAAATGATAAGAGAAAGTTTCTCAGGATTCTGTAGACTTATTAACATACACTATTTTTAACTGATTATAACCGCTGCTTGAGCGATTTGTTGTACACGAAATTATCTTGGAAACTGATGTGTTGAATGAGATGAGTGCGCATGTGCAAAAGTGTAAGCGATCATCTAACTGGATTTGATGACTAACAAAAAAAAAAAAAAAGCGATGAACATATCTGCATTTAAAATATCTTACACACGAAATTTTTGTACAGTGTTAGTATTTAGAGAATTTCTGTCATGTACACAGATGTTAGATGCCTGAAGGGAAATGAGTTGTTCTTCAGTAGTATAACAGAACGAATACTGTTTTTTTTTTTTTTTTTTTTTTTTTTTTTTTAAACTCAGTTTTGGAGGCGTCCACCAACATTCAAATCAGAAGAAAAGAACAAAATTGTTGTTGCAAATTTCTCTGGGAATAAATGTGTCTAGTTATCTTTAGATAACGTTTTCATTACTTTAAGGATTTCCCCAACGACATAGGAATATTACCGATACAGAAACTAAACGTACTTTGAGTTACTTTTACTTCACACAACATGACATATCAGTGACCTTCATCGGCCCTTGGGTCGTTTTTGCTTTCACACCGACACGGAAAACAAAGAGATCCAAAAAAGCCTCAGATGTTCGGTAATCCAATTCCTGTGTGGAGATGGCCGCTTGCTCCGAGGCATTTGCTGCTATTATATTCGGTCATAAGGCATTTTCAGTCTTTACCCAATCACGTGAGTGCTTCTCTGTAGGAATGGGGATTTCTAATAACAGGCTAACATCCGATAATAATTTACATCTTAATTTGGATTGATAACAAAAAGTTCTCTTATTTCTGTGAGGTTTTCTCTTCATGAGCGGCTAATCACCTTTTCCAAAGCCGTTAGGAAAGTGTCATTGACCTACAACTCAGATCTTTCCAACCGAAGGTCAATACCGCTTTGACCTCGTCAATAAGCTACGGTCAATAAGCCTCGTGCCAAAATAAGTTTAAAAATAATACTCCGAAATTATAAAATATTGCAGAAATAAATTGGTGGGAAGAGCAAACTTCATTCACTTTAAAAACAAAATAAACTATCCATCCGGTTTAATATAAAAACCACAGAGGCACAGAAGAGACAGGACACTACAGTCGATATCATTCCTCATTAGCAGGTTTTCTTTAATAATTCCTTCACGAAACAGTTCACTAAATCGTTTACAAATACTTCGCAGATTTTCAAGGGAAGAAAAATATAACTGTAGGCGTATGTTTGCTTCTTCCTTATGGGAATGCATTCCACGAATCAGCGAAGGGCAAAAGTTTTATTATTATTATTATTCATGTTATCAGCGAGCTCCAAACAATAAAGACATTGTTTATACTGAACAACGAAAATCGCCTGCTGCTCGACAAATTTACAAACATACATGCTGCAGCAGGAATAAAATCTTTGATCTCTGCAAATATATTACACTTTTTTTTGTACAAGTAAGAAACATTTATTAGAATCAGATTTTGCTAATACTCAGGGGCGCGCCGGCCATAAGTGCAATGTGTGCGACGCACACACGCACCAGGATAGTAAGGGCACCAAAGATTTGGTATGATATTTTAAATAAAGTGAATTTTGTCTGCAAAATACTGCAGTCTTCATCTATGAATCTTCAACTTGCTTTAGATGCATTAAATGATCGAAATCAATTTTTAAGTGATTATAGGTCTGATGAAACTTTCAAAGAAATTGTAGAAGGCTCAAAATTAATTGCAGCAAAATTTGATGCAGAATCTGTATTTTGTAGTAGTAGACCACTAAGGCGACGTAAAAAGACAACACAATTTGATTACGAATAAGAAAATTAAAATATAGTAGATCCTGAAATTTAATTTAAAGTATTTTTTTCTCTGCATAATAGATCAAACATTAGAATCTTTGCAGGAAAGATTTACTTTATAAAGAACATGAATTCATTTCAGTTTTTGTATTTGTTAAGTACTTCACAAAATAAAGAATATTTATTATCTTGTTGTAAAACGTTACGACAAAAATTAACACATGAGAATCATTCAGACATTGACGCAGACCATTTATGGGAAGCAATTTCACACTGTCAACCATTTATTTCTAATTTTAAAAACGATATATATCAGATAAATTTACATATATATCAGTATATTTACGTATCTGTGCCATCTGCGGAACGGTCCTTTTCTAGACTTAAAATTATTAAAAACTACTTGCGCTCCACAATGGTACAAGACAGGCTTTCAAATCGTGCCATTATATCAATACAGTCAGATATTTTGGAACAACTTGATATACATGAGATTATTCGAGAATTTTCATTAATGAAAACTAGAAAAGCTCAATTCACTAAGTGATTTTTCTGTTTAATATGTTCCTATTTTATATACTCGTAAGTTACTATTATTTATTTATTTTATTATTTTTTTTCCAAATTATTTTTGTTCTTTTTGTACCCTTCTTGAATGTTTATTATTTTTTATAATTTTTTTTTATAATTTCTGCTTTTTGTTCAATAAACTTATAATTAATATATTTCGTATTTCATTATTACTCACTGATACGTTTTTATAAAGTGATTTTTATTGGGGGGAGGGGTATAGGGGCGCCAACTAAAGTTTTGCACACAGGCGACAGACACTACTGGCGCGCCCCTGCTAATACTGCAATACTCGCGAAATATATTTTCACATTAACACTTTTTACAAAGACCTACGCTGCGTACTCATTATGTGACCTCATTTTAAAATCACAATAAGCACAAATGATTTGCTTCTCAAGAATGCGAAGATTTCGAGTCCTGAAAGTATAAATGCGTAGAAATTATTTTGTAAACTTATAAAAAGTCTTTAATTAAAAAAAAAAAAATCATATGCCAATATGATTAGCCAAGAGCGCAGCGTATCTATTCTCCAACCAAGGCTCGAACCACGAAGTGAACCCAGATGTGTGTTCGACAGATTAATGTACAAGTTACTTTCCGTCCAGTCCTCAAACTTCGTGCATTCCTTATCTCACCAAAAGACAAATACTCTCCTCTATCTTATCCTGGAATTTACAGAATCCCGCGCTTTTGTGGCTTATGTTGTTATGGACAAACTGGTCGATCTGCTCAAATTCAACTGGAAGAACATCAGGAATGCATTTCTCTCAACGAACCCAAGAAATCCGGTTTAGCAGACCACGCATCTACAAAACACAGGATTCAGTGGAACAAACCTAAAGTGTTACGCAAAAGTTGCTTTCTTCTAAAAAAAAAAAAAAAAACGATTACCCAAAACTTTCCCAATTTTGGAAAGTTATATTAACCAATACTCGCCATTCACGTGTTCCGTAATTGTAATTAAACTATTTAGAATTTAAAAATAATTAACTAAATCAATTTATTGTACTTTATTTTGAATATCTATTAATGCAGATGGCGCTATTCTCCTGCAGCCGATATTGCACATATCACGTGCTTGCAATTGAATTGCCCTTTTTAGAGTTTTCCTATAACTGTATCGACGATGATTATGAAACTTAGCCAAAAATTTTACAATAAAAATATTAAACGTAAGACTTTCTGGCATTTATATTTTATAATGAATTTTTCCGTTTACATCTCGATTTTCAGACTGATTCAAAATGTTATAAGCTCCGTAACTATTTAATATAAACCTCATGTTCGTGAGATATTTTAACTCATAAATTACTTCTGTTATGGGGTTTTAAAAACTGATGTATGTTCCTGAGTTATGAGGCTGTTTATTTTGTTAACATATAACACAGTTCATATTTACGATAATAATCACTCGATAATTTTTATACGGATCTTGCTATATCTACAAGCCCATATGAAAAGCAATCTCTTATCAAAATACTTCGCGCCATCCTGTTACAATCCAATCGCTATTATTGTGGTGCAATTCTTATTGGTCAAAATGGAGAGGCAATTAAATCTTGGTCATTTCCATATTTTTAGTAATAAGTAACACGATGAGATTAGCACTTAATTACAAGACAACGTACGTAGTATAACTAGCTTTAGCTGACAATCATGCATTTTTGTGTCTGAATTGACATGTAATAGTAATTTAGGGGATATTACTGTTTATCCATCAATTAATGAATAGGTTGCAAGTCCATGACAAAGGACGCGAAGAAAAAATTAACTTTAGTTACCGCAGACGATCTTAAACTCTTTTAACCAACCCGAAATTTGATTTTCTCATATCCATCCATCTGCACGCGAAATCATTTGAGCTTCTTTTGACCATAAATAAAGCAAACGGAAGCAAGCGCCTTTAATACAAGCTACAAAAAAAAAAAAAAAAAAACTGAAATTTTCAGCGGGTCCAGTTAACAGTGCACATCCCTTTTTTTGTGCGCAGCTCTTGACAGACTTTTCCCATTATTTTCCAAATTGCTTAACTCACAGCCCTTGTTGACAGGTGTTTGTATTCTCGTCTCAAAGATAAGTTTTTATCTAGCACATTTCCTGGGGCTACCTAATCAAACAAAGGAAGAAAAAAATCCATTAAGTTTCTTTTGTGCGCTTCTTATTCCACCAGAGCAGGTGATTTAGCGCGAGCATTCTAGAAATCGATACTTTCGTGACGGAGACACTTAATCCAACATTTCTAATCCTCCCTTCAAGAAAAATAAAAGTGAGAAATAGAAATGGGGGAAAACGTTAACTTCTGAGTTAACGAAGACAATGATACGACACTCTTTCCTCCCTCGGAGAGTTCTCTTTAAGAAAAAAAGAAATCATGGTTTAATTACAACAGCAAATAATGACAAATCCTTTATGGTTATCTGCTTGCCTTTCTATGACCTTTTACACCTCTGCAACGTATATAGCAGAGCGTTAAGACCGTCAATACTACTTCTGGGTGAACGAAAGTAATTAGCACTGACGAGGATCTGTTGAGTTTGTTTTCAATTCTTCTTTTATCATTGCGGTATTTGTAGATATTAAATCTGCAACTGTTTCTTATTTTGTTTCACGACCCACGAGACAAAGAGCACGCGCTACAGATTTAGTATAATATTTCATATTTAATAAAATAATCCATGATATTGTAGTGACTAAACACTTCGAAAAATGTCGTGTGTACAGTTGTTAATGGCAACCATTGTTTCATTTCCAGTACCGATCGTCTACCAAATCGCAAAAGATATTGAGAATAGAATGTCACGGATGTAGAAATGCCAAGATTTTTAAACTACAGTTAATAATATTATTATTTTATTTTTAATCGACGACTTCTTCAAAATTGTCTGATCATAAATAAGCGATGATTTTTCTCAAAATATGATTTAAAATATATATATATATATATATATATATATATATTATTTTTCTCAAGCGGAAACAATTCTGATGGCTGAAGAGCGATCACAATACCTTAGCACGGCTTATTCACTTACACAGGATAAGTGACTATGTACACGTCTATAGCCGTCGGAGTCTCTCAATTCTTTGCAAGTACTCAGAAAATCCGAACACCTGAAGATTACTATCGTTACGCTGGTGAATTCTGGACTGTTCGCAAATATTTAACCAACTAAGGCAAACATTCTTACACAACTTGTATTTTATTGAAGGATGTGCTTTTTATATCTTAGTGTAGGCCTTCTAGCTTGTCTTCTCACGTTAAGAAATTTATAAGACTACGTTTTGAAGTGTATTTACTATATATTGTGCATTTTGTGTGTGTGCTTTTCGCATTGAATGACGGCACGTTATCTAAATTTATTTTTTATATTATTCCCAACCACGAATTATTTTAAATCTATAGTACGTTGGTGCTCTGTGTGGGCTACGGATTTTTTCTTAGTTTTTAATTTGATTTAATTTTATAATTATAGTTATTTTTACGTAGTCGAGAATCCAGGTCTAGAGACCAAACATTTTTTTTGTTAAAACCAAAGGCAGCTCTCCTTATAATTAATGCAAAGTTGGAATCCGAATGTATTCGTTCAACAGAAAACTTATCAAGATGGAACAGAATTAATTTGGAAGTCATTAAAATTCTCATTCATAATTTAATTTAGTTGAGTAACAAATCTTGAATTCAGTGTTTCATGTGTAGAATGCGAACATATTTTAATTTGGATGTTTCCGTGCTTGCAGGCTGTAAACGGAAATATGTTTTGCTTCTACAAGAAATGGCGAGACATAAATTAAAGCAACTCAGTCCACATGGCGTTTCCTAGTCCACCGTGTTCGTACGTGCCCAAGTTACAAAATTACGCGAATGTTATTCTGAAATTCCCGGCAGACGTTTCTCGTGTGGTTGTATCCATTTCAATATTCGATGCGCCTCTCCAGTTATAGAATTATGCTTCTCCGCCAGACAACACAGTCCATTTGAAATAATGTACATTTGCCAAATGAAATTTAATATCCTTTATCCCCACCTGCTTTCTTCCTCCCTACCAAGATGTAGTCCAAGCAATTTAACGTGTCGGCTACAAGAAGAAGAAAAACAAGATATTGAATTACATTTCCTCTTAAAAACATAGCTATTATTAAACAGCAGCCTTTCTGCAAATAGAGATTCGTATCAAGAATAAATCACTTTATGTGTAACAACAAAAGTATCAGACCGCAAGAAGACGGAGGGGTCAAGTCTAGGCTCTGTTTGGATTCCGTAAGAGATAAATGTGGTCCACATATTCCTGACTTATTTTCAATATGGATTTCTTATTATTCAAGCAAAGCGATACGTTACTTATGTTAAAATGTTTTAAAAACAAACATCACATCAAAGTATTCCCTAAAGCCGCAAAGAATTTCCGTAGAGATAAACAGAGTTCACTCTTATAAATGCTTTGTAATATCCATGATTACTAGCATGGATATTTGCACGCCCTTAACACACAAAATATCATATCACCTCTCGCAGTTTCTTTTGTATTTCAAGCGATATTGAATGTAGGTAACGGTAAACTAAATGAAAGAGTTATAATCTGATTCTTCTATATGAGGAATTTTAAGTTCTTGACTATACTAAATTATAACAATCTTGAAACAGTATAACCCATTTAGTATACAAATAACCCCACAAATGAAGATAGATGCACTATTTTCAGATGATCAACTAGTATTAGCTACATCACATAATATAACATAATATCTAAAGGAAAAAACAAAAATAATGGCATTCAAAGAGAAGACAATATAAATATAGAACTAGACAAAAATGCATGTGAAAAATTTAATGCAAGACTACTGAAATTTTTTAATATGGAAATAAATAAGGAAATAAAGACAATTGCAGTAACTATAGGGGAATTAGTCTGCTCAATATAAAATATATGCAGGAATATTAAAAGAGAAACTAAGCAGCATTGTAGAAGACAAACTACCAGAAGAACAAAATGGTTTCCGAAAAGGCCGATCCTGCATAGATCCAATTTTTACTTTAAAATTATTAACAGAAATGAGAAGAAAATTTCAAAAAGAAACACACGTGGCCTTTATTGATTATGAAAAAGCCTTTGACAAAATTAGTAGACAAAAATTGTTTAAAATATTAAACAAACCAAACCAACTTTTAAAATCCATTCAAAAAACAGGAAATAAAATAGCAGTTAAATTAGAACACATTTCAGAATGGAAAGATATATCAAGAGGAGTACGACAAGGATGTACCCTCTCACCTCTGCATTTCAATATATAACAATCTGGACACAGTATAACCCATTTGGTATACAAATGGCCCCGCAAATGAAGATAGATACACTACTATTTACAGATGATCAAACAGTATTAGCTACATCAGAAGATGACTTACAAAGATCATTAAAATCATTAAATGATATCTCAAAGCAATATAATACGACAATAAAAAAATAAAGATGAAAACCAATAAGAAGTAAAATAGTGATAAATAATAAAATATTAGAACAAGTAAATACTTTCAGATACTTGGGATGTGATTTATCATACGAAGAAGAAAAAGACATAGATACTAAAATATCAAACTTTGTCAAACTAAGTGGCATAATAAATAATATATTTAAGACATCCCTAGTACAAAAACACACTAGAATCGGACTATATAATGTCTTGTCAAAACCAACTCTACTATACGGAAGCGAAACACGGACCATGAAAAGGAAAGATGGAAAACGAATTCAAACAGCAGAAATGAAGTTCCTCAGAAAAACAGCTGGATATACCAAGTGGGACCATAAAACAAATGAAGAAATTCTACAATCCCTGAATATAAAACCAATTAATTACCACATAAGACAGCATAAACAAAAGTGGCTAGAACATTTAAATCGAATGGACAACAGCAGACTACCAAAAATATTATACAAATACAAAATAAGTGGGAAAAGAATAATCGGAAGACCACGAAAGAGATGGCATGAAACCGGAACAGGCCACTTTGCCTAAAATTCATGTTAGGAAGAAGAAGACTGTACTAAAGATCAGGTTAATGGCTATGGACGGCTTAAGAAGAAAAATGTCTACAACACGAACAGGAAAATCCAACTAGGTTCAGACGAAAATATTAGATGACTACAAAAGCCATTGAGTCAGCATAACACATGTTAATTGTGTGCGTTTCTTGGCCAGTTTGTTTTGCGCTAAAAGATTCCTCGCAGTGAAGATTTTCACTGCGAGGAATCGTTCAACAACAAAGTCATTACATTCGAGTCCGAAAGTACCCAAAGAAGTCTTGTTCCATCCAACAGAAAAGAGATTTAGTTGTCTGAAATCGTATTACTGGGTAGAGGATATCTAATTTCAGACTTAAGTTGGGATTCAGGACTTGATCAATATGCTTGTGACATTCTGCCGGTTTTAAATATCCCTAGTCCTCATAAATACCAAAGACTATATACAAGTTGACTGTTAAAATACACCACATTTAAGTATGTCATCTAAGATAATGTAAGACGTTATTTCCCCTCTTTCAACATATTTATCATCATTCAGTATTTCGCGCTTACTGAGATACGAAACCAAAGTTTGCTTTCATACTTGCACTGGAGTTAATTCCATTGCGTTTTGAAATACGGGTGGACATAGAACTGTCTAAGTTGGCAAAACATTAAATAGCGAAGAACTCTAATATGATAAAATAATGAAAAAGCGGCTTGTTTAGAGGTGCGAGATTCAAAGCCGGTAAAAGTAAACCTTAAATAAATTGTGAAAAAGCGAAGATGTCGCCCTGATGACAGGTATGACAGATTCTGATATGCGGTCTTTCGCTAATGTCAACATTTGCCGTCCCCAGTATTCCATTAAGAATTATTAGATACCCCCCCCCCCCATATCATTTCAATAAAGCAAAACTAGCATTTGTCCGTTAACCATTCTCAGTGTGAGTATTTACCTATTTGAAGTGTGAATTCTGGACCAACATTTCCATAATTTAACACATGTGACCATCCCGATGGTATATTTTCAGTCTTACTTTGAACGTGAATTTCTCAAAGCTGATAGTTTGATTTTCCTTGGACGCCGAGGGAAAATAAAGTTTTTTACTAGATTTCGTAACTAGTAATTTTCTATAAGTTCCTTCCTTTTTTTTTTCCAGTTAAGACATAATAAGATCTAAAACTGGAAGGTATTTCATTTTGATAAGACGAAATTAATACTGTTACTTGATCCATGGTGTACTGCAAAAGGAGGCTTAGATGATCGCTGAGGTCGAGATTTTAATTATTGATTCTTCATTTCATTCGCGAGTACTTTCTATAAAACGTAATTACGTTTTATAGAAAGCCTGGTTTTATAGAAAGTTCTATTAAGCCTGGCTGCCGAAATCAAAATTAATTTTGTTCTAAAAAAAATTATTTGCTTTCCGTTCTTAATACACAGAAAAGTACACATTCGCTTTTTTGTTTTTTCAAAAACGAAAAATTAAAAAAATCCTTAGAATATTCCTCGCAAAAGTAACAACCCCGTTCTGAATTCTATCACAGAAAAGAAGAAATAAACCAGTCAAGAAAATGTTTTCGACATTTCACTAAGAGTTATGAAACCATTTGTTTTAAGACACCAATTAAAAATATTAACTTGAAAAAGTGCGGTAAGTGAAATGAGTAACAGTTAAAGTGACTTGAATCACTCCGGGGGTGAAAGTGATTGACGGAATAGTGATGAGATGGAATAACCACTGGAGAAGAAAGAAATATAGTTTCAGAGATTGACGTGCTAAATATATTACAATATATCATCACAAAACGCAATATTGTCTAAACACCCAAACTTAACAATGGCAACATCACAAAGCAGGTATTTAAAATAAATAAATAGGAAAAGTACTCGTATAAGGCAATGGATTTTTATGATGGTGAAATGATACAGAAAATAGTTCCGCAATATTTAGCCAGTAACGCCGAACAATACAGTTAACCTCCCCATTGGTTCCCAGAACAGACTGAGTGAAGGACCGCCCAGATGGTGGAAGATCATCAGGAGAGAAAAAAAAAAGTTCCCTGTCAGAGCATTCAGCTCACAAAGCAGACTATAGAGGTTTAAGATTCAGAAAAAAAAAAATTCCATTGGGATTTTCATATCCCAAAAGACATGGATGTTGCTATTAGTCATGCAAAGAATTTGTGGTGGATACAGTTCCAGGGAATGCAATATCCCTTTATTTAAGGTTCTAGACTGCTAACAGACAGAATGAAATCCAGGATCGGTAGTTTACGACACGTAATCTACCAATTAAAAAAAAAAGCTTTCTTCGATCTAATAACATCGGTTACCAAAGCCTAATATAAATCCTTCGCTTATAATCGATATAAACTTAGATATCTCTTTCTTATGTGAAGTATAACGAAATCAATTAGCTTCAGCTAAGTGAACCGGATATGTGTGTGCTGTAAATATGACAAAAACCGGAAATTAAAAGTGAAGGTTTCAAAGTAAAGAAGCGGGTCGGTCAGATTGAAACCAACCGATTGCATCAAATCGTCTCATCCTATCGATTTCAAGAGCGGTGAACATTCTGCTGTCATTTATAAGCTTTGAATTAATCACATCTCTGAAACCTTTCTTACTTTAAGCATATATTAATTCATCTTTTAAATAGAACCTGTTTAGAGTGCTGTGTTATTACAGGTTAGTTCTTTTATATATTTTACTTGGTCTACAGACTTTTCCCCATTTCAAAACATCAACAGATCTTTGAAATTCTAACAGTTCGTTGCTGATAAACTAAACAAGGAATACTAAAACAGCCGATATTTATCTCACTTAAAATATCACATAAAAGCATTCGTTCTCTCTCACACATACACGCGCGCACACAAGAAACGAGCTGAATTCCAGAGTCTTGTTTAATTCGGCTTTCCACTGTTCCTACGGGTGATAACAAGTGAACTATAAAACATTTCTGAGTTTGTTTGTTTTTTTCTTTACTTTCCTAGAGTGCATTATTTTGCGAGGAATGTTTCTTTTATTTTTGAACTCCTCTAAGAGTTAATAATTTTACATTCTTCAGTGTTGCACAAAAACAAAGCAAAGGATCTATTAGTTTAATAATAATAACATCAGTCTGGAGTACTTTCGAACAGACAGGCCCACTCTATGGTATGGATATCAGAGAGGAAGATGATACCGTTTTGAGTTGCACACCTAATTTATTGCTGCCGCGAAATTATACTGTTGCACTAACATAACCACAGCAACGGTACACACGCTTAAGTTATACGTTAGGATTGTTGTGTGCGTGCGTGTGACTACTAGAGTAACCTCCTCGCATGGGGACTGTATTCCTCACCACAATAATATCTTAACTCCTGTTCCCGTTTACTCCCGGGAGAGGATAATTGAGGATATTATAGAAGTAAAAGTATCTGAAACATATGATGAGCAAGTCCAGCTGGTCGCAGTAAAAGTTTGGGAAACTACTGATTGGTAATCTTGAAAATGCACTCGGGGGAAATTCTCGTGGCATCGCCGGCAGCACTTTCCCAATCGAGCACTAAGCACACTTCTGTCATCAGCTAGCGCAGCATCTGTATTCTATTCCGGAATAAGCTTCAAGAAGTTTCGGTAGACTCCGATGTTACATTAAGATCAGTGGGTATCTCAAGAATCCTTAAAGTTAAGAAGTGTTGCTAATAATTAGAATTCAAGCAAAATTCAGTAAAGCTATTTTACTTAATTTTACTTCCTATAAGTGAACAGATAATGAAATACTGAATAAGCAATTCTGTTAGTGCGTCACTGGATATGCGTAAAGGAGGAAGCCGTAGATATTCAAATTATCGTTACGTAACGTAAAATTAAACGTTTACGATCAAGTCCAATTTATTGAGAAATTTAATCATCTTAATTCTTGGTTACTTGCAGAAATACAGGAAAACTATGGGATATACGACATGTGTGGATCATTTGAGGCAGTGCGGTTTTTATAAGGTTGGCGAGGGCTTTTTTAATATTACCCCTCTCTGACATCATCCCTCCCCCCTTCAACTCAGAGTACGACTTCACTCCAAAAGCTTAGCGCTCAAGTTATTGATATTCTGTGAGACGACATATTGTATATAACTTAGCCATCAAATCCATTAGATGGAGGGGGGGGGGGGTTGACTCTCGTCAACACAGCTCGACAGAAGTATTTCTTGTACTCTTTCTTCCTTCTCTCATCTGCAGAAACGGCGATTAACCATGTCTCTGATTTCGTGCGATTTTGAAATTCGATCGCCAAGATCGTCTTGGCAACTTTCCAAATAGGTATCGAGTGTTTTGACAGCTGAAATATGCCACGGAAGAGAAAATACTCACCTTCCTGCTACGAAGTGTCTGCGGAGTTTCACTTATCAAAATATGAACTGCGTCAGCTAAGCCGTAAAGTCAAGAAAGAATAATTGAGAATTTTGGTTATCAATATAAATCACAGAAAATCCAACCCGCTATCTTAAAGTCCATTTATTTTTTATGTATTCTCAGTATACCTTCGTTCCGATCGGGCACCATGAATGTCGCTATTCTGTGAACGGTACAAACAAATACAAGAATTCACGTAATCAAAGTAAGTTGAGTGATCCTCTGACCGTTATAGAAGTCTTCCGTCACCATAACTGTAAATTTTGGTGATTGGTTTCTGCAGGTCTCATATCTACTTCAAAGATTCATTGTAACAAACACCCTCAAGATATGCGGATTATTTCCTGTGGTAAAACGCCGGGGCTCTGAGCATAATCTGCGCATGCAGCAGAATGAGATAGAACTTCTAAATAACAGTAATCAGAATTCTTTTTGTACCATCTTTGTGTATGCGTCTGTTTTTTTTTTTTAAAGGAGTACGAGTATTTTTATTCAGTTGAGAAATTTAAGGTGGTTATTTTAAAAATCTATTTTTAAAATGTGTCAACAGTTAACTCTTCGCTCGAAAAATACAGTATAGCAAAGTAGGATTAGATACTGGCACGATAATTTTAGCCTATGGAGCGAACATCGATTTTGTTGAAACAACCGATTTACAAATAGCGTTTCTTTGTCTTTCAGTTCTAAACGATACACAAATCATACATTTTCTTAGAAATGGGAAGATGAAATAGTAGCAGCGCATAAAACTGAAATAAAAAGAGGGATACAGAATATGGTATAGTGATGTTCCGGTTATAATCATATAAATGGCTCTTTCCGATTTCTCTTAAAAAAATCACGAGAATCTCACAAGGCTAATGTTGTTTATGAGAGTACGCTTCACTATCGAACCGAACCAATATTCCCTTAAGAAACAAACCCTACACTAGTTAAACTCCCATCAGCATAAAGCCGATAAAACAAAATGAGCGCATAAACCATACACAAATTATCAAACTTCCTAAAATACACATAAAAACGATCCTACTTTTAGCAAAAAGTAAACTCACAATGTTTCATTTTAAAGTTTAAACCATTTTGACGCTATAAAAAATAAAAACTGAATCACAAATCTGGCTTTTAATTTTTAAGATATAAACCGGTGACCATGCATCCCGTCTTACATCTTCGGTCATAAACGTTAATGAAAGGGCACTATCTTTAGTAAGCAAACGCTGCCGGCGATCTCCTAACTTTGGAGTGCTTTTATTATCTCCTTCACGGAAAATTTATGTCTCTCACGCCAAGGATGGTGCCAAATTTCGGTGCGAGGGGAAAATGAGAAAATACATTAGAGGAAAAGCAATTTTTCGATTATTTCACGAGCACGCGGCATTTGAGGATTACTGTTGTTATTAGTAGCATCCAATTATTACAGCAATATTCATAATTCAGACAACAGAATAAATCTTAGGTTTATTGTCTACGAAGTATATAAACAAGCATGTTTGTACTAAGTAAATATAAAGAATACCTTGCTTATTTTTGCGATATTGTTTCATTTAAACGCGACAGCATTACTATATGGAGTTCGAGAACTGCTGAAGGCCATTTTGAATACGATTGCGAGGTTTATTTTCTTATTAACCCTGCGGAGATCGCGGTCGAAAAAATTACAGCGTAGGTCGCGTGTATCTGAGAGATATATTCATTACCAGTATGCGCTAAAATGCGATAAATAAATAATTAAAAAAAAAACACTGCAAATATAATACATGATGGTTTATTTATTTTCGGTTACAATCTAGAAATTGCTGAACAAAAAAAAAAACAACTAAACCAATACTATTCTGACATCGGAGTTCGCGGTATTTCTCAGATGCAATTTACTGTCAAATATCGCACACCTTTACATAACACGTGTTAAACCAAAACTGACCGCATAAAACAGTGCGGAATATCACTCATAACATATGCATGCGCAGCTAGTCATGACCTCCAAACTATACACTGGATATGTGTAACAATATTTATATTAATTTGTTTGTATCTGTCAGATCAGCCGCGACCTCCGCAGGGTTAAAGGCTTAAGCTATGGTTTGTTTCAACAGTGGAAAACTTTGTCTTCTTACATCTGGCAGCGTAGAAGTTTGGACGGTCCATCTGTTTTACAGCACATTATTTGCCTGAAATATTGTTTACCAGAAGATCACCGTAGAGACCGAGTTAACTTCTGTTCTGCTTCCATCATCATCTAACGACTAAGGAGGCTGGCAATGTCTCATTCTTCACCACTGGTGATCAACGTGTGCAATACGCAACAATCACTTCTGTGCATAGTATGTTCAATACCATTCCAATGGGCGCAATCCACTTTTAAAAACAGAACACCGCACAAATATGGTTTATATTTCTACTGTAATATCACAGTACAATGTACACCAATTCCTTCATTACCACAATGCCACAAAACAACGGAGGCGTTATGTGGAGGTAAGCTGTGTTTTTCCGTTAAAGACTAGTTATTCAAATTACTTCACGTAATTTACGTTAAAGATGCTTCAACGTAAGAAACATCTTCAACAGTAAATGATAACAATAAAATTGTGATACATTAATATCCGGTATATTGCAATATGACATATATTGTAATATACAAGAAACTTAGATCGCAAGGTAGTCTGAATTACTGACAGCAGTTTAAAAAAATAATAATAATTTATACAACATTCTTCTCTGGACAGCTAACTTGATCCCACTCAACAGACGAATCCTGTCCAGTCTGGATACTACTAAGTCTAAGCAAAGACGGTATGTAATCGCTCAAATAATCTGCACTCCAGCATGAATTCGGTATTTTTCTACAGTTGTGTTGAAAGGAGTGTACAGGAGGGTTCGAAGTAGGCATGGATGTCTGTGATTCTTCTTAGGTGAAAGATAAATTTCATCCGGTTGAAGATCACAACCCTACTTATTGGAGGTCTGAAGTGGCTTGAAAGGAGTTCCATCTTATGTCCGTAGAGCTGGATTTCTGGATTATGCAAAAATAAACAGAAAATAAAATAAAAAAAATCAGCCCATCTAATATATTTTTGTGAGAGGAATCGCATAAAAAATGAAGTAATGCACGTACATTGTCACGTGATGCTGGTTGTTTTATCTTATCGTATTGTGCAATCGCGCACTACCCTCGTCTGGAAAACATGTAATCACGGTGCAAATAAAGCACGCGTAGGTAATCAACACTGCAGGTAATATTGTGTCAGAACTCTTCGGGATGTTGGACTCCTGTCAGCGACTATCTGAACAGGCTACTTACACTCGCTGGCAACACGCAAATTACGCTACTATTATGTAAATTGGTTATGGTAATCAGGGTTAATTTGGATTAATATAGTAACATTGGTCCTAAGCTTGTGGTCCACGCAACACATGCTCGCACTTCGGCGGCCTGATATCTCGAGCGAAATGGATGACTCCTAGGTATCCAATTTACAAGAAGTGGGTCAGAATTCCATTGTGGTACGCGAGGTTTCTCATTATCTTCGGAGAGGTCGATTAATTGCATCTGCATAATAAGTATTATGGCGATTCTCGAGACCATCATTATAAAAAATGAGAGTGGTTTTAGAAACCGTACACCACGTGTTCGGCCACTAAGAAGTTCCCAACCCCAGTCTCACCCAAGGATGGATAAGGTAGTATGCTATAACCTAATACACTTATGTGCTGCATTACCAATTTTAAAGGTTTTCAGGAAGCATTATTACCTTTCAAAAAAAAAAAAAAAAACGAGGGGTGCAAACCGAAACATCAGTGGTTATTTGATAAATCTCATCTCAAAAAAGTGCTATTCCAAAGATAAATGTGCAACAAAGAACATGATTTTTCAAAGTTCAAAATGGAAAGATTCCGGAATCATTTACGGTAATAATTAAATACTAAAGGTACGCAATCATAGATTGATCCTCACTTTTTTAGTACAATAAATGTGTTAATATGAATTTAATAATCGATCTTACTGCATCCATTTCCTATTCATTCTTTCCTTTCTAAAAATATTTAAAAACTATTACAAGTTGAAAACAAAAACTTGAAAAGAAGTTTGCAAGTAAGGGATTTAACATCTTAATATTCAAAAGTAAATTAGACAAACTGAAAATATATTTGACCTCCTCCTCCTCTCCCCTAGAAAGAGCATCCTCACAACACTTAAAACGGTGACGTGGATTTTCCCTGCTGGGAATATCTGAATTTAAATCACGTCTATGGCCCTAACAACTTTTACAATAAATATTCTTTCAGTCGGAAGCGTCAAGTGATTTGAAAAAACACTGTTAGCTGCTGAGGTCCACATTAGCTGACCTTTGGCCCACCCACGATAATTAAGTACGATAGATTGACAACTCATCGTCGCAGGATTCGCATTAAAAAATGAAGGCGAGTTAGCTTGTTTCCAAACGGTGATGGTAGTGTTTTTTTTTTTTTTTTTTTTTTTCATTCCGGAATTCAGGTAAACCAGCCAGAGAAAAGTCTATTATGCATTCCATCATAGTATAATGGTCACCCACCATTATTTGCTTCGACTGTAATTTGAGCCAATGAAACAATACAACCCCTGCCCCACAGTTCTAAGTATGGCAAGTATTATATTCTGGATTAGCATGCAACATACTATTTAAAAGAAAAGGAAGGACTGTTCTTTTCTGTTTCTCCCCGATGACCAACTGCTATAAGTATTAATTGGATGTTTGAAATCAAAATTATAAGAAGGGTTTAAAAAATTCAAAAGATGAACCATAATAATAAAATAATTTAATTAAGGAAATAATAACGAAAATTGTACTCATAAAACCGAAAACCATTTTCAAAGTAGCAATCGCAAAATTGGACAATTAGAAATTTTCCCAAGGTGGAGGAAACACAAATCATTTTATGGCAGTTCGCGAGACCATCATTACAAAAAATCAAAATAGTTGTAAAAACCGTATTCCATTATCATTCCCTCTAGAGACAAGATATTCACAACTCAGTCATATGCATTATATGTTTAACTAAAGGAAAACCACGCTGAGTGAAGGAATTCTGTCGAAGTACTTGACTTCCATTACTTCGATAAATAATCCTGAGATGCATGGGTTTGGTGAGCGTGTGCCGAATGCAATATCAAGCGTGTCAATCTCAGACTTCCCTGCCAAGCTTAATTAGCCGTGCTAATTGGAAAAGACGCACAAAATAATAGTAACGAAGGAAATATGGACCGCATTATTTTAAACTTTCAGACGAAAATGTCTCGAAATGTCTCGAAACAACCGAAGATGAATGATCAAAGAAAATGCATCATCTTGCGCTCACCAGGAAATCTAACGATGCTAATCTGCCAGGAGCACAATGCTATCGCTCCATAGAAACTCAAACACACAATCCTCGATATTCTTATTTGAAATGGATGAGACGGCTCTTTCCTGACGCTAATTTCCATAATTTTGAATGGGTAGTGCCAGATCACGCTCCTTCACTATTTATTATTCGCTCCTTAGTAACTACTCGCGACGGAGTAATGAGTCCTGACTTCTTTTGCACCCACCCACAAATATCGAATCTTACGATACTCGAAGGGTTAAAGAAATTTCGTTACGGTGCATGATAAACGTTTAATTTGTCGCCGACTGCCCACAGGGACTATAATTAGGGAAATTGGCAAGGAAGATTAGCAAAGGCTTAATTTACTTATACAATAAAGAGCGTGAGGTTAATTTTATAATCGAGAAGAGAAATTGGCAATTTATCATTCGTTCAAGTTGCAAAAACTGCAGGATGAAAAGCGATGTTTGCTGTTCGTGCATTTATCTCATTTTATAAATTGCTCTGTAGTGAAGAAATTCTCTCATGGACATTATGGGGCAATAAATACGATCAGCAAGTGCTAGGGAAAAAATGAACTATTTGCGCTGTTTATTGCGAAAAGAAATGTCCGAGTTACAAAGCAGTCCTTAGTACGATGTAATAAACCTATTAGATTCAGAAAAAAAATTAATTCCCAACTGCAGAAGACTGCTCATATTCCTGATGATTACGCAATCCAAAAAGATTAATCAGGATCAACGTGTAGTATATTAAAAAGACCCTGATCCTAGGATCTTTTTTCAGCTAACCAATAGAATTAAGTATTACCTGGTTATATAAGCGGAAGATTTAGTCAAAGGAAAGAAAATAATGAATCTTCTCAGATGATAACTGCATTGTTCTGCTAATCTGCCGATAATTGTGATCAAGAAGTCGGAAATTTTGATATAAATCGTATTATCACCTGAATAGTTGTCAATTTGTTCAGGACGTTTCTTTTTTAAACAATACTGAAGCACTTTGTGCAAGAGAACTTAGTTTTTGAAAAGTTACTGAAGTACTTTTTTGTGCAGGAAAATTTTTTTTAACAAATTAAGTATTTTGTGCAGAACAATGTATCTTCCTTTCAATACTGAAGTAAATTGTGCAAGACAACTTGGTTTTTTGAGCAAGTTACGTAAGTATGTTTTGCGCAGAACAATTTTTAACAAATAGTGAGTGCAGGATGATTTTTTTAAAACAAATACTAGAATAGTTAGTTTGGAGGTCAGGAGGAAAAACGGAGCATTTGTTTGGGGAGAAAATACTAAAGGATTTGTCCAGTAAAAACAGTCACACCAAAGAGTTTTCGGCTATTTCTGTATACAATTTAAGAGTTTATATTTATGCAATTTATATTTACAATTTATACATTATTATTTCTAGCAGATATGTGTTTGCTATGGCACATGAAAAACGAATTTTACTCCGCTATCTGCTTCGCATAACAATTAGTTTCGAGGTCGGAAAAACACAGAACTGTTGCTGCTTTTCTTGCATTCGCTATCGAAGCAGTAAAATCGTTTTCCCGTTGCGAAGGAAGGGTGTTGTTGTAATTCATATGTTTCCGATCGCTACGTGTGTGTGCGCTGGTCGAATTTCTCCAATGTATCACGGAGTCTCGACTTTTATGAGATAGGCAAAAGGATATATTTCAAGTCACGTGTGTATGTTTGCTGCAGCAGAAAACCACACAAGTAGCCGCGTTTAGTGCACACCATTACTCATTTCACGGAAGACATAAGCAGAGTTCCTCCAACGGAAACCACGACATGTTTTACTGTTATGGTTTTCGTGTCAGGTTTTATTTCTACAGTTTCCTCTTTCATCACCGTGGGTTCGAACCGAAAAGAATTTTGCACGTTTCTGCTGTAGGAATACGTATAACATAATGATGTTCATCGCGTGCAGATATCCAACCCCCATCTCTTTCTCTCTCCCTGCGAATGCATAAACCGTATGTATACTGGTATACACACAATATAAGAAACAGAGAAATTGTATTAACTCATAGAAACAATTAATTAGCAGCCACACCTGCACGAGCCAATTAAGGGAATATTTATTACCTGTGGAAATTAACTATCAGATTAATTTAACAGCAACTGTTTTTAATAGTGAAGTTCAGAACAAGCATGCTACAGACATTAATACGTAAAATTATCTGCCCATAGCTGATATGAATCGTGATATTCCGGAGTTAAATTTCTTGCCTTTTGTGTGACTGATGAAAATCACCTCCGTCCACTTAAACCCTCGATTAATCTAGAGTTTAAATCAGGGAGCACGGAAGTTAAAACTCCATTACTCCTGTAATGAATTTTGACTGCATAACGTAGGAATGAATTCCTACGTTAGGATTGGAGAATTATGTCCAGTTTGGAGGTAAAAATTTGACTAAGGTGTTCTAATACACATTTAAAATTATGTGCCATGTAATTACCGTTTACACTTTTTTACAATTACACTTTTTGGTCTTCCACATCGAACACTTTTAAAACATTGTGGATTTTCATGTTTTCCAATGGCTTTAGTTGGTTTCAACTTTCCTTTTCCCATTGCAGCTAAACAAGACAGCTAATCATTACTTTGGATTTCTTTCCTTCTACACAGATCTCCCTGACAATGAATAGACGACGTGGAAGTAACGGACAGAACCCTCGCCTCATGAACACTAAAAAGTAATCGATGCTTCTTTTACAGAGGTATATTTTAGTTTTTATTATTATCAGCAATTCGTTAGAAAGAGATCAATGTATTACCTTTTATTAAATAAACTGTTTCGTTATTTTTGAAGTTCCTCCTAGTGGAATGCGAACTCTTCAAAACTGCATTATGATACGCATGTTCTTGGTGTTCACTAATGATGATGAGATCTACTAAAGAAAAGTCGGAGATACCATTTTGACATTACGATATTTCATAGGTGGCTATTTTTAGATAGTTTTCTTTACATAATGAAACACACACACAACATGCGTGCTTTATTATATTTTGATAGCAATTCTGTCACTAAACCCATATTAATTAGATTAATAACATCATTACTACAAAGAAAACATTCCTATATTTAAAAAAAGTCTGATGAGACTACAAAGAAATGGCCAGTAATTGTTAAATGATAATGCGTTCAAAACTGCCATCTTAGTAATCGGATTAACTTCGAAAACGTGCCGAACAGAGGGTGCTGCAGGAATTATAATGAAACGCAACGCAATTTCAATAAATGAATATTTTCGCCGCGTATGTCAGATCTGCGCATTTTCATCTCTTCAGTCAGAGGATGATGCACTTAATCCGCAGTTCTTTAAATAAGCGTTGAACGTGGCGCGAAGATTTCAATTGTGAGGAGATGCACGAGGAAAAAATGTCGCAAGAAATGAATCGCAAAATGTTAATGAGTTTCGGAGTTTTCTTTTTCTCAATGCCGAGGGTTAAACGCGAGTCTGGAATTTGTGCGTTTTTTCCGAGCCATGTGCTACGTAATGAAGTGAATAAAAAAAAGTTTTAAAAAGAAAATGAATTAAAAATAAGCGGGATGAACACGTATTCTAGAGCAAAGGAAGGATTTCTTTCTTTGGACTAGAATAAGACAGTACAATGGTAGAAGGATTTTCGATTAATTCTTCACAAGTCAGACAACGTTCGGTTCAAGCATGACTTCGTCAATGACTTCCCAAATTAAACGAAATATATTTGGACAAGTTTCCATTAAAATAAGTAACACAAATATTCTCACATTCCCATCAAAACAACAAATAAATCTCTCATACCATTATACAGAATGACGATATGCCCAAGTTCCGTTACTCACAGAAAATACTTTTCTCCATTCTAGCAATCGGGTTTCTCATATGGGCTTTTTAAGCTTCCATCTTGTAATGTCATCTTTCGCAACGAGGCATGTTAACTAGCTTCTTCTATGGTTACGCATGCCGGTCTACGGATCTGTATTTTAAAATCTTATTTCTAATGATAACCAACCCCCAACACAAGATACTTTTCTTCTTGAAATTCGTTGTTGTTGTTACTCTTCCTCTGAACAGTTAATCCAATATTCAAAATCCAAATGGGTCTTTTACATGACTCAATATTTTTAGGAGCTCTCCGAGAGCTATTTGGCTGGAGAATGACTCTCGTTGTGACCAATTCTCTCCACCCTTTCAGAGACATTCGCTTTCTGCCATTGTCAGTGTTCATCACAACTGGTTATCGGTAACTCTCCCGATCTCTCATTTTAATCTATTAAGACCCATGCATCAGCTAGTCACTCCTGTTCACAGCACAAACATTTTCTCCTTTTTCCCCAGTATAATCCTGCCGCTCAACGTTGTAAGAGTCCTCTGTTGTGGATTTACAATGCACAAGTCTTGCAATCCAGGGTTAATATGTCTTGTTTCCACTCAGTGCATTAATTAGTGCACAGGATGAATAACCCATCATGTGTGTACCTACCATCAAAAAGAAAGATGTTACAATCTCGATTAGCTACTGAATATTTATTCATTTAATTTTCACGCCAGAATATATCTCGAAGACATCGAATATAAATGTTATCATGGTGATTGTCGTGAATATTAAAAACACGAGTATCAAGGTGATCAGGAACAATCATAAATGTTTTGCTTCCTAACTACGTTGTATTTACGTAACTACGTCCGTTTTTGTCATACACACTGTAGGTGAATTTCATTTCGCCTAATTTTGTCATTAAAACTGTCCAATCATATTAACTCACTCTATTCAATTTGCAAGAAAGAGTTAATTTCATTCAATCAAACAAGAAAATATTAATATAATTTTCAACTGTTTCGAGATGCCTCAGCAAATTTTAACAAGAATTTCAAATACCGAATTTGATCAAAATCTCTCCAGCCATAACGAAAGAATAACTGGTGGAAGGACAAATTGGCGACACGAAAAACGCGCGTGCGTACACTGACAGCGCCACCTATCTATTACTTACGGGGCAAAAGAGTTAATTTCATTCAATCAAACAAGAAAATATTAATATAATTTTCAACTGTTTCGAGATGCCTCAGCAAATTTTAACAAGAATTTCAAATACCGAATTTGATCAAAATCTCTCCAGCCATAACGAAAGAATAACTGGTGGAAGGACAAAGAGTTTGCTTATGTATTTGGCGACACGAAAAACGCGCGTGCGTACACTGACAGCGCCACCTATCTATTACTTACGGGGCAAAAGAGTTAATTTCATTCAATCAAACAAGAAAAAATTAATATAATTTTCAACTGTTTCGAGATGCCTCAGCAAATTTTAACAAGAATTTCAAATACCGAATTTGATCAAAATCTCTCCAGCCATAACGAAAGAATAACTGGTGGAAGGACAAAGAGTTTGCTTATGTATTTGGCGACACGAAAAACGCGCGTGCGTACACTGACAGCGCCACCTATCTATTACTTACGGGGCAAGTTTTTATATCTTTATATTTTATGACCAGGGTCTTCGTTTTTTCTAACTGAAGCCAACAGGTCTCTCGAAAAGACTTAAACTTTAGTTCCAAAAAAACATCACGTACTTTGGAAGATGATGGCCTGTTTGACAACTAACAGCTTCAATTTATGTCAACGGTTGGTTTAACATACATTACATAAGCAGTTCGTGAGCAATGTCCAGTAGAGAGAGAGAGAGTCAGTACACATCTCTATTTATCCTGAGCAATAGTGACTATGCTTCCTTTAATATTAATCAACTCAACTTTCTGCACCTCCGCTACTTTTATTTGCTTGAATGACCACTTCGTGATCAACATATTTAAAGGAATTGGCTGTGCCATGAATAGCAAACACGCCACCTGCTGACCAATATAGAATAGTAATCTATTAAAGACTTCAGTGGATTTCTGAACAACTGCGTGCAGTTTCATATTTCTGTGCTCGGGATTTCAAGATAATTCATTTAATATAAACGAATTAAGTGAATTATCTAAATTAGGAAATTATACGAAAATGGTTTGCTGCATTGAAAATCTCAGCATTAAACCGAAGAAAATCAGATAAGAGAATGTAATACTCTTATTTCATATATTCTTCGCCACTTGTTTGATCGATCTTCACTTTAATGTACATCAATAATTAAATTTTCTTAAATTGGTGGCATGAGTTCCACTTAACTGAGATGGAATTAATCAGTTGCGAAACAACACAACTGCTTGACGGAGGATACAAGACGCACTTAGAACGAGAGTACCCTGAACAGATTCGCTCTTATTAAAGTTATAACAAAATTAATCAAGCAGTCCATCACGGTTAAAATATTTTTTAATTGTCTTCACAGTTTAGATCTGAAGTTATTACTTCACTGTGAAATAAAATTAGGAAACGGACTAATAATCCTTCGAATTTTTCAAGAACATGTAACGTAATTCTCTTCTGCGAACCTTAAAATAGCTTCTTGAAAATGTTAAGAGAGTTGTGAACAGAGCACGATTTTTGGTCACATGACACGCTTCAGAAAAATCGATCATTTAATTGTTAATTTTATGTCTTCCATCATCAGTTAGGATTCCTTTCTCAACACTACCTGAACACTTCAGGCGATCTTGAAATTTCAATTACTTTCATTGAAACTCTTGAAGAATTCTTTTCTCTGAACTACAAGATGTCGTAAACGGTATAATTATTCTAACAACAAACTTTGCAAGAACAAACCCTGTTTCATGTTTTCTAAAACTCTATTTGTGAACTTCGATTCCAATTACCTCGATATTTTCAGAAACAAGAAAATGCCATTAAAATAGTTTCATCTACTTTTCTATTAAGAGGCTATTTTTTAAAATTATGGTTTAGATGACAACCTCGTCATCACTAGTTCCATGCACGAATGATGAACTACCAGTGTTGAACGAGTAATAAGAATTCTTTGAGCAGATTGAATATTGGAGAGTTTTAGTTATCCGATTTGGTCATTCTATATACATTACAGGACTATGAGTAATGAATAGCATTATCCCGTTAAAAAAAGTCTACTCTTCTCTATCGGAGTGCTGTCTTTTTGTTGGATATCTACGAAATTGAGAGAAACAGATCATGAAGTAGTAATTACAAAGAAAAGTATTTCGAATACCAAGACAAAAATTAATTACTTCCAATATAAAAATACATCCGGGAAATAAAGTAATTTATAATATGTATACGCGTTTATACGAAAGGGAGGAGTTTACGACCGGTTGGTTAATGATTCTGGTAATGGACTGTATTATTTCCGTATTCAAGATCACATTTATCACAGAACATCTCACGTGTTGTCCACCTGACGGAGAGACAAGAAAATTCACTCACAAATACGTGCCAAGATACAAGCAACGATTCTTTTTCTATCCTGTGAATTGAGGATTAGATCATCCCAAATCTCTCCAGAGACCAAACATTTTTCCTTCTTACTCAAACCAGCCACTTCAGGATTCAATAAGCAATGTTCTCAAGGTAGATGATAATTATCGGTATCCGTTTTGTGAATCAGTTTTAAAAATAGATGGAAAGTGACTTCATGTTTTTCTTTCTCGCATACGGGAGGATCTAAATGTTTTTTCTGATGGCTCGGAACAGCAAAGCAAATAAGTACAATTTTAATATTTTCTATCATATCTAGTGTCGTATTAATGTCGTATTTCTGTAGTTAATTTTATGTAGAAAATTAACTACAGAAATACTGTTAAGACGATACTAATAAACTCAATTTCGTTTTAAGAATGCAGTCAAATCAGAGCTAAAACTTAAAATACATATAATGACGATCACCCAACACAAGATGGCGTATACACCATAAAGACCTTTTTTTTTTTTAGATCAATCTTACAAAAACATAGAAGAACGATTATAATGGATTCTCAGTAATGATATTAATTCTCTGCATTCGATCTCTGTATCATTCAGTATGTAATCAGTGAAAGGACGTTAGCATAATGTGCGGTAAAACATACAAAACTAGACTATTACATGCAAATGGCGTGTGTTTAATAAACACCGATACCATTTAACAATTAAAAGCAAATATTAAAAAAAATAGTGCATGAAATTATTTATCAGCTGTGCAGACGCTCCACTTTTAAGAATGTTTCCCAAAATTAGTAGCGTCTGCTTTCTTCCCGTTTATTAGTCTTTGTCTTGTTTTGGAATACAGTATAATAAAATTTTTCTTGTTGAGGAATTTTAATTCCAGTTTTTATCCGACCACTAAATGCGACTAAGTTCAGAGCTTTCATAATGACGCAGTCGCTTATACAGCAATGCGATCTTGAAATACATCTTTTATGATTGCTCCGATCATTTTCTTATTTTCTCTGGTCATACTCATCAGATGTAGTCTTTTCGCGTTTGCCCCTACAATCTACCAACACGCCTGATCTCTTCTTAACAAGCTCCACTTCCAAAAATATCATTTCTTCTCACGGCAACTCGGAACTAGACGGATCTCTATATACAGATCTCCTTCGCCATGGAACATCCCTAGCCCAATAATTCTTTGTGTAGCGTGCTTCTGGGCTACAAGGAGCTAAATGAGTTGATCCTCGTAACTTCTACTCCTCCATTCCATAATCCGACTACCGCTTGATCCAACCACTTGCTCAGACCAAATAACAGAAGGTCATGGGAAAGATGACCTTCATCCCAATCAAAATTCTCGTCTACCACTCAGGTGTTGGTTCTCAAAAAAGTGTGCCAATGCAGCGCAAGAAAGAAAAAAAAAATTCAGCATAACACGAACGGCTCAATATCAACGATCCAGCAGCTTGCTAAGCCCATGTCCATGTTCGCAACGGCTGCGAAAGAAACACCAATAAATCCAGTCAGATTCTGAAGGGCCAAATGCTGAAAACTCGTCTCGTGTCCAAATGGGAGTCCATTCTTCTAGTCCCTTGCCAACTTACTGGCATTACTCTTTTCTTCCTATTCCTGAAGTGACCAGGTCAAAATTCCTTAAGAACTCTACCAAGAACTAATCCCTTCTTCTACCCATAGTTCGCTTGAAAAATATCTTTAGAATTCTTTATAACCTGAACACAAACAAGACATCCAGTTCTGATGGTAATCTGCCGATCCTAAATCCACCAAACCACAGAACACTGCTCTCACGCTTGGGATGGTGCACCGAAATCCTCTCTAATACTACTCAATGCTATCCAGAAGAGAGCAATAGGGTTAAATTGATCACCCCCCCCCCCCGTCTAATATACACATCGCAGTCTCTCTCTCTCGCACACTGATGTTCAGTTTCTGCGTTATGTCGCTTCTAAAAATACTTTCATTTGAATTAGCATTCTTTTTTCCAAATCATATGAACAAACGCTGCTGTTAATCAACAACCTTTTACAATTCTGGTCAAAAATCGCCGAACAAAACACCTCACTCTCTTTCCACCTGCTTCTATTCTTTGGATCATCTACTTCTGTTCTTTGGAAGCGAAGGCAGAATGGAGGAGGAATATTCTTCTTCCAAGAACACAACCTTCAGGTATTCAAAAAATGTCAACAGATTCCACTGTTCTTCTTACCCACACATGGCATTAATACGTTATCTTCCAACCTTGCATGAGTGGATGAGATAATTAAAAAAAAAAAAAAAAAGAAATCTTTATCACAATTATGTGCAATTGTGATAATTGGACATAATTGTAACAATTATCAATTATTATCAATAACAATTAACAATTTTGATACATTGTTACAATTTATCAAAATAACTGTTTCGAAATATTTCGAAATGTTATCAAAATAAAAGTTAAACTTTTATTTTGATAACATTTTGATAAATATGAAGTTCGGTCGGGAAGCAGTGTTAGAAGCCCTGTAGAAGTGTGACAGTTCTATTTTCCTAAAGAGGGTTGTTGCGATTATATATGGATAAACGATAGTAAATTTTCTAACCACACCAATAAATTCACGACCACATTTGCCGCATAATAAGAGAACACTATCTTCGGCAAATCGATTCCAGATAAAGGATTTGTCTCAGCAACCATTATCTTCGATGATCATTATCAAGATATTTCCGATGGCCTATTTCAGGCTAATGGCATCTTTGAATAGTAATAAGTGACAAAACGAATAAGTATTATTAAGAATACTCATCGGAAATGCTGTAAATTGAAGTAAATACGAAGCAGCTACATTAAGAGATTTTTTTTTTTTTTTGCATTCAGCAGATTTCTAATTTAAGAATGCAAAGCAAAAAATGAGGGGAGAGAGAGATGCATGCGGATTACACCATTTATGACTTCAAGTGTAAATTTCTTCCATGAAAGCGAACTTAATCTGTACAATCTTTAAGCAATCTGCTTTATTCTGGCCAAGAACTTCGCTGTAATCTTGATGAACGAGAATAATTTCGTCGTGATATTGATTGGAGAAGCAATTAGGGAAGTCGTGTAGAAGGCTTAAGGAATGAGAAATAAGACAAAAAGTGAATTTATGGAATAACTAGTTCTTTTGATTACCTCTATCGATCAAGACTCCGGCGACGAAGATTTTAAGCTGTTTTCATTAATAACTTCATTAAAAGGATTATTTTGAAAAACAAGGCGGAAGTGGGATAACACTGAAGGGTTGATATGTTAGGAGGGATTCCAACTTTTCCACTGGGTTAAGCCTAAGTAGTCTTCGCTGAATTACGCTAAATATTCTCTGGCGTTCATTCGCAACCCATGCATGAAGTGGACGTTATTGAAAAGAGATTAGCCAGCCTTAGAGACTGGCGGAACATCCGCAGTGCACCGAAGTGAGCTACTAATAATAAAATGAGATAAGTCAATCTTATTCCGACCCATAAAATATATGAAAATTTCGCTGAACCGTAAGAGCATGTGCGTTGAATGGAGTGTTTTCCCGTTAAGCCTTGTCACCTTCACTTCCTTTCTTCAAAATGGCGACAGTTATGTCACGAAAGAAAAAGTAGTTTCTCACAGAGATTTCTCATAATCAGACCTTATTAAACGTATGATTTAAAAAACAAAAGACTCAGCATTTAAAATAAGACTCATTTCTGATTTATCTTTTGCATTTTATAGAGCTTCTCTCCTGTTTAAAGTCGTACACAGTTCATTGATTTATAGTTGCATTTTATTTCTGCTCAAAACTAGATTTAGTTTTACAACGGTCCACTGTTCAACAGCAGTCTGTCATGCAATTCACTAGATCTTCGACAGAGTGTGCAAATGTCTCATTGGCAATGTGTTTGTGGTGTAGCATTATTGATCAATTTGCATTTCGGTCTGAGAAAGAGACACGCACCAACAATCATTACTAGTGCATTTTTAAGCTACATAAAGCATATTTGGTTTGTATACTGTCTATAACCTAGTTAAGGTCCATTTGTTATCACAATGGCAAAATGTATATCACGAAAGAAAAATTTAAAAAATGGAACAAAATGAATGACTAATGATGATATCAGAAACGAATTATAGATGAAAAACAGGTTATGGAAAAGAAGACGTATAGAGCGGCGAAAGGTGGTGAACAGCTGCATGAGGAACACCATCACCATCGCCTGTCCTTTAGAAATGAAAGGAACTCTGGTAAAATAGTGCGAGAATAGAGGCATCAATCTATAGACTACTTTGTATTACTACTACAGTTAGTAAGATAATGGAAAAACTGGTAAGAGTCCGTATATGATTTCTTTATGGATACTTTATTTCTCACAAATAGAAGTTTGTTTGTAAAATTTGTAAAATAAATGTTGAAGGTATAAACCTCTTTCTCTCCCCCTCCTGCGATGAGTCCAACTCTAGGAGAGAGTTTAATAACATCATAGCCACCCGAAGTAATAGAATGGATATCGTCCGGTATGCAACGCTCACTTGGCAGACATCACACCAAAATACGTCCATCGTGATCGACCATCTTTTCATAGAAGAGACAACTTCTCAGCTGATCCAAAACGGGGAAGAAGTAACACTTTTTTTGCAGCACTCCTCGAATACTTTCCATCATTACTGTATGTGGCCCGCTGGGCACTTCTTGGATTTCTTTTGAACCACGTTTCCATATTTTAATTACGTGCACGAGTTAATCTTGGATGGTATAAATATGTTTCATTCACATGAACTACCTCATTACTAATATGATATCATGACACTGTCCAACCACAGAAGCGAGAGCCGTCGTTGGCAGGCTGTCAAGAAGAGTCACTTCATGTTGAAGGGAAGAAAGAAATAAAGGATGTACGAATTGGTCACCAACACGCGAAATCACGTGCTTTGTACGTAAAATTTTCCGACTGTAATACAAACAGAATAGTTACCACTTTAAAAACTACAATAATCATAAAAGAGAAGTTAATTTTCCGACGTGTAGTAATAACAAAAACTCATCCCACAATACGGATTGATTGTCCTAATATCGGAATTCGCCTTCTTTTGACATGCGCAGAAGTGTCGAAGGGTCTCGCATCTGTGGGCGTACAGTAATACCTCTGAAGATCAAGTTAATAAAAAGAAGCTACAGTCGCATTCATTTTTCCTTACGCTTCTGCTATGCACAGTGTTAAAACAGAGACACCCGTGCAATGTTTGCAGCATGTGCATAAATGAAGCTCCGCCACTTATTTCGACATGCAAGAACATTATTTGACTTCTAATTCATATTAACTGAGTTAACAATCTGATGAAATTTTCATAAGTTTGGAAAATATTATGCACACATGTTCCCAACAGTGAAAGTCAGATTTTTGTAACCGCGACAGAATTATAACAAAGATCGGCACAGCCTTTTTATTGGCAATAGTTAAATTACAGAATAAAGTCTTTCATTAAAATTGTCGAAGATGTTGATAATACGTTTTGAAGTGCAAATGAACTCATCATTACGTGTTCGTAATCGATAACCGGAGTTAGGAAAACGGGCGCCAGGCAAAAATGAAAAGAACAAATGAATTCCCATGAGATGGGATCTGCATCTCACAATTCAGAGGAAATGAGGCTCTTAGAACAGAGTAAGACGATGAGGAAAGAAATGGCCACATTTATATTAGAAAGCACAGAACTATTTCGAACAGGCTTTCTGCATAATCCCCACCTGTCTTTCCGTCTATTCAATCTACAGAAAGGAGTGTTGGGGGGGGGGGGGTCAACGATTGAAATAAAAGACTTGGGCGGAACTTCTAGGTTTGATCATGACGAAAGCAATACAACGACGTGTAATAGATTACATCATTAAGACAGAATGTCTTTACAGCTGGACGGACATGACATTTCATATAATTTACTGCAGGCGATGAAAGGTAACAGGGAAATATCAATATTCGTTCAAGACACCAGCAGAATAAAGGAAAACGTTTGCAGCATAATTAATTAGTGAGGATATTAACATTTGCAGTCCAAATAGGGTATGCCTTGAATTATTATTCTGGCTAGATGCACTTAATTTATAACATTGCGCCAGTTTTCCGATGAAGCAAATGGAACTAGCTCGGTAAAGGTTATGGAAAACTGTACAGAAGATAAATCATCGGCTTTATCATTGGTGTAGCACTCTAAATGCAAAACAACGTTGCTTTGAAGTTTATTCATAACACAAATCATTCAGGAGTTAGTTTTTTTCTCTTTACCTAGCAGTAGTGTACTCGTCAGATGATGTAATCGAAGTTTGAAATAAGTGGAAAAGATCCCCGTGTAGTCTTTTTTTTTCCCTGGGTGATGTATAACTATGTATCCGTTTACCACCGTGTGTGTGTGCGTTAGAACTAGTTTGCCTACACGTACTTGGGCAGAAAACTGACTCTTAACCTTCATCTAAGATCATCTAACTCTGGCTCCTGTGTTACCTCCATTACTTAAATACGTGCAAAAGTCTGCCCTCTTTCCTATTTAGTGCATGAAGGTATTTCATCACCGTATGGTACCTGTACACTACTGCACAGAGAATATCATCACACGTAAATCTATGAAAGATTACAACTAACATGCTCATTGTTACACATATCTCGTGAATGCGATCTGATGGTCAACTATTTTGTCCAACAGCATTTGATTCTCTGCTTTTGAATAATGGGCTATGTTCAGTAATCCCGAAGATCGATTAAGTTTAGTGAAATTCATACGCGATGATTGCACAAATGATCAACGAACTGACAAGACTCTGTGCAAAGTGTTGAAAACATCTACCTTCGATTTTAACACATTTCTCAACGTCTTCGTATATTTGCGTTTTTCTCTCTCTCTCTCTACTGACATCGATATTATTAATCTTTTGTGCTATACGCTAATACGTTAACATGACCCTAGACACAGCAATCTGAGAGGTTTAGATTGGAAGATCTATTTGAATACAAACCACATTAGCTGAGTCGAAAATGTGTGCAAAAAATGCCTAATTTGTGTAAGAAGTAGATTTTAATTTTCTGTTACGGCACTGCAACATACTGTATATCCATGTTTAAATTAACAATTGCAAATACGTCAACTGGTTGTTAAAGGTAAAAAATTTGCTACGTTCCTTTACAAGAAAATGGGGTTCATATCTAATGAAATAACCTTTATTCAGCTGCGTGAAGTTTACGCATGAAAACTTTTCATATCTTCATGGGTGGCATTCGAAGCATTGACAGTCCAAAAAATGCCACGTGTGCCTGTTGCCACCAGGAAGTGCATTATGCACGTTCCAGACCATCCTTAATTAAGCGTTATTACTACTGTCACGAACATTACGGTGCATAATAATGAGTTTAGGAAAGCACGAACCAATAATCACAGTTGTGTTAGAACTGTTCATTTGCTGCCTAAAAATGTTTCCGTGAAGAATGCGGCTTCTGCATGATAAACACATTTCGCCAATTCCCAGAAGGGAGACTCCTGTTTGAAAGATGTGGTGGGCAATAACGATGATGAACTTAATTCCGGATATTTGAATGTCTTACAATAAAGAACGCAGAAATTTAAATCACCTGCACTTTCCAAGTTGTGAGTGCTTGACCCTGCATCACATTACAGGTTGCATTTTTGAAACTTTTCCCAAAAGGATCCCAAATTAAAGGAACTCAGTGATAATATATGCATAATACGGGCATTTTATGCATAACGAATAATATATTAAGATGAAGATCAAATAATATGATAAAGGCAGAATAAAGTTCAAAGGCTTCGGTGCAATATTCGACATAAATTCCATCCGATAGGTTGGTTTGTTTTAGATTTGCAGCAGAAGCAACCAAAGCTTTTGAGACCAACGTATTATATGTCTGTAAATTACGCGTCTTTTCGGTCGCCTAGTTTGTGGGATGAAAAACCCGAATTTCCGAGGGCAAAACTGCTTCCGCGTGACACCAGCAAACTCCGGCGATAACTTTGCGTCCTAGACGGGAACCGAACTCAGGTGTTCCCAACTAAATGTGTCGTCAATACCCACTAATCTATGGAGGGTTCTGTACCCCCAAAGTCACACAAGATTGTTTCTTCTGTTAGTAATTTCGATAACAGTAATTCTAACAAGCGAACTGTAATTAAAACTAAAGTCGTACTTAAAACAACATACAGGAGATAATCACTAAAAAAATCAATTTTTGATTCATGATATTCATTGTATAAGCATAGATTCATCATGATACCAACGCCCATAACCCGTTTATTTATTCCCTGCTGCGAAGATCTCTGGTTTAATCTGGTCAACAATTTAATGGGCTACAGTGCAATGGCATTCTTGCAAACTGTGGTCCGTCATTGCACGCCTTCGACTTGAAACGAAAGTGCAGACTTGCGCATAATGATTTAGCGATTCAATATTACTTCTATTTCAACCCCTGCTATTATGGACTACGAATCCGTGCAACTCGTGAGCGCACCTAAGATCACCTCCAAGTTACTTTCACTTGGCGCATCGTCAACCGACTACTGAATTGACGCTCAACGCAAATGTGAAATCTTATAAGTCATTATTATAAGATTTCGGCATAAGTTGCCGAATAAAATTTTATGGTTGGAGGGGGTTCTTTCTCTTTTTTTGCATCGGCATGATAACTGACGGCTCAGGTCTGGTTTCACCTGAAAGAAAAGTACTTAAATGAAGACAATGTTCGCAATTCGTTCCCCCCTTCCCCAATAAAACAAGATCCATCTGTAAAATAATATCACTAAGTAAATAGGTTAATGATATATTCATCAGAAGTTCAAAAATTATGCCATATCGCATGTACTTTAATTACTATTGCTAGGAACTAATAACCATTCGAGATACATTCTGAATCTGCGTCTTACATTTGTTCTGTGTTCGCTTTTGGCGTGCGTGTGACCAATTTCAACTGTATCTGAAAATCGACATCTTCTTAATGGCATTTCTTTGGTTTGGCTTAACGGACACAAAGTTTTCCTCTCATTCGTTTCCTAACGATAGGAAAAACGAGACCATCGGCAACTTGTTCCGCCCTTGTAGAAGCAGTGTTTATGATTTCCATAACAACACCAATAATGTTGCAAGGGTCACCCACGCCCCGGTCGATGTCTGGCAAGAGAATCCTAACAGGCGATCCATCTTGAACGGAAGGTAATTTCTGTTGGGTTAAACGCTTTTCTGCAAGTTGTTGCAGAAACCCAATTTTCTTTTGGAGGGAAGCTGTTGGGGAAAATCTTTCTGAAACGTTATCGTACCAATAAAACCTTTATTTTGCCTTCGCCATTTGCGTGTAAACGCAGGTCACAATTTTTGCAATAGAGGTCAATTATTTTATTCTTTTAATATAAACAGCGGATGTTAAAACTGAACTTGGCTTCATCAACATACATGATCCCTTCGGTAACTAAAAGTAAAACCCAAAAGTTCCGGTAATTGGCCACCGGAAGAAAAGTTGCTTACGTAGCAAAAATGCGATTGTGAGAAGCGGAAAAAATTATTAGCCGCGACGCCCTTTAATAACTGCAGAAGGCTTATCAGCCACCATTAATGCCCACCGTTTAAAGGTCATATACTCATAGTATAAGTTAAAGAACAGAGAACTATGAGTGAAATTGCGGGCGTTAATAATTTAAAAACGTTGAAGTAGGAATATCCGGAAGAAGAATATCCACTGACATGCTATTGGTTTTGCAGCTTCTTATGTTTGGGATTTATGTTAAAAATGAATGCACACAAATATTAGGATGATTAAACCATTATGTAATCAGAACATTCTGATCCTCTTCAGGATCTGAAACCCTTCGGTTCCTGAAGAGGAGAACGGCTGTCTGCGAATTCAAAGACAGCCATTTAAGAATGACTCTTTGAAATGACAGAAGAACCTCTGCTATGGGCAGCAACCCGCAGATCATGATAGAAGCGAATATGAAGCGCTTCAATAGAATAATTCTGAAAGTCGGGTACATTACATCTGCCAAAGATTTTCTTTACATAGTGGTTATTTTATTCTTCAGATTCTGATAAGAAAAACGATGATTTTTTTATAATTAGACGACTCGACAACAATTCTCTCTACAGCAAGAAAGTATTTTGGGAGCTCCTGTCACCCTGGTTAGGCCTGGATAACACAACCCACTGCTTCAGCTTGAGGTAGGCAACAGTATGTGTTGGAATAGATTGTATAGGTTATAAACAGGCTTTTAAATAGCAGAGTTATATTGGAAATGACGATTAGCCCGTTAGAGCCCTTCTGAGTTTGGGGAGGAAAAATACAGACTAGCTTAACAAGTGTACCACAAGCGCCACTATATGATAAAAAGATCAACCAAACTTGATCAAAAGCACTAATAAAACGTGAACATAAGGGCTCCTAAGGCAGTCTTTTTTTAAGTGCCATGGCAACGATTACAATTTATTCTCATAAGTTCTTGGATCAATTTCAATGCTTTTAAGTTTCAGGTATTTGGCTTTGAAACAAGACCTGATTTTTAATATCCATTAATTGCTGGCCTGGTTAACCGAGTGGTTAGCGTATCCGTCTTCCAATCAACAGGAATCCCAACACAGGCACAGACGTTTGGTCTGTAGAATAAGGCTTCGAATTTTTCCTTACAATAATAATAAAAAAAAGTTCGATGCGCATGTTACTAAATTGTAGAATCTGTTCTAACATGTGAAACAGGAGAGAGATGAATAATTTGCTTACAAGTGTTAAATTAAAATTCCATTTTTACAGAGAATGATTTTGTCGAAAATTGCTAAGGCTCATAGAAGTTTTTACACATCTTTTTGTAAAGAATTTTGACAAACATGTTTGCATTTCAGGAAGTACATTTGCGAAAGAGGAATGGTTATTGTGGTGTTCCTATGGCAACAAATTTCTTAAAAAAAAAAAAGGTAACATTCCACCCATATATGAGGCAACAGTAGTGGGAAAAAATGTTTTTAACTTTATAGAAGTGCTCTAAGCGGTTTTCAAGATTCACAGATATGCTGTGAATCACCTTTTACCCATTTTTATGCAGCAAGAAAGTGCTTATTCATGAACCAGAACTTTTCATATTACTGTCTAAAATCTGGCAACGGAATGTATCAAAGATATACATCACTGCGGCGTATAAGCTCACTATTCAGTGAACAGAATGTAAGTTTATATTCGTATTTCTACTGTGGCAGAGATGCCTGTGAACATCTTTATGCGGTGAAAGAAGATTTTTTACCATTTGGTGCGTGGATCACTACCTTAAATACTTAGAAGCATAAAGTGTCTGGGAAAAAATTGTCTTTGGTCTCTCTCCCTTCCTAAATCCTCCCTAAAACTGCTCGATGTTTCGGGTAATTTTAGTTCTGAAGCACTCTCCAAAGTGAAATAAGCATTTTTATTTCAGATTTGTATGGGATAAGGGAGCTGTTGGAGTTGAGACGTATTTTTTTGTTTGGGCAGAAAGGGATTTAGTTCTGTTGTAATTACGGCTGAAGCAAGTAAAGGAATAAAAACCTGTGTGTTTTACTACATATCGGTTAAAGAAGGAAACTCTGATCTAATTAAGATCATGCTGGTGGTATCTCAAGAAAGGAAGTCATCTATCATGATGCGTAGGGAGCGAACAAGACCACAAAGACAGTTTTAAGTAGCATCTACTAAGCGGATCCATGCTTCTGAATTTAGGAGTAACTATACAAGTCTAGAAACCATTTTGTGCCCTATCCAGTAGCGAATGGTGTTAGCTACGCAATTCGCTAAGGATCGCTAGAGAAGAATCTGACCTCTGTTTTTGAGAAAACTAAGGTAAAAGCGACTCTGACGATAGTCTGACGGCAGAATGTTATCTGGAAACCATATGAGATTTATTTCTTAGGAAAATTAGAGTGAACAGGTCGCATTAAGGCAAAACTTAAGACAATCGAAAATGAAATATCAGAAAGGAACTTGAAATTAATTAAGAAAATACGCTCAATCAGAGTTAAACTGTTGAGATCACACTGATTAGCAAAAGATGTTCGAAGCATAAAAATGGAAAACAAAAGACACCCCAAGGAAGATAAAAAAAATGGATCAATACGGAAATTAAAGGTGTCACACCTTTAATTTCCGTATAAAGTGGACAAGAAGTCACTCTGGATGAAAACAACAGAAACAAATAAAAACGAACCACGGTTGTCCTGTACACCCCCCCCCCCCTTTCGAAAGTTACCAAGAAAAGGGTAATAGGTTATTTAGTATTTAAAAAACTTTGGTATCGCAGATATTTCAATTTCCGGACTTCACCTTATTAGGAATAATCCATTATAATTTTGGAAAGGCGTAGAAGATTAAAGATTAAACAAAAAATAAAAATAAAAAATAAATAAAAAACTTTCTTCCACTAAAATCAAAGTGTAAATGAGAACAAGCAGCACAGCAAGGGCACAACTTTAAATGTCATTTAAGACGTCTTTTGTGCACTTCCTTCTCTAGACAAGACTTTGATTATAATGCGCTGTTCTTCCCTGCAGAATATCGATTTATCCAATTCATTTGGAACTTCGCAAAAAAGTCAACAACTGTTTCACAAGAACATTCTACAGTTCAACCGCTGCTGACCATGAAATTGCCGCCTTCCTGTCGATAGTGAAAACATGCAAAGGAAATACTCCATTAGCGACAGCGGAATACGTTTCCATTATCGATCTATTACGGGAATAATGCGTGGCCTTCTTAAAACTGCAAAATAAAAGTACGCGTGAAATATCAGTAAACGAAAGAAGTAATTAATTAGATGCACTTAATCAGACACTAATTGGATGCTTTAAAATCTCCCGATGTTAACTACTTTCGATGCAGATAACACCTAACATTGTTTTTCAATTGGTGATTGGACTAATTGGATCAGTTTATTCTTCCGGTGATGGAATAGACAATCGTTAGCTTAACATTGATCAGCAAGTGTTGATTTTCTTTTGGTCTACTGTGCTCTTTTTAGATACGTTTCAATAACGAGTAAGGACTTTCCCGATTCGTTTGTGTACTGTTTATGAGATTGTAGAATATTGGGAAGTTTGTAGACGGTTATTACGTTTTAAAAAATAAACATATATATACACAAAAATGGCGGCATGGAAAACGGATGGTTTTCCATGCCGCAATCATCACAGCACGAAGCCTGTTCAAATATCAGCTGACAATCTTCATTATCGTTTTAATATGCGACTCACCCTTTAAAAATGCAAAATGACCGTAATGCCAATAACATCACCTAAACACTTCCACGTAACCACTAAGATTATAAAAGCTGCCTGATGATATAAAGGACGTAACCATTTTTCAGCAGCATGTAGATACTTTTCTCGATAAAAAAATTTACGACAGCCAAGATGTATGAAAGTAAGATGATGACAATGCGAATCGATTACCAATGCTTAAAATTTAATTAAAATTTAAAATCTTCATTAGTGAACTGTAATCTCAACAGAAGAAATCATAATTGGCAGCCTGGAAAGAACCGTTCAAGCACGCTCTTCCCCCCCCCCCCCACATACTTAGGCAAAATTTCTAATAGTTTTTTACTAAAATAAAGAGCCAAAGGCTTCATTTCGGCGATGCAAAATTATATAAATTAATTGGATATTAAATCTAATTAGATCCAACATAGTAAATACTTCACCCACCGATCGAGAGTTCGCTTACAGAAAATACACCTCTACGACGTTTCAAGTTCCCTAGTATTGAGAGTTTTTGCTTTCTTGGGTTTCTGCCTAAGAGAGCGAAACCAATGAGTTTGAAACAGCCGTCAGACTAGTGAAACCTATCAAAATAGACCAATAGGAGGTGAATATACGGGCGCTTTTAGCGTTCCTGCTTTTCCTATTAGGTTCGGCTACGGCAACTTGTAGTATGGCGGCGGTGTATTCCCGCAAGCTTTCTGGTCAATTTTCGCACGAAACGTTTATAGTTTCTGTACTCGCCTTTGAACTGATGTTACATTTAATATCCACTTAATTTATATCATTCTTAAGTAGTTTTGTGTCACTTATGAAAGCCTTTGCACAACAGAAGCCACATTGCCTGTCTTGCCGTATTCACTGCAATGGCGAAGTTTATCAAACTAATCTAGTAGCTCATGAGTTCGGATTTGAGTACGCTTAATGTCAACCTGGGCCATGAAACGATGAATCGATGGCCCATTTCCAGATCAACCAACGGAGCACACTGATGAGCCTAGTAGCGTTTTGATTCTCTTTTGGCCGAGATGAGCGCCTGTACTCGTCTTGGCATTGACTCCACTAGACCACGGAAAGTATCCTGTGGTATTATGAACCAGAGTAATTTCCCAGAGGTCAGCGACCAAGCGAGTCACTAGCGTCGACTGGCAGATGCAGAGTTTTTGCATGATCCCACAAATGCTCGAGTGGATTCATAGAAGAATTAGGTGGTCAAGGGAGTATGGAATGTTTCAATATACTCTACGAACCTTGTCTTGCTGGAAGAGTCAAGCCCCATTGGGCCTCACTGTCACTATGTAGGGCAATACCTGGTTCAAAATAATTTCCAGGTAAGAATTAGTATTCCAGTGATGTCCATGAGAACAATTTGCATATCAGGATATCGCCATCAACCGTACAGTATATTTGGCCAGAAGCAGGCTGATGGTCATGTTTTGGCTAGTGAGTGTAAGACAGAAATCCTTGCAGTTCAGGCCACCAATACGTACAGTAGACGATATCACACCTAGTGTTGAAAATCATCTACTTCTTTTACAGAAAGAAAATTGAATTCGATTTCAAAATCGCTAGTTTTTCTTCCCACACGATTATGTCAATACAAAGGTTTACCGTTCTTTAACAAAGGGTGGACAGAATTCTTCGTTGAGAAGGGTCTCGTAACAATAGAAAGTTACACTCAATCTATGAAGAGAAAAAAAAAACATGAAAGAAATCCGGTGATTTTCACTCTCCTCGTGAAAATTTGTTGTCAATATTATTATTAATTATTGTTAAAATGGTCGATTGTGTTGCCATGTTTTCTTTTTATCAAGGAATATCCCACCTGCAATACAGCCAACAAACGGACGCGATGGCCTTTACGGATGAATAAGCCGTAACCAACAAGGCACGTCATCGATACGAACACGGCATAAGGAATTAACGTCGATTCTTCTTTCGCATTACATCCATGATTTTTATTAAACTCGACACAAGGGAAATGACGGCAAAGTGTACTGAAGTCTGGAATGCTAGTAATCACTCTGAGAAAAAAAAAAGTAAATAACAATCCTTAATATGCAATTAAGATTTGCCATCTAAAGATGCAAGCTTAAATTTTTTCAAAGGATTACTGTGAAAAAATATGTATTTATTTTCTTTTTTAATAAATGCAGGCACGCGCACACAGAATACCCTCAGATAATCGATTTAATAATAATCACTGCCATAATCATTCGACCTCCCCTCGGCAAGGTTTCGATTAACGAAAGGTGGTCGAAATTCTTTTAAAGCCGGAGAAACTTCCTCGGCAAGCATCATGTTCGGCATAATCGAGCATCTAAAGAGAATATGCTGTCCTTCATTACTAGGAGAAGACAAACAGAATTATGCGCAAAAAAGTAAAGCTATAATCGCTATGCCAAGTACAAGAACTTTCGAATTCTCTTTTCAAAGTTCGAGAATTTACAACCCACGGTTTTTTTTTTTTTTTTTTTTTTTTACAAAATACTAATGGGGGTATGTGTCATAATCTGGAAGGTGACAGTTCGTACGAACTTGCAACTAAAGTTTTTTGTACAGCTGTGCAGATAGTAAAAACAAAGAGAAAATGCTTGCTCCCCAGAAATAAACAAAAGTTCAAAAATAAATAAACTAAACTAAAAATAAACAAAATCAAAACCAAACTAAACTCTGAAATAAAATCGAAAGGAACTAAATCAGAACACTAATCAAAATAAATAAATAAAACAAAATCAAAACACTAATTGAAACAAAAAATAAAAATAAATAAAAAGTAACCAAAAAAAAAGTAAAAGTAAATAAAAATAAAATAACCCAATCAATCAAAAAATAGAAAAAAATATTTATCAAAGATATTTTGGACTAGTTTAGAAATAGGGATTAGCATCTCAGCATAAAGAAGTCGCTAAATCTACTACTTGATTGTCGGGAAATAAAATATAACAATCCATATCTTGAAAGTAGGAGTTGGAGCAACGGAGAAAAACCTATTCTTGTCCTTGATAAAGTTCAAGTCTTCCTAACCAGAGCTCTGACTGGCCGAAGTCTTTATAAATGTTTGCAATCCTAGTCTGTTGAACTAAATGGCAATGCAACAGACGATGAAGACCGCATGTGTGTAATCGTTTATGGCTTGGCATAATTCTGTGCTTTCCATGTTGCATTCATTATTACATGCCTACACCTCTGCTCTTTGCGAGTCTTCGTCATGCTCTTTCCGGCTACGATTACAACCATCAGGTCTTCTAACTACCTTCTCACATACAATATGTCAGAGGATCGCTTCTGTGTGGGGGATAGCATGCATACACTCATGTTCATAGAAACCTCATCACCTTACATAAATATAGTTTTAGTAGTTAATGGTCATTTTCATTAGTTTTTCATTAGATATTTCGTCGTATTGCATCATCTATCATTCCCACTGGTTTCTGTATAATGCAATAGTTGCTGCTATTGCGTCAATTTTTTTTATGCTATAAACAGACAGCAAGAGCTAGTTTTCGCATTTTCGGGCTAAGATCGCTATGGCTAGTTACGTGCAGTTAGAAGCTCGCATAAAAGATGTTCCAAGCTTTGAATAGGGAAGGCTTTTCCTCTCGTGAAATAGCTAAAAGGATGTCCTGTAGTCAATCGATTGGAGGGCTGCTGTCGAAAGTGAAGGAAACCAGATTTGCTGAAAGGAAGAAGGGACAGGAAGAAAGCCACTGTCTACACCATGCCAAAAATCGAGTTCTAAAGGAGTTCTGCCTCAAAAATCGCCCTACTTCGTCAGGAGAACTGAAACGATACTGGGAAGAACAAACGGGAGTTATGGCAAGTTCTGTAACTGTCAGGAGTAAACTCATTCGACAGGGACTGATAGTCAGGCACCCTAAAAAGGAAACCAATTTAACTTTTTTTTTTACTTTTTTTTGCTAAATTGGTGCAAAGAGCATGCCAAATGGATCCTGATCAGCGGAAAAAGAGTAATTTTTTCTGACGAGAAAACCTGCAGGGCGCCGATGGCAGACAGTTCGAAGACGATCAGGGGAAAAATTCAACCTGACTGTCTCGTGTCAACAGTCAAATTCTCAGCCAGTCTGATGATCTGAGGCTGCATATTGTGTCATGTTTGCATTTCACAAAAAGGTTCAGCGAATGCACGAGTATATCAGAAAATTTTAGAATTGCTGCCTACTATCATAGACCACTTTACCGTACAATAACTGCATCTTTCAGGATGGCTCTGTCCTTTGTCATAGGGCAAGAAGTGTAAGTAATGCTACTATAACCCTAAAATGTACCACATGAATTTAGTTTAGTACTTAAGTTTTTTGTATTTGTTGCAAGTTAATAAGTGGCTCAATGAACATTCGATTCAGGCCAGATAAAGCCCAGGTCTCAACCTCCAATGAGAATTTGTGGTGCCAACTGGAGACTGAAATACAAAAGAATAAGCCGAAAACACTTCAGGACTCCAAGAAGCCATTATAAGGGTATAGAACCATGAAATGACAGCTGCATCCATCGTTTTGTCAATGCCGTGCCGATGACAAGCTGTAATAAAGGCAAAAAGAGGACCCACGAAGTACTAGACAGCATAAAGTGAATTTTTAGATTTGAATATTAGTAAAATTGTGCTGCGGAACTAAATTTTGATACTGGTATTTGTTTTTTCAGTGAAAATATCATTGCCCACCCCCATTTTGAAATATTTGAAAATTTGTCAAATTCGTTGTCGTTTCCTAACGATGCCACATCTTGTACTAAAAAGTGCCAAATATTAATGAAGTATAAAAATATTATATTACCTTCTTCATTGTTTGTTACAGTTATAGTTATCCCTTTTCAAATTAGCCATTCCAATTACCAAAATCACATGGTTACACCAGGTGATGCGGTTTATAAGAACATGCGTGTATAACGCATTTTCCCCCTGTCCTCTTGTTCAATGCTGCATCTGTCCCGAATTTGTTGCAAGTAACCAGAATGCTAGGAGCAATATTGAAAGAAAAGCAGATTGTGTAACCCAGGGTTTCTCAAACTGTGTTCCGCGAGAAGTTCTGGAATTTGTCATTTTAGTTTTCTAGGCATTTTTCATGAATAAATATTTTATAGTGGAAATATTCTGAGGAGAATAACATTCGTGAATATGTCGAAGAACTCAGATCCAGAACGCCTAATAACATCTGTGTATGTTAATTTTCAGACGTCGAAACCTTTCAACATTTAGGAAAGGGAATACCGCTGTTTATGACGGGTCATAAAAATTTGCCTGCAAGCGGATTATAACAGTGGGTGGCATATCCTCTGTTCTCAAAACTGAAGGAATTGACGTCTGTGTAGCAAATGTCAGTGACCCAGCGGCATATTTTTAAACATGGAAATATTCATGAATTATCGTTAATTTTCGCACATCGAAATCTTTCAACAATCGGGAAAGAGAATACCGCCGTTTATGACCGATCATAAAAATGGCCTGCAAGCCGATTACAATAATGGGCGGCGTGTTCTCAAAACTGAACGAAATAACATCTGTCTCTTGTAAATGTCAGTGACCAATCAGCAAGTAAGTATAAGAAAAACTTTCCCACTGAAATTGAAGATCAAGGTAGTCTGTATCCGGTTCTCAAATCTATTAATACTGAATACTTTCTTCGTAAGTTCATATTGCAGTGTGTAATTGCTGGTTCTGAAACCGGAGTACCGTGATTTTTTTAAAAGTAATAGGAATACGGAGTTCAATTCTAATATGAATAAGCGACAAGGCACTTTGTTTAGTTTTGGTATTAAGAAATCTCTTCTTGAAGGTGTTTGTGATGGAACAGATAGCGAGTCATCCACCTGAAGCCTACAAAGATCTCTAGGATGTACAAAAGGAGGGAAAAACTACCAGCACTCAGGAGAAAAAGTCTGCATTCACTCGTATGTACTTCTAATATTATAAATATATTTGGTGATCAGAATAGGATATGTCAATGAAAATCAGCACAAATTAATTTAATGATGGTTTAATCGATGTTTAATTAATTATTAATAATAAAATCAGCTAAATTACTAATTATTAATTAATACATTAAAAATAACCAAGGTGTTCCGTAAAAAATTATTTAAGGATTTGTGAAGTGTTCCGTCGTAGAAAACGTTTGAGTAACCCTGGTGTAACCCATACTAATGTACTGTAATATGCAAGCAGCTTTTGATGCTTCGATTCGCATTAAAAATAATCTAAATTCTCACCCAACTTTTTTTCAGCTATTCATTAAATCCATTGTTTACATTTAAATGCACATGCTTAACTGTTTTAATAGTTTACTCTCAATACAGTCTATATTGTTATTAAGATTTCCACGTAATCCAAGACTAACCTTTTCTATTGCTATTTGGCGCCAGTAAAACGGAGGTTTGTTATATATATTTTTTTATTATTATAATAATTGATTGCACATCAGGAGAAATGCAACAGAACCGCTTCTCTTCACAACTTCTCGTTATTTCAGATTTAGTAATTTCATATGAAGCAAATACGAGAGAAATGCATCCGCTGTTCCTTTTAAATACATAAACGGCATAGCTGCGTAGCCACCTCCGTTTCTTCAGCGATCGAATTCAGGTTAGTTACAACTGACCTGAGAACAGCTGGTTTGAGGCGGTTTGTTGTTTTGCAATACTTATGCTGACAATGGCTCATTGCAATCCCGAAATAAAAATAGCAATTTCAAAAGCAGAAGGAAAACATTACGTGCATTTAGATCAACTCAGCCAACCGCACCAGGCACAAAATCATTTACTTGCGCACATAGCAACGGTTTCCAATATTCGTGAATCAGCAGCAGGTCGAAACATTTCATGTTAAATGTTTGTGTTCTGTTATTTAGTAAAATATTAGGACTGTGAAAGTATGGTTATGGGCATTTCTTTCTGAAATCGTCTTCTTCAAATAGCAACGCCCCTAAGATATAAATTAAAATACTGGACTAATAAAGACTGGAAAGCAACTTGCATTCCTAGATGTATCTTGTTCCACCCAACAAAGGCTATAAATCGATTGCATGCATTTGCTTTTAGGCGGCATTTTGGTAACAATGAAAAATCAAATAAGCAATACAGGTATTGTGTGTGAATATAATATTTTCCTCAGCTTCTACTCTGTGTTTGAAAAAAGTTCGCGAAATTTTCAATTTAGTAAATGTAAATCATTCATTTGCTTCAGGCAAAACGGTTATCGAATTTACCATACTGGTTTCGAGTTGGAGATGCAATGTTCAGGAGGAAATTATTTCATAAAAACTCTAACGGGAGCAAATTCTTATGAATCTCTTTTCTGTAGTTAAAGTAATTAACCACAGAAAAGAAGTTTAATTTAGAAAATAAACTACTTTAGTTGAAAAGTAGTTTGGGAAAAATATCGTCAAGGGAATTTAACCTATAAACGAAATTCCACATTGGCAAACTCTTTCATCGTTCAAATTATGCTAACATCATTTTCCCAGGGTACGGCATTTCATGCATGGGAGTAGACCAAAACGATAATTTTTAGTAGAATAAATATGACTGCATTTTAATTGTGATCAGTTTGTCATACTGAAGGCACATTTCAAAACACGCACATTTCAAAATATGCAAATTACTAGCGAAGAAACAACTTTCTCTGTTTAGCGGATATAGCGCAATATTCAAGTTATCGTAAAGCTATTTACTACAATATTTCTTCTTTTATACGTTTCTGATGACGCAACAATTACTAAAATTGATCAGGTAGTTAATAGTAGTCCCAATTCATATCTGCATTTCCTCTCCACTTTCATACGAAAAGTCAACAGTGTAGTGTTCTGCGTCATACTTTTAAATATACCAAGGCGTGGATCTGTAAAATGAACTGACAGATCGGTTTATTTTACACATCGCGGTGCAAATGAAGGATGTTTAATTCTCATTTGAGAAAATAAAATGCAGCTCCCGTTCTGAAAAATTCGATATCGAAGTTTTTTTGTTACTTGTAAGCTATTCACTCCATAAGTAATGGAGTCACACCGGATAGTGAAAATCATCCACCACCAACCATTTTATTTCCATTTCTCATTTGGTTTCTAGTAGAACACGTAAGAGGTTAATTCGGAAATTTTCAATTCCGCCATCCATAATGAGAGGGAAAAGCAACATATGGCGTAATATCCTTCTTAGAGAAGCAAAAAGAATGGCCCGTTCCAAGCAATAGATTCCCACCTAACTAACTTTTTTTTTTACCACACAGCAAAATGCTAAATACTTACTAAGTAGCTTTCTTTCACATGAATCACAAAGCAAACGTGTTTTAGGTTTCAATAAACGAGAAAATCTGAAAAATCCGCGCATTCCTATCAGAGAACATTATGCGCTGCTGATGTGCTGGAGGGTGTTAAAGAAAATTGTGCGAATCGTGCAATGCATACGGAATTACCCGCATCGCAGTTTTACTGTTACCGTTTTCCTGAGGGAAATCAAAAGACGGCTGACGAGTGTAAGCTTTCATTCAACTGTCAAAAGAAGATTTCGTAGCTGCATTATCAATCTGCTGTATATAAAAAAGCAAGTATTATTATTAAAGCATAAACATTACCAGTTCAGAATCAGCAGCAATAACAAGATATCATGAATGCTGTCGAAACAATACTGGCAGCTAAACAATGCTTAACTAGACAATGAGTATGGAGCTAACAATGAAAAGCTGATGATGCATTTGTTCGCCAAAAGCAACAATAGCAATAGCACTGTTCTGCTTTTCATACTGTATATACAATGACTTTAACAATCGCATATTCGAGTTTTATTTTTTTCAATTTTGATTGTTTATAAGCAACTTTATGAGCATAAGGAAGAGTTTTCGATCTCAGAGTTTCGCATACTGGCTATAAAATAATAAGGGATTTTTATCCCCTTAATTTAATTAACTTCGCCATAAAAAATAGCCATTTGGCTTTTTAACTTTATGTTCTGTTCTACTTACAAATGCTGCATTAACGACTTAACATAATACATTTACTAAATTAACTGTAACTGCACGAACATAAGATATTATTTGGCTCCTTTCATAAACATAATCAGTGACTTCTTGTAGCCGTTTTTTACGCCTATTCATTAATGTGTAACGACTTCAGTCTCAAAGAGTCCACATTAGATAATTTAAATAACGTTGGATGGTTTCCAGTTCCCGAAAAGCAAGTTTGTGAGAAAAATTGCCTTTTTTTTTTTCTAGAAAATATAACTTATTCGTGATACAACAAGAGATGACGTGCGAGATCTTTCAGAGACCCAAATGTAAAATTTAACTCCTCAACCGAAAATTCATGATTCTTTCTGGCAACAAGGAAAAAATAAAGAGATATATTTATCCTTTCATATTAAGCCAAGACAGGGTGCACTATGACTGCCAGCAATGACGCGTGAACGAACTCTGCTCCTCCCGGATGGAAGAAGCAAAACTTACGTTCCTTGCCGACGGTAATCAATATTTTGTACGACTTTACGCTGAAGGCTCACCCCTCTCTCGCCACCTTTTCCGAGCCTATTTCGTGACAAATGGCTCTAATGACCAATGGAGAAGACGGCACCTGCATCTCCGAAGCAGTGAACGTCACACGCACGTGATGGCGTACCCGTCGCTACCAGCTAGTTTGTTTTCGTGCCGGCAAGAAATGTGCGTTCGATTCCGCCTAATGTTTCCTTATAAATATCAACCCTCGATTTCAGATACACCTCCAAGAACCATTACTTGCTTTCACGGTCTGGTCACATATTTGTGTGCGTCAGGCGAAATAAACATTGATTAGACCTTCCGCCAGCACCGCAGTTTTATTTTATTCGTTCATTTTCTCTCTCTTTCTGTCCAAAACAAAGGCCTTGTTACAGTTGGGCATTATTATTATAAAGTGTCTCGTTTGGTGTGTCGCACACGCAATAACATCCATACTTGCTTTTTTCATTTCTGCTGTGGACGTCGTGCATGCGCAAAGTGAATCCCGAATAGGCCTCGCCTTTGTTTCCATGCTAATGCGATACTCTATCGGCGACATACACCTTGTTATCCTGTACAAAGATTAAAGACGCTTTTGGTGACAGATAACTTCTTGAAATTATCTTAGAAGACGATACAATTCAGATGTAAACCTAAGGAGATCTTCTCTAATTACTCCATAGTGTCGGTAGAGTCAAGAATATACGGAGGTTGGAAACGAGCCAGATCTTGAGATCTGGCTCGTTTCCAACTTCCGTATTTTGGTATATTTTGCGCATTTATATATCAGAATACGCAGAATATTCTGATAAATTCTGCATATTGTGGTACATTCAGGTCGTATTCTGCGTATGCTATTAACTGAGTTAATAGCATACACAGAATACGACCAATCACAGTAAATTGTTAAAAAATGATATGCAAGTTTGAAATTGGGAAACGAACATGAGCAACTGTAGGAACGCGTGATTTTTGAACTAATTAGAAGTTTACATTAGCAACTGCAGGCATGAATTGAACTGATTCAAACTTCAGGTTGGTAACGTATGAAATGCGAATCATAATTCAATGACAAAGAATTCGAGTATTACATACTGAATGCTGTTTTGCTTTTCCTTTGCAAACCATACTCGTAAATTTCTTATAAAATATTAATAAGCGTGCAGTTATAATAACAAATTCATAATATTCAATTATAATATTAATAGATATGACTAATTAAGATTATCATTGGAAACTTAAGAAATATCCATTGGAGGAACATAACGGGCAAACTTGTTTTCTAGATGGAAACACACTTAATGCAAATATTTACAGAGATAATAATTAACATTCTTATCTCTGTAAATTTGCATAAAAATTCCATTTTCTCCTTTATTAGATCACTTTAGTATGCAGAATAATTAAACCACAAGCACCTACATTTCAAACAGTAACACTGCAGTTACTTGTTCTAGATGCAAGTGAATCTCGTTAACAATGGACTTTTAACAATTAATTAAAATTCAGCTTTTAATTGTTTAGTTTGAAAACTATGAGACTATTTTAGTTAACAAAACAGCCATCTAACTATTCTCAGAGAAGTCATAATTTTAAATATTCACTGACAGTTAATCGTACTTGTAGAAGTACGTACAGAAATGCGAATACATGAAGTAGCAACGCATTATAGAAATAAATCCTAAAAATAACTTTGCCGATACTTCAGAGTAGCAATTTGCCACTGTTTCGCTCTTCCAAATAAATGTCCTTGCAATTCATTAGCAGAAATTATTCGTTAATAGATTTCCTTCCGAGATAAAGTAATCAAAAGATGGTATTAAGATCGAAGCGAAGAAATGACGATCGAATGTGAAAGGTACGTCTGACTAACGAACAATGGCGACCTTCACGCACTAATACTTAATAGACGCTATTTCGATCTTGCACCTCAACAATGTCGTTCATTTCATTTTGTTTGTTTTTCGCAATCTAGACGGCGATGTCCGATCTATTTAAGCTCAGATCGGAAGGTAACCCAAAACACAAACCTGATTTAACAACAAAAGTCTGCAATCTATCGAGCACTCACAGAGTTTATTTTATTTTTATTTATTTATTTTTGAAGCTTTTTTCGCTGTGCATTATAAAAACTTACTATAAATCCTAGTTAATGAAAGATTATTGCTTGATCTGAAGTAAATTATCTGGATTATTAGCGAAAATTGCTTGCCGGGACAGACGAGTGAATATCGATTCACTCGTCTGTCCGACAGACTGCGATCTCCAACTCACTGCAGCACGGATATTTGTAAAAGTCTTCGGATGGCGAATTTGAGTTGAGAACAACATTCTCTGTACCGGACGCTGTTGAAATGGCTTAAATAGGACTGCGTTTAGCTTCCCCATAGTACTGAATGTTTATAATTTGTTTATAATTTTCCTTATTAACTAGTTAGAATTAAAACTATGCGATCATTAGAGCATGTCTAATTTGTGGAATGAGGCCCCGTCACCTGCGGATGAATCCGGTTAACTCGCCTCCCACTAAGAAAACCTTATCCGTGGTTCCTCGCCTCCCGGTCGAAAAGGGTATAGGGATTCGAACTCCGGTCGTCCATTCAAAGGACAAATACTGCGTTGTCCTCGAGACAGCTGTACCGAGGCTCTTTTTAGTGGACGTGATTATCGTAGAAACATAATAATCCATCAACTACTTAACCAACGAAATTTGTGGAAAGTGTCTTAATTCGCCATCCATTCTACCAACTAACCGTCGGCTACAGCGAGTTATTTAACAAATATTTCTTGGCATGTCACGACTGGAGCGAAATCATTCGTTCACATCGAATTCCAAACAAGAATCGAAACTTCTGAACGATGTATCGAAATCCCTAATTAAATTACACGCAGCACTTCTGCTCTTGAATATTCCAATAATCTACGCCAGAGACAGTCACGGCTGATAGATGACGTCACACAGGCAACACCTGAAAGACGATTATTTTTCCATTATAGTCGCTTGCTATATATAATTTTTTCTTGCATTTGTTTTGATATGCTACCTTGTGAACATCTCTACTAGGTTTAGATGTTCGCATTCCGATCATATTATATTATTTAAGCGACAAAAAATACTAGAATTTAAATTATCGGTCTTTCATTTATATTTTTCACTGTTAAAAATGAGTTATTCTAATCAAGTTAATTTTCGAAATTGTTTTTCTCCAGTTTTTTCCTAACGCAAACGTTTCTTAATTTTTTCCCCGATTGATTTTCCTTTCCTGATTATCCATTCACTCCGTTTACTGCAGCAGATACACGATTAATCTCGATTCGTTATTCTAACTCATGTTCTCCCAAATTCTGCTTTGTTTTTCATGGTTCGTAGGCAGTGATTTCGTTTTCCAACATTAAAAAAATTCAAAGTGGATACACACGAATGCTAAACTTTCAAATAATTTAGAAAGGATGCTAAGTTTTTGCATCCTTTCTAAATTATTTGCCAAGGAATTTGTTTGACCACTACCGTAAATGCAAATTTCTTTGGCTGTTGCTTCCGTCAAGCTGAGTGCGAAACTTCATCTCTCCGTTGATTTCAATGAACATCCGGTTATTATTTGAGCCATAACATTTCCTGTCTTTGCAACCAAAATTTCGCTAAGCCTCAAGGATGTGTTGGTTTTTTCCACCCCTCTGCGGAACTTTTGGCATACTTTCTTAATATTACTTAACTGATAATACCGCTTCTCTAGAAGTGTTTTTTTTTCTGATGGTATAATGTTCGCTGAATGATTAGCAACAGAATGGCGGTGCTCCACTTCTCATTTAATAAACATGCCAGTGTCAGAGGAGATGCACCTGACGTCTATTGTGGTGTAGGGGGGAAGCTAATTCTTAACAGCGTGCTGTAAATTTGAGAACAATCACACCCATTCATGATCAGGAACTGAATTTCAAAACAGAATAAAAAAACTTAATTCTTAACGATCAGGTCCATTGTTGGCAACAATTGTCATGCTCAGTATAAACACCATTATTAAGGTGCGTGGGCAAACGATAATAAAGTATATATAACAAAGTATAATAAAAAATAACTATAATAAAGATAATTTCAAAACAATGCCATCTATATTATCGAATATATACGTGCGGCTTATATATTTATACATACGTTTTGTGTTTAACAAGACATTTAAAGCGACTCCCTAGATTTTAAAATAATCGCTAGATAAGCTATTTGTAACAAGCATGTAATTGCTGATTAGCACTATGATTGTCTGATAATGTCCATGATTTTATCATGTATTTTCTGACTTCGTCTAATATCTTATTCATGGCTAAAGAAGTCGGAATTCCGATACTACGGCAGAACTGGGTCGTTTTAAGACACGTGCCTCAGCAGTTTCTGCACAAGATTATTTTTAATTAAAAGTTAATAAATGACGAGTTAATCTACGTGACAATTTAATGATATAGTCCGACTATTAATTTCTGAAATGTATGATACATAATTAATTTACGCATTTCCTTCAAGTGACAGTTTCTTCCACCAAATAAATTTCAATTAATGTTGTCTTGACATTCGCAAAAATCATAATAATGCGACTGGGAATTCGAAATTCAATATTATTCTCTAGGTCGCATAAACACAGCCTTGCTGCTTTTACACTTGACATTTTAGGAACAGAAAGTGAAATCAGAATGGGAATGTGTTACGTTAACAAGCTGACATGTATACTTTGAACAGACAATGTTGCTTATTATGTTAAATAATATTTAAACTGATGTCATATATTAAAACTGGTGCAAGTCTACAAATGCTATTCCTCTGTTTTTAACGGATTATTATTCTTGTGCTTCTGCAGAACAAATTGTTTCACGTAAACAATTAGCAATAATGAAAGTGAGTGAGGCGTGACGTCACAATGCAATACGAAACAACTCTTTTGCAACAGTAATTTTAACATTTCATTAGTGCTTTGAAGAGTAGCGGATTAGGAGAAATTTGAAATATTCTTTCCTATTTTCTCCCTTGTTTTTCTGCATAAATTTTGCTCTTCTAAAACACAAAAACTTTCCGGTTAACATTTCTGTGCACTAATAAGGAAATGTCAGAGGGGAAAAAACAACAACCATTTCTGTTGCTCGCTAGTATTTCAATAATTTTCTGCACCTCTGACTTTGTTGCAATCCACACAAACCCGCAGCAATTTTCGATCGCCACTGCCGTGGTGCATTTCTGTAATTATTACGCTATTGATTATATAATTAAGGAAAATTGTGAACAATTCGGGCACATTGCTCCTGGCGGCGGTTCTGGTATTAGACGCTGGGCGAGTGCACGGAGGGATTTACTCCTTTGCTTTATAAGTCCGCATATTGCAGATGTTCAACAAGCCGTTTATCACAATATTAAACCATCACATGAAAATATTTTATGCAATCCCCAGTACAAAATTCTCGGCAATATTACAGTATTAAATCAGGCTTGGGGCCAAGTTCCTGCAGGGGCCACTGTAATAGTGAAAGCGAGATTAAAGGTCATCTTCCGCATGGATGGATGAGAGACTATCCTAGTCTCATACGATCTGTTACATTCTCTTTCTATTTATATTAGTTACAAGTAACTGGTCTTGTAGAGTTTAATATTTCAACCTGAATATTTTTATCGTATTGCTTTCCAGCTGTCTCATTCGCATCTACGAATAGGTAATACGTTTATTGGTTTAACTGAGATTTATTCTGAATTAATTTTGGATTTCGTGAATAAATTAAAAAAATAGAAAAAAAGCAAGTAATATTCCTCTTAATATATATTTCTATTCCAAATATTATAAGTGTATTATTCTGAATTGACAGAAAGTGGTAAATTTTAAATCTCCAAGCATATCAAAGTGCATTTTGTATTTATCAACTTTATTACGTATATAATATGCGCTAGGTTCAAATCCCGTCTATGATGAGGTCACTTTTATCAGATCATTTCAATTAAATGGAAAGTCAGCTAGTCTAACGGTGGTGAAGAGTTTTTCTCCCGGAAATAGGGTTTCCGTCCCGCAAAACAGGTCAATGGGTCCCGTGGACGCACAGATCTACAGGAATAAATAATTGTCCTTGGGGGGAAGCAGCAGCAGAATGGAGTGCCCACTGCATTAATTCGCCGTCAGCCCTAATTAGAGGACCCCTACCCATTTTAAGTGACGGAAGGATTGAAGAAATAAAAATCCTCTAATCCGACAGGCACTCTTCAAGCTCTGTGTGAGCACTCTCGTGTGTGATGTACGAGTATTTCTCTCTTGTATATATATTCAACATATTCATTCTATTCGTCCGAAATGGTTTCCATATACGGCAGTGGTAACTATCTTTTCACAAGATGGTGTGTTTAAAAGCTGCTCTGCTAGATTTGGTGATAATTGCGTGCTATTTCGAAATCCCTCACAAAGCAACCCGAAGAATGAAAACGAAAGCAGCACGAACAACGTCTACGAAGTTCCAGAAATGCGCTCATAAATTTGTCAACTGTGGTAAGAGATTTATTTAAACGATTCGTGTTGTCCACCGTTATTACCTCTCGTGTTCAATATGGGCAGTAGACGTCTTGATAAACTGCGACCTTTAGCCACCCTTCCCTTTATTATTACCACGAAGTTCAGATATTACTTTTATAACAAATGTCTGCAAATCAGCGTAACGTACTACGGAGTACTATCGAAAATAGACTTGATGAATAAATATCTCTATCACGTATATGGATGAAAGCATAATGACACTAAATACGGATGTTGGTCTATTTCGTTCTTGATGACGTGCGCAGAACTGTTGTTATGGAAACACTAGTATACATACATCTTTACAAAACGATTTAATAAAATAAACTCATTATACGAGTGTAGTCTGAAACGTTCTTGGCCTCGACCATAGATAGAAAAAAAACCTTGCCGATAGTGTTTCTAAGTTGGGACATCTATCATACGCATCCATGTGAAATTGCAAGTCTTTTTATCAAGTACTTTGTTTTATACAGATGTCTAAAGCAAAAGTGTCTGTATCCTTGAAATTGATAAAATTGAGTATCGTGCGGTTATAAAAGTCTTTGTAAAAGAAGGTTTAACGCCAAAAGAAATTCATTCGAAGTTCATAAACGTTTATGGGAGCTCTTCTCCTTCGTTTTCGACAATTAAGAAATGGGCTGCCGAGTTTAAACGTGGCCGTACCAGCCTTGGAAATGATCCACGTGAATGAAGGACGTCCAAAAAGTGTGACAACACCAAAAATCATTGATCAAGTGCACGATATGGTATTGGATGACCGGCAAGTCTAAGTGCGTAAAATTGCTGAGACTATAGGCATTTAAAAAGAACGTGTAGGATATATTTTGCATGAAGAATTGCAAATGAAAAAGCTTTGCACAAGAAGAGTTCCGCGCTTGCTCACAGCAGATCAAAAACGCACTCGCATGAAAAATCTCTAAACAGTGCTTGGAGCGTTTTAACAAGAATACAACTGATTTTTTTCTGTCGATTTATTACTATGGATGAGACCTGGATTCACCGTAACACAACAGAATCCAAACAGCAATCAAAACAGTGGACAGAAGCTTGCTGTTCAGCGCCAAAGAAGACAAAGTCGGTTCCATCAGCAGGAAAGATCATAGCATCGGCATTTTGGGATGCTAAAGGCATTTTGTTTATTAATTATCTTGAAAAGGATAAAACAATAAACCGGGGAATATTATTCCGATCTTTTAACCAGAGTAGACGAAAAAATTCGTGAGAAAAACCCAGGTTTGCAAAAGAAAAAATTATCTTTCATCAGGACAATGCACCTCCCCACAAAAGTGTTTTGGCATTGAAAAAATTAAGGGATCTATCTGTACTATGAATTGTTGGAGCATCCACACTATTCCCCAGATTTGGCTCCCTCTGACTTCTGTCTCTTCCCAAAACTAAAACTCTTCCTCGCTAGTCAGCATTTTTCTACGAATCAAGAGGTGATTGCAGCTGTAGAGTGTTTTGCACATCTTACTGAGAACCACTACAGGTACGAGATAATGGAGCTGTATCATCGCTGGAATGAATGTATTAGTCTTAAGGGAGATTGTGTTGAAAATAAAAATAATTTTGAAATTATGAATTCACATTTTCATTGTTAGGCCAAGAATTTTTCAGACCACCCTCTTATACAGGAAGGGTTGATATACTGAAATTTCCCCACGTCATGAAAATTTACACCCTTTAGATGCTAACTCCAGTTAATAGATACAGGTTGTAAGGAGCCGTGCGCCTCTAACATTCCTCTTTCAGCATAATTTTTAGTTTGATTTTCGGCTAGGTTTCACCTGGGAATGACTGGTCCCACCAATATAATTATTGCTGGAAATTTCGGCTTTTAACACTAACGTCAGCCTGATGTTGGCAAAGGGGATAAGGTATCCTCTCTCCAACTAGGAGGGGCTGACGTTAGTGTTAAAAGCCTGCAGGTTTTAGTGAATATCATTAAGTGGTAGGTGATTTTCATCCCCAGATATAAGGGCATTATCCTACTTAACAGACGTGAAATGGTTTTACGAAGTCCCATTGTGCGGTTTCGAAAGCAAAGATTCGATCTTGCCTACATGGTAGTCAACTAGGACTAATGTACAATTTTACAACAGATTACATTTTAATGTACAATAAGTTTACAATTTTTCATGTGTGGAATTCACATAAAAATACGGCGAATGTTTTTACCTCGTTTTTTTTTCCTCGTACGTTGTGAAAAATATGCAAAACGTTGGTATACCTAAAACTGAAAAGATTTGGAGAAAATAAAATGCATCAGGTTTCCAGTCGTATCAAAAATAATATTTCATGATCCAGTTATTAGATGCTACGATGTTCAATCACGTATGAGTCAGATATGTTCATCAATAGAATAAAATAATTCAAGAGATCGACTGCTCTTTGAGGAGAAGGAATATTCCAAGTTGAGTTTAGGAGACCAGAGATATTTGAAATGGCTTTTCAACTAAAGAGCGAGTTAAGATGATCATATGGAGGTGGCGATAGTTGTCCTAGCAGGAACACCAAGTTTTACCAAAACAGAAAGAAACATCGAATTGTAGAACTAGAGAATAACGCACCGATCTTGCAGTCTTAGTTTTGGTCGAAATTTAACCAGAAGTCTCTTGAACTTCCCTGGATGCAAAGATTTCTGGGAAAACGATTTGGATCACAGATATATTTAAATATAATTCTTAACTGCAGTAAACAAATCATTGATGCCGGTCTTTCTTCTGTTTATCCTAAAGATCACTTTATATTCGGAAAAATTCAGTAACCTTCCGACGATTATTCGATGCACGTAGCCATTCCAAAATGAAATAACCTCGTATGCAAATGAAAGGCGTCTCCGCAATGACCACCGAGTAGATGGCAAACAGGTGGTTCATCAATCCATGTTACTTATTTTGTGACCGAATCTCTCGCAGACATCTCCATCTCCACTTTCATTAAACGGTGTGCTAATTTGAAGAAAATAATTGCGCCAAGTTATTTTTTCAAATTATTCCAGAAATTATCAACGTCTGTTTGTGACTGTCGCACCACATGGATATGAAGGCACTTTCCGGATATTAATAATCATTTATTTTTGTTGACTGTGTTATTCAGTTTAAGGTTTTTCTTCTGTGGAAAATTCGATATTTCTGTTTTCTTCGAGTAGTTGGACTCTGTTGCCTCTACGAATTAAATGGAACGAAAGGGACTCAAAGAGATAAACATTTATCCATGAGTGGAACGCGGAAATACTGGTTTGTGACGCATGCAAAGGAGAAATAAAAACCTAACCATGAGAACGAACGAGCGAATCAATGCATCTGTGCAAACCAATTGCATTTATTTTAAAACGTTTGGTCTCGACTATCATTTAACAATAGAATATTCACTAAAATCAGATTAATTTGGGATGTATGAATTTCAGGAAAAACAAGTCATCACTAAAATCGATTTTTCTAAATAGCACGCCGCTTTTATGTGAAATACGAAACTGTTGTTAGAAAATCGCAAAAAATGTTATTTTTCAGTAATAAAAATCTTTCTTAGTGAAATAACCAAATGTCGTAAAAATTAACATATGAATGGCTGTCCTCAGAGGAAAACAACAGATTCTTAGAGCCTCCTTTGGTTCGAAAGACCTGGGTTCAATTCCCTTCTAGGACGTAAAAACCTTTAGCGGGGTATAGATCAGTTAGCCAGTCGGTCTCATACGGATGTGGCAGGAATTTTTCTCCAAACACATGCAAAATGGCAAGTAAAACGCACGTAATATACATAGAAGACCACTGGAATAATGATTAACGTCATTCAAAATTAATTGCACTACCTAGCATTGCACTACCGGGTGTTGGCTTACGCTTAGGATTCGCCGAATTTATATATATAGTTTTCTATATTCGGCATGAAACTCTTAGATTAGATTTCCTATCTTTGAGTTTCTTATTCAGCTAAGAAATAATGGGGTATTCAATATCCACTTAATTTTGAATATTTTACTTCGTCGAAGTGAAGCCTGTTGGCTCTTATTTTAGTGATTAACGTCATACTATTCAATGAAGTGTGGCATTAAGCGTAAAAGAGGTAGAGAATATTCTTATACAAAGTTATGAAAGAAAAACTGGACAGCTCTCTTCTCTATTTCTGCTTGTAGCATGGTTACCACATTAATGCGTGACTTCTCTGTCTCCGAGAGGATCCGTTTGTTATATAAAGAATTAAATGTTTTCCAATTTTAATTATCTCAACTATCTTGATATTTTCGTAGAACAAAACTCTGCGATTGAAATGCCAACTCTTTCTGTAATTCCCTCTTTCCAACTATTTTACTAATCATGGTTTTCTTTTCTCATTAACAACATACAAATTTGGAATTTGTAAACTATGAAATCTAAATCAACGTCATAGCCTTAGAAAGAATGCTTCTTCCATTCGTTTATAATTGCCGCAAACAGAATCTGCTTTCCTGTGCACCTCCAAGCGGGCAGAATGTCTCCCAGCAATGAATAAATTCAATAATGCGTAAGGTATGCCGCATCTGATAGAAGATCAGCCCCAGGAATCACAGGATTCCACTGAATAAAGCACATTAACTACATGCAATGTGTTGTTTCTAAGGCCAAATTAATTAAAACGAAAATTGTGATACGGATTTCTTAATCAGAAGGAATAATTTTAGTTAAATCGATCTAAGAAAATTCTTACAATCTGTAAAATAGCGACAATTACAAAAACAAATTATTCCCATTTCATCGTTGTGAGAAAAAATCGCAATCACTTTCATCACAGCAAAACATTTTCACTTCATTATTGTGAAAAAATGCAATCACTTTCACAACAAAATTCCCATTTCATTGTTGTGAGAAAAAATGGCATTCACTTTAACAGCAAAACATTTTGACTTCATTGTTGTGAAAAAAAATCACTTTCGCAACAATATATTCCTATTTTCATAGCAACGCATTCATCTAAAAACCAAAGAACAGTTTAAACCGGTGCAATTGACGCCTAAGTGAAATTATGGGCTCCGCCCATGACGTATGAAAACTAGGTCAAACAAAGCAACAACGCGATCCTATTTTGTGACATCCGCTAACGGTATTGTCTCCTCATTAACAACTCTGAACGCCATAAAAGTTACGGTAGCTTGTGATAACATTCTTTCCGGTATGAAGTTGTTAGCAGTCGGTTTGTTTTCTATTTTTGTGACGTGATGTTTAATAATCAAAACAATTCTTTTTTTAAAAGTGAAATATGTGTATTTTATTTTGATGGGAAATGCAAATTCTATTATCAATCTTACTATTACTCAATATTACTCAAAAAATAATAGCAAAAAAATCACAAGTCCTGTGAGCTAACATTTTAAAACGCCAAAAGCAAAGCAATATACAGTATAATTTAACTATTTATGGAATCAAAAAGGAATACTTCATATCAACAATAAGCAGTACGTCCGGGAAAACTTTCATTACAAATTTAATTCCACGTCCGCATGCTAGCTGATTAGTTACGAATATACACACTTGCATAAGGTACGTGTATATTATTTCTTGACTATTAAACTCAAGTGCTATTGTTGTAAAAATGATTACGATTTTTTCTCAACAATGAAATGGGAATAATTTGTTTTTGTAACTGTCGCTTTTAAATCCTATTACTAATTGTGAATAATACTGAAAATGGCATGCTATTCAAAGCTGCCCTACTAATAATACGGACGTGCTATCAATTAGCTACAATATCAGTAGATCAGTTTCTGCAACTGCAGTACGAATAACGCATCCAAAAAAGACATATTCGACAGCGGAAAATCCAAAACATTCAAGTAAACCACAAACCAAGATGACTGCAGAGGTTTCGGGTTCGACATGTCCATGACAAATTATGACTTCGTTAAGTCCAATTTAAGTGTTTGAACATCGAGCAGCCAGGAGAACCTAAAGTAACTGATGAGAGATCGTCCCATCTAAGTGTTAAGGAGATAGTTTTATAGTTCCCCGAAGATGCTTTTAGCGGTACAGATTAGGAGTCCTTTTCGTAGCAGCAAGTGATGTTCGTGTGTTCACAAACAGCACGTGACTTACTCTTAGTAATGTCGTAGTGGAAGCTAATTAATTTAAGTGACGTGCAACCGCAACCATTTTTAAGGACATGGGGAAAACCCAAATGTTCGGATAGTTTTAATAACCCAATTTTACTTCTCCAGCGGTTCTTAACGCTCATAACCACCCAACATTTCATAACCATGATTCCAAGATAAGGTAGTTAAGTATGTAAATTGCGTGTGTTCTCCTGACCAGTATGCCTGTATGCTGGATGGAAAACCCGAGTTTCCTGGAGAAACTTTCTACCTCCGTATGAGACCGGTTAACTCGCCTTTAGTTGAAAAGCCATGATAAAGGTTTTTGCGTCTCAGACGGGATTCGAACCAGGTCTTTCCAATCGAAGGGCATCGTCGAAACCGATTGAGGATATTTTGTATAACACCTTTACTGAAAATAGCATGCGATTCAAAGCTACCCTACTAATAATAAGGATGTGCTATCAATTGGATACAGTATCAGCAGATCAGTTTGTGCAATCAGTTTATTTTTTTTTATAAAATTATAATTTTTTTATCATATGAATAAGAAAAATAATATAAGCATGTCCGTCTCCTTATAACAATGAAGCTTAAAGAAACCGTGATATCGATTGGTATCCAGAGATGGGTGGAAGAAAGTGTCGCAATGCTTGTCTTAAAATAATTCCTTCCGTAGAATAATAAAGCAAGGGATAGAAGATGCTTATGATGCCACAACACCCCTCAGTATTTTTTATAAAGTTTTCTACTGTTTTCTTATATCAAGAAAAAATTAAATGTGGTTAATTACAGCGCACATTTAATACCAGGGAAGAGAGCCGACCGCACCATATTTCATTATTTTAGGATTATTTTAATCCTACACTTAATAGTCTTTATATGGCGTGTTCTCTATCGTACCAATGCTGGTGTTCGCCCATTCATTTTGTATAATAATTTAAAAATATACGACAGAATAACGAAGGTCTAAAAAAAGCTCGAAAACTATTTGTAATTAAATGGTTTTACTGTCTGATTGGATGGCATCTGGCACCAAATCAGACAAGTATGAGATTTGGACGTGGGTCCAAATCTCATACTTGTCTGATACAGGCATTCAATATCTATCAATCAAGATACAAAATCTCATACAGGCATTCACAAGTATGAGATTTGGACCCACGTCCAAATCTCATACTTGTGAATGCCTTTTGAGGCATGAAATGGCTTAAAGTTCCTTGTTTGGTCGCTAAGACATTTTCAAGAAATAATGTGTTTAATAAACCAGCAACAAAGGTTGCACAACTTCTGAGGGCGGTATTATCACCATCATCGCGTAACGCGTGCAGTCATGTACATATGACGATGCGTGTTACATTATATGTTACCAAAGTGATGTCTCAGCAAAGAATAAATTAGAACTCGCATATCAGTTCCAGTATGTTGCACACGGACCCTGATGTGCTACCGCAGTTTATCAATTTCAGTATTTCTTTGAATCGACGAACTGCCGTTTGCTAGTAAGAACGTGGAGCCAAGTCCACAGGATTTCTGACCATCGGAATGTAATATTAATCCTATTTCTGTAAAGAATTTAAAGGTATATGTATCTCGCGATGTGAAAAATACCGATATACTGTGCTGTAGCAACCACTTAAAATTTGTGAATACAAAAAGTTTATGGTCCTCCTCTTATGACACATAAGTTTATTCAATGTGCATTAGAATCATAATTACTGAAGTATTTGCGATACAAGCAATCCTTAGGTGCAATTTTATCTCCGATTAAAATCCAATAAAGCTCACCATAGAATCCATCTGAACAGCCTTTCTCGTCACCCTTTCTCTGCTTCGTTAGAAAAGTAAGTTATTTTACCATTGAGACTTGGATAAATATATCACACACGTCCTATAAAACATTAAAACTAAATATTATTCCCCTAGCCACCCCTATAATCTCCTCCCTCTCTCCCTCCTTTGAGTATAGGCTGCGTTCTGTCTATCAGAGTCAAGGAATGGCTCCATTAGATATTTGTTCTCTGCGTCTCCCAGGCAACGACGACTTTCGAAGACTGAAGGGATTATAAAATATGTAGGAGAATCACATGAAACGACAACCAGCTTCATAAGGATTAGCCTCGACGGTACCATAATGTGTATCAAGGGACCGACAGAAACGGTGTCCTGGGCGGAGAAACACGATACACTTCTTACAAGGCTATCACTGAAACGTGATGGTTTCCTGATTCTACGTTTGATGTATATTTAAAGGAAGTGAGTTGTGCGCATGTGTTCGAAGCGTAAAAACACGCTGCTTGGTGAAAAATGTGTAAACGCAAAGTCATCCGCTCAATGTTTTGAATGGTTGTCGTGTGTCGAAAAGTTGTGGATATCCATTACGTACCAAACATTTTATAATAATAAACAATCTTGATTTGCGACTATACATGGGAACAAATTTCAAAACAGTCCCAGAATTGGGAGTAAGAGACGCATTACTACAAAGTGCTGAAGTGAAGTTTCAAATACCACTTTATTACTGGTAAAACCGGGCGCGTTGATGGCCTTTGAACTGCCCTCTGTATTATACATGCAAACATACTAAGTGAGTGAAAGTTATATGTTCCTTCCACTTCTGTGATCCTCTTCGCTTCCATAATCTCTGAATTAGACTAAACTGAATGGCATTCTATGTACAACCATCAAGATCAAACAGTTTCGCAAGATTGGATTATGATGAGTGCTGCCAACGGAAGGCGTTTCCGTTATCTGAGGACCAACTATAACGAAGGTGTCTGTCCACAGAATGCTTTCAATTCCGTCTGCATATTAAACACTGCCAGGGCTTTGCTGCACTGCAGCCATTCATTCAACACACAGAGATGTTAAACCACGCACGAATTCCTTTACAAGCCAAAGTCGCTGATATCTGCAAACAAACTTAGGTCCAATTTCAATTCCAAAATGAATTCAAGGAACTCGTTATTCATAATAACGTGGAAGTGGATGTGGAAGAATAACTTTATTGAATGCAGATGGTATACGAGTGTTGGAAGCTAAGGAGACTGTTCAGTTAATGAGTGCTCAATTTGCTAAGATATATCAACCAGATGTAGCATGGTTCACAGTGCTACGTTGGATGAAGTGTTAGAGGTTCATGAAAATGAGGCTGAAGAGCTTTTGCATAACTTGGATAAGAATTTGTCAATAGGGTTAGATGGAATATCTGTCCATTTGTTAAAGGAATGGTCAGCTGAATTGGCTAGGCCTTTCACACATTTATATAACTTGAGTCTCAGCTCAGGAATGCAATACAGTTCCATTGCATAAGGGTGGTGCAAAAACTGATGTATCTAACTACCGACCTATTAGTATTTCTGGTGTGGTAGTGAAGATTTTAGAGAAGGTAGTAAGAACTCGCATACAGCAATGGGTAGACAATCATTCTATACTCTGCAGGGAACAGCATGGGTTTACTAAAGGAAGGTCATGTTTTAGCAATTTACTCATATTTTATAACAATGTTACGGCCGAGTTGGATAAAGGAAATTGATACACTATGATAATATTGGATTTTCTAAGAGATTTGATAGGATACCACACGAAAGGCTGTTGCGTAAACTGGAGAATATGTGATTGGAATATAATCTATTGACTTGGATCAGGGGATGGTTAACAGACAGATATCAAAAAGCGGTATACAGTGGGTGTGAATTTGCCAGATTTAAGGTAACCAGTGGTGTACCTCACGGTTCAGTCCGTGGGCCATTATTGTGTGCAATCAGGGATGCTACTGATATTCAGCAATTACAAAATGATTTGAATAGACTGGAAATCTGGGCAAACGAAAATGGCTGTCAGTTTAATGTTAACAGGTGTAAAGTTATGCACTTTGCGTGATTAGAGATCCAGCGGCATATTATATTAGCGGGGTTATGTTACAAGAAACTGAAGAGGCAAGGGATCTTGGCATATTGGTGGATAAGAATTTAAAGTTCAAAGGTCACATAGCAAAAGTTGCAAATACAACTCAGAGGATAATTTCTATGCTAAAGCGAATCTTGACATGTAAGGATAAGTAATTTTGCCTCTTTATAAGACTTTGATAAGACCGCACTTGGATTACTGTGCTCAGATTTGGTCTCCCGGGTTCCAAGGGGATAAAGAAGCTGTAGAAAGGGTGCAAAGAAGAGTTACAAAGATTATATCCGGAATATGGGATTTAGATTATGAGGACAGATTGCGAATATGTGGATTACAAACTCTGGTCAACAGGAGAAAGAGGAGTGATATGATAGAGATCTATAAACTTTTGAATGGGTGTTATAGCATTTCAAACTGATGAAATTTTTCGTTATACGGAAGGTGGGGAGAGAACATGAGGGCATCCGTGGAAGTTAAATTTATTTGTAGTCAAGAAAGGGGTAAGAGCTAGGTTTTCCTCTCAGGGAGCAGTGAGTGAGTGCATCTAGTGTAAATGAATTTAAGGGAAGGTATGATAGCTGGGTTGGGTAATTTACAGCCTCCCTCGATGAGTCCTTGATTCCATGGAGGTCTCAGATAATAATAACAATAATAATAATTAACTGAAATATGAAATTCTGGAAAAAATTACAACACAGACCGGTTAACACGAAGTCTTTAGATAGTGTGGTGCATGCATGTTAATGGTAAGAAGGATGGTGATGATGAATAGCAGATGTAAATAATGTCTGAAGTAGTCAGTCTAATAGATACTAATGTTATCTGTGAGACTTCAACTTACAGATTATTCGATAAAAAAAATATTCTGCTGAATTTTTTGTTTACACTCATGAGCTAAATCTGACTGTCCAGTGTTTCCCACCAACCATCTGACTGGCCAGAAAGATGAGTAGCTCGGTATTCGGGGGGGGGGGGGGGACTGTTCCCAAATTGGGAACAGATCCCCATTTTCATTCTCCATTCGGACCAGAGATCGTTTGTACGAGGTACTGTCCTACATGGTGACAATGTGGATCTGGACTCTTCCAATACGACAACTGTCGCAAGCCTCGCATTGTGCAAGTATGGTTAGAGTAGCACAGCCAAGCCCTTGGCAGCTTAATTATCTTGATTCGAATGTCAAAGAACATTCGTGAGATCATGTGGAACGCAGCATCCGCCAGTCGACGCCAATGTCTCGATCAGTTGCTGGACGTTATTCTGACTAGCTCGTCCACACTACCTCAGGCCATCTTCCGTGGTCTTCCGAGATAACCGATTGCACCTGTCTTGGCACAGACTTCACTAGACCACGATAGGAGAATCCAGGTATTCTGGACCAACTAGTCAAAATAACGTCCTGGAGGTCAGCAAGTGAGAGAGAGTCACTGGCATTAACTGGCTGATGCTGCGTTCCACTGGGAGATGAGGTTTAAGGAATGAAGATCATGATTAGCGTAACCATATGCATCAAGACTATAAGAATAGATGTGGGAATCAGTACAGTGCTTGGCGATTAATGCTTATAGGATAGTGAGAGGATTACCGCAGTAGAGATTACAGGAGTGTGGCAAATGAACCAACGTTGACTGAACGTAAGCGATCACCGTCATTTTATAATTAGCTCATCCAGAAAATATAAATCTCTCAGCATATTGCGGATAGCTAACGTATGCCAGAAACGTCTTTCTGCTCTTCAAACAGTATTTTTCCCTTACTATTCACGCCAGTAATAAGCATCGTGACAATTCTTCTCACACCGGGCAATAAAAACTATCTGCCTCAAACAACCGCAATGAGACTCTCGAACTCAGAATTTCATTGGAAGATATCACACATTCGGAATGCCTTGCGCTGTCTACATACAAGAACACTGGTTGTTAACTGAGGCCAAACTGAATCTTGCGATTGTATAAAGACACGAAACTAATATTTTTTAAACTGTTTAGATCTAAAGCCGAAGATGCTAAGGCTTTGAGGCCACCTCCGGTCACAGCTAAATTACAAAACTTGTAATTTCGCTTCTTGTAAGCTTGGACGAAAAATGGAGCTACTTCTTTTTTCTTTGGACTAAAAAGGACCGAACGTATCGTATTTTACTATGAATTACTTTTAAAGATCTGATTGGTGGATTTATGTGGCCATAAAAAACATCCCATTTTTCGATTTTAAACTCCACTACTACCACCACATAAATCGTGTTCAACTTCCAAATGGATTAAACTAAGGAGAAGCTCTAGTAATAAATCCAATCAGATCTTTAAAAGTAATTCACAGTAAAATACGATAAGTTCGGTAATATATGGCGTAGGAAATCGTGCTATGCAGGCTAATAACAGGAACATCGAAGGAAAGACAAAGTCTTTAAACTAAACATTAAAATATGTTTATTCCGATTTATAGGGTGCTTCCGTATTGCTGAAACGAAATCTGCGTGTTGTCATCATTTGGTCTTCATATGCTTGCTATAAATAATTAGTCTGCTGTCAGAAGGAATTCGCTAAAGATGAAAGACGAGAATTACATCTTAATGCGTGCTGTTCAGGAAAGACACGAAATCATATTAAATCCCACCAGTGTCAGTATTGGTTTACATGAACTCTAACCTTATGACATTGCTGACGGCCGTAGTTCGTTATAAGAGTTGAAATAACCTTACTTAATAACTAATACATGAGTACTAAGATATATCTCGTCCCCCCCCCCCCGAGAGGCTCTTTATTTAGTTTCAGAGCAGAAAAGGCAACTGGAAAAGATAAGAACTACGCAGAGGAAATAGACTGTCCGCCGTGTATGTGTCATGATCAATTGTTGCTAGGCAGTAGGCCACCCCAACGTCGCTGCAATGCACATTAATAACTCGGTTAAACTTTTATGAAAGCCTGGTAAGGAAAGGTCCCTTGCTATTGTTGGCTCCTGGTAATTGATCGCCGTCTAATAGCACGTGAGACAAAAACTACGGGGAT